>NC_050096.1:195165413-195468443 GCF_902167145.1 Zea mays | reverse complement strand
TATTACAAATTACTACATGTTCAATACAAGAACTAGATTTATTTGCAATTTCTAGCTTAGCATTTAAATCATCATTCAAAATCTTCAAGCTAGAAATAGATTCATTGCAAATAGACAATTCAGAAGATAGTAATTCATTTCTTTTAATCTCTAAGGCAAGAGACTTTTGAACATTAATAAATTTATCATATTCCTCATACAAGATGTCCTCTTGCCTCTCTAGAAGTCTATCTTTTTCATTTAATGCATCAATCAGCTCATTAATCTTTTCTATCTTAGCTCTATCTAATCCCTTGAACAAGCTAGTGTAATCAACTTCATCATCATCACTAGATTCCTCATCACTAGAAGTAGAGTACTTAGGAGTTTCTCTAGTGATTACCTTCTTTTCCTTTGCCATTAGGCAAGTGTGGTGCTCGTTGGGGAAGAGCGACGATTTGTCGAAGGCGGTGGCGGCGAGCCCCTCGTCGTCGGAATCGGACGAAGAACAATCCGAGTCCCACTCTTTGCCAAGGTGTGCCTCGGCCTTAGCCTTCTTGTACGCCTTCTTCTTTTCCTTCTTCCCGCTTTTCTCTTGTCCCTGGTCACTATCATTATCGGGACAGTTAGCAATAAAGTGACCAGTCTTACCACACTTGAAGCAGGAGCGCTTTCCCTTTGTCTTGTTCTTTTTGGGATGCTCCTTGCGACCCTTTAGCGCCGTCTTGAAGCGCTTGATGATGAGGGCCATTTCTTCCTCGTTGAGCCCCGCCGCCTCAACTTGCGCCACCTTGCTAGGTAGCGCCTCCCTGCTACTTGTTGTTTTGAGAGCAACGGTTTGAGGCTCGTGGATTGGGCCATTTAACGCCTCATCAACGTATCTCACTTCCTTGATCATCATTCGCCCGCTTACAAACTTCCTAAGTATTTCCTCGAGCGTCATCTTGGTATACCTAGGATTTTCACGAATAGAGTTAACAAGATGAGGATCAAGGACAGTGAAGGACCTTAGCATTAGGCGGACGACGTCGTGGTCCGTCCATCTCGTGCTTCCATAGCTCCTTATTTTGTTGACCAGGGTCTTGAGCCTGTTGTATGTTTGGGTTGGCTCCTCCCCCCTGATCATTGCGAACCTTCCCAGTTCGCCCTCCACCAACTCCATCTTGGTGAGCATGGTGACATCATTTCCCTCATGCGAGATCCTGAGGGTGTCCCAAATCTGCTTGGCGTTATCCAAGCCGCTCGCCTTATGGTACTCTTCCCTGCACAAGGATGCTAAAAGAACAGTGGTAGCTTGTGCATTTTTGTGAATTTGTTCATTAATAAACATGGGATTATCAGAACTATCAAAATGCATTTCATTCTCTACTATCTCCCATATACTTGGATGAAGAGAGAACAAGTGACTACGCATTTTGTGACTCCAAGATCCGTAGTCCTCTCCATCAAAGTGTGGAGGTTTACCAAGAGGAATGGAAAGCAAATGTGCATTTGAATTATGTGGTGGAATACGAGAGTAATCAAAAGAAAAGTTCAAGTTAACCGTCTTCTTTTTCTCGTAGTCGTCGTCGTCGTTGTCCTTTTGGGAAGAAGACTCGTCGCTGTCGTCGTAGTAGACGATCTTCTTGATACGCCTCTTCTTCTTCCCGTCCTTCTTCTTATGACTTGAGCCCGAGTCAGTGGGCTTGTCGTCTTTCGGCTCATTGATGAAGGACTCATTCTCTTTGTCGTTGAGCATTATCCCCTTTCCCTTAGGATCCATTCCTTCGGGCGATTAGTCCCTTTCTTGAAGAGAACGGCTCTGATACCAATTGAGAGCACCTAGAGGGGGGGGTGAATAGGTGATCCTGTAAAAACTTAAAAACTCAAAGCCACAAACTTGATTAAGTGTTAGGACAATAAAGCCAAGTGGCTAGAGAAGAGTTCTTGCTAAACACGATAACCACAAGGAAATCAACACAGAGAGGCACATTGGTTTATCCCGTGGTTCGGCCAAGTCCAACACTTGCCTACTCCACGTTGTGGCGTCCCAACGGACGAGGGTTGCACTCAACCCCTTTCAAGCGGTCCAAAGAGCCACTTGAATACCACGGTGTTTTTCTTCCTTTCACTATATCCCGTTTGCGAGGAATCTCCACAACTTGGAGCCTCTCGCCCTTACAATTTGATTATCACAAATAAGCACAGAAGTAAGGATGGGATGAGCAACACACACAAGACACAAAATCAGAGCAACAACACGCACACTAGTCACAACTTGAGCTCGCAACACAACTCAAAGAGTTCTCTACTCAAATGGAGCTCTAGTTGCTATCACAAAGAATCAAAAGCGCGGAAATGGAGTCTTGGTGCTTAGGAATGCTCAAAGAATGCTTGGTGTACTCCTCCATGCGCCTAGGGGTCCCTTTTATAGCCCCAAGGCAGCTAGGAGCCGTTGGAAGCAATCCAGGAAGGCAAATCTTGCCTTCTGTCGGGTGGCGCACCGGACAGTCCGGTGCACCACCGGACACTGTCCGGTGCAGATTACTTTCCTTATTTGGTGTAGCCGACCGTTGAAGATTTGGAGCCGTTGGCACACCGGACACTGTCCGGTGCCCCCATCCGACCGTTGCCTCTGCCACGCGTCACGCGCGGATTGCGCGCCCGACCATTGGCTCACCGGACAGTCCGGTGCCTCACCGGACAGTCCGGTGAATTATAGCCGTACGCTGTTGACTTGGTTCCCGAGAGCAGCGACTTCGCCGCAGACGACTCACCGGACAGTCCGGTGCACCACCGGACAGTCCGGTGATTTATAGTCGTACGCCGCCGTCGAGAACCGAGAGCAGGCAGTTCACCGGGACTGGTCCTGGCACACCAGACACTGTGAAAGGGAAATGTGCCCTTGGGCCATTTCTAAGTATTTTGGTGATTTAGTGCCAACACAAGTGCTTAAATGTGAATTTATGCTCATGGATGGACAAAGTGCAAATCAAGAGTAAAGGTATGTTTCTAAGCCTTAGTACATTGGTTTTGTGTACTAATATACTTGTCTAAGTGTTAGAAACAGAAAGAAGAAGAAAAGAAAAGAGGTGAAAAAGGCTTGGCTGTGTACAGCCAAGACTCAGCTCAGTCTGGCACACCGGACTGTCCGGTGGTGCACCGGACAGTGTCCGGTGCGCTAGGCTGACTCGGCGTGAAGTGGCCGCTCTCGGGAATTCGCCGATGGCGTACGGCTAAAATTCACCGGACTGTCCGGTGTGCACCGGACTGTCCGGTCAGCCAACGGTCGGCTGGGCCAACGGTCGGCCGCGGAATCTGCGCGCGACACGTGGCCGGGCCAACGGTCGGAAGGGGGCACCGGACTGTCCGGTGTGCACCGGACATGTCCGGTGTGCACCGGACATGTCCGGTGCGCCAACGGCTCTCTGGCCGCCAACGGTCGGCTTCGCCATTTAAGGAAGGAAATCGGGCACCGGACACTGTCCGGTGTGCACCGGTCTGTCCGGTGCGCCCGATGACAGAAGGCAAAGAATGGCCTTCCAGATTTGCCCTCAACGGCTCCTAGCTGCCTTGGGGCTATAAAAGGGACCCCTAGGCGCATGGAGGAGACAACCAAGCAACCTTAGAGCATTCTTGATCATCCACACTCAGTCTTTGCGCATTTGTTTGTCATTCTCAGTGATTCGAGCTCCGTTCTAGTGAGAACTTTGAGATAGTCTTTTGAGCTCGATTCTTGGCCGTGTGTGTGCGCATTTTGCTGTGGATTTGTGTGTGTTGCTTCTCTCCCTTACTCTGTGCTTCTTTGTGAACTTCAAGTGTAAGGGCGAGAGACTCCATGTTGTGGAGATTCCTCGCGAACGCGATAAGAAAAGAAAAGCATAACACTGTGGTATTCAAGTTGATCATTGGATCACTTGAGAGGAGTTGAGTGCAACTCTCGTCCGTTGGGACGCCACAACGTGGAGTAGGCAAGTTTTGTACTTGGCCGAACCACGAGATAAACCACTGTGTCTTCTCTGTGTTGAACTTCTTGTGGTTATCGTATTGTGCAAGATCTTCTCTCTAGCCACTTGGCATTAACTGTGCTAACGCTTAATCAAAGTTTTGTGGCTTAAGTTTTTAAGTTTTACAGGATCACCTATTCACCCCCCCTCTAGGTGCTCTCAATTGGTATCGGAGCCGTTCTCTTCAAGAAGAGGGACTAACCGCCCGAAGAGATGGATCCTAAGGGCAAGGGGATAGTGATCAACGATAAGGAGAAGGAGTCCTTCGTCAACGAGCCCAAAGATGACAAGCCTACCGACTCCGGCTCTGGTCATAGACGAAAGGAAGGGAAGAAGAAGAAGACAAGGCGCATCAAGGAGATCGTCTACTACGACGACAACGATGAGTCTACTTCTTCCCAAAAGGACGACGACCACAACGACTACGAGAGAAGGAAACTGGTTAATTCGAACTTTTCCTTTGACTACTCTCGTATTCCGCAAAGTTCAAATTCACATTTGCTCTCCATTCCACTCGGCAAGCCCCCACACTTTGATGGGGAGGACTACAGATTTTGGAGCCACAAAATGCGTAGTCACCTATTCTCTCTCCATCCTAGTATATGGGAGATGGTAGATAGTGGAATGCACTTTGATAGTTCGGATAGTCCTATATTCATTAATGAGCAAATCCATAAGAATGCACAAGCTACTACTGTTCTTCTAGCTTCATTGTGCAGGGATGAATATAACAAAGTGAGCGGCTTGGAAAACGCCAAGCAGATCTGGGACACCCTCAAGATTTCTCATGAGGGAAATGACGTTACCTTGCTCACCAAAATGGAGTTGGTGGAGGGCGAGCTTGGACGGTTCGCGATGATAAGGGGCGAGGAGCCAACTCAAACATACAACCGGCTCAAGACCCTTATCAACAAAATAAGGAGCTACGGAAGCACGCGATGGACGGACCACGACGTCGTCCGACTAATGCTAAGGTCCTTTACCGTTCTTGATCCTCATTTGGTGAATAATATTCGAGTGAATCCCAGGTACACCAAAATGTCGCCCGAAGAAGTCCTAGGAAAATTCGTCAGCGGGCGAATGATGATCAAGGAGGCGAGGTACGTGGACGACGCCTTGAATGGTCCGATCAACGAGCCGCAACCCCTTGCTCTCAAGGCAACAAGAAGCAAGGAGGCGCTACCTAGTAAGGTGGCACAAATTGAGGCGGCCGGACTTAATGATGAAGAGATGGCCCTCATCATCAAAAGATTCAAGACGGCGCTTAAAGGTCGCAAGGGACAGCCAAGCAAGACCAAAGCCAAGGGAAAACACTCATGCTTCAAATGCGGTAAGCTTGGTCATTTTATTGCTAACTGTCCCGACAATGATAGTGATCAGGACCAAGGGAATAAGAGGGAGAAGAAGAAGAATTATAAGAAGGCAAAGGGCGAGGCTCATCTTGGCAAGGAGTGGGATTCGGACTGCTCCTCATCCGACTCCGACAATGAAGGACTCGCTGCCACCGCCTTCAACAAGTCATCCCTCTTCCCCAACGAGCGTCACACATGCCTTATGGCTAAGGAGAAGAAGGTATGTACTCAAGACTCTACTTATGCTTCTTCAAGTGAAGACGAATCTAGTGATGAGGAAATAGATTACTCTAGCTTGTTCAAGGGATTGGACAGAAATAAAATTGATAAAATCAATGAATTGATTGATGCCTTGAATGAAAAGGATAGGCTTTTAGAAAAGCAAGAGGATTTGTTGTATGATGAACATGACAAATTTGTAGAGGCACAAAAATCCTATGCTTTAGAAGTTAAAAGAAATGAAATGCTTTCTTGTGAACTATCTACGTGTCATGAAACCATTTCTACTTTACAAAGTGTTAACAATGATTTAAATGCTAAATTAGAAGTAGCAAATAAATCTAATTCTTGTGTAGAACATGTTATGATTTGCACTAGGTGTAAGGATTTTGATATTGATGCCTGTAATGGACACCTAGTTTCAATTTCGAGATTAAATGATGAAGTAGCTAGTCTTAATGCCCAAGTTAAGACTAGCAAAAGTGATTTCGATAAGCTAAAATTTGCAAGGGATGCCTACACAATTGGTAGACACCCCTCAATTAAGGATGGTCTTGGCTTCAAGAGGGAAGTCAAGAACTTAACAAGCCATAAGGCTTCCATCTCCACAAAGGAGAAAAGGAAGGCCCCTATGGCAAGTAATGCTAAAAAGAACCATGCCTTCATGTACCATGATAGAAAATTTTCTAGAAATGTTCATGATGATAGGAGTTGTAATGCTTATAATGCTTTTGACTCTCATGCCATGTTTGCTTCTAGTTCTTCCTATATGCATGGTAGAAATGTGTTTAGAAGAAATGTTGTTCATCATATGCCTAGGAGAAATGTTGTTAATGTTCCTAGGAAAGTTAATGAACCTTCTACAATATATTTAAATGCTTCGTTTGCTATTTGTAGAAAGGATAGGAAGATAGTTGCTAGAAAATTAGGGGCAAGATGCAAGGGAGACAAAACTTGCATTTGGGTCCCTAAGGATATTTGTGCTAACCTTGCAGGACCCAACATGAGTTGGGTACCTAAGACCCAAGCCTAAATTTGCCTTGCAGGTTTATGCATCCGGGGGTTCAAGCTGGATTATCGACAGCGGATGCACAAACCATATGACGGGGGAGAAGAAGATGTTCACCTCCTACGTCAAGAATAAAGATTCCCAAGATTCAATAATATTCGGTGATGGGAATCAGGGCAAGGTAAAAGGGTTAGGTAAAATTGCAATCTCAAATGAGCACTCTATCTCTAATGTGTTTTTAGTAGAGTCTCTTGGATATAATTTGCTATCTGTTAGTCAATTATGCAATATGGGATATAACTGTCTATTTACAAATGTAGATGTGTCTGTCTTTAGAAGATGTGATGGTTCACTAGCTTTTAAGGGTGTACTAGACGGCAAACTTTACTTAGTTGATTTTGCAAAAGAAGAGGCCGGTCTAGATGCATGCTTAATGGCTAAGACTTGCATGGGCTGGTTGTGGCATCGCCGCCTAGCACATGTGGGGATGAAGAACCTCCACAAACTTCTAAAGGGAGAACACGTGATAGGTCTAACCAATGTTCATTTCGAAAAAGATAGACCTTGTGCAGCTTGTCAAGCAGGTAAACAAGTGGGAGGAGCACATCACAGCAAGAATGTGATGACCACGTCAAGACCTCTGGAGCTGATGCATATGGACCTCTTCGGACCCGTCGCCTATCTGAGCATAGGAGGAAGTAAGTATGGTTTAGTTATTGTTGATGACTTTTCCCGCTTCACTTGGGTGTTCTTTTTGCAGGATAAGTCTGAAACCCAAGGGACCCTCAAGCGCTTCCTCAGGAGAGCTCAAAATGAGTTTGAGCTCAAGGTGAAGAAGATAAGGAGCGACAACGGGTCCGAGTTCAAGAACCTTCAAGTGGAGGAGTTCCTTGAGGAGGAAGGAATCAAGCACGAGTTCTCCGCTCCCTACACACCACAGCAAAATGGTGTGGTAGAGAGGAAGAACAGGACGCTAATCGATATGGCGAGGACGATGCTTGGAGAATTCAAGACCCCCGAGTGCTTTTGGTCGGAAGCCGTGAACACGGCTTGCCATGCCATCAACAGGGTCTACCTTCACCGCCTCCTCAAGAAGACACCGTATGAGCTGCTAACCGGTAACAAACCTAATGTATCGTATTTTCGTGTGTTTGGTAGTAAATGCTACATTCTTGTGAAGAAGGGTAGAAATTCTAAGTTTGCTCCCAAAGCCGTAGAAGGTTTTTTATTAGGTTATGATTCAAATACAAAGGCGTATAGGGTCTTCAACAAATCATCGGGTTTGGTTGAAGTCTCGAGCGACGTTGTATTTGATGAGACTAATGGCTCTCCAAAAGAGCAAGTTGTTGATCTTGATGATGTAGATGAAGAAGACGTTCCAACGGCCGCGATACGCACCATGGCGATTGGAGATGTACGGCCTCAGGAACATTTGGAGCAAGATCAATTGTCTCCCTCAACTATGGTGCATCCCCCAACCCATGATGACGAACAGGTACCTCAAGTGGAGGAGCATGATCAAGGGGGAGCACAGGATGTTCAAATTGAAGAGGAAGAAGCACCTCAGGCACCTCCAACCCAAGTTCGAGCGACGATTCAAAGGGATCATCCCGTCGACCAGATATTGGGTGATATTAGCAAGGGAGTAACTACTCGTTCAAGATTAGTTAATTTTTGTGAGCATTACTCTTTTGTCTCTTCTATTGAGCCTTTCAGGGTAGAAGAGGCCTTGCTAGATCCGGACTGGGTGTTGGCCATGCAGGAGGAACTCAACAACATCAAGCGCAATGAAGTTTGGACGCTGGTGCCTCGTCCCAAGCAAAATGTTGTGGGAAATAAGTGGGTGTTCCGCAACAAACAGGACGAGCACGGGGTGGTGACGAGGAACAAGGCTCGACTTGTGGCAAAAGGTTATGCCCAAGTCGCAGGTTTGGACTTTGAGGAGACTTTTGCTCCTGTGGCTAGGCTAGAATCAATTCGTATCTTGCTAGCATATGCCGCTCACCATTCTTTCAGGTTGTACCAAATGGATGTGAAGAGCGTGTTCCTCAACGGGCCGATCAAGGAGGAGGTGTACGTAGAGCAACCCCCTGGCTTCGAGGATGAACGGTACCCCGACCATGTGTGTAAGCTATCTAAGGCGCTCTATGGACTTAAGCAAGCCCCAAGAGCATGGTATGAATGCCTTAGAGACTTTTTAATTGCTAATGCTTTCAAGGTTGGGAAAGCCGATCCAACTCTTTTTACTAAGACTTGCAATGGTGATCTTTTTGTGTGCCAAATTTATGTCGATGACATAATATTTGGTTCTACTAATCAAAAGTCTTGTGAAGAGTTTAGCAGGGTGATGACGCAGAAATTCGAGATGTCGATGATGGGCGAGTTGAACTACTTCCTTGGGTTCCAAGTGAAGCAACTCAAGGACGGCACCTTCATCTCCCAAACAAAGTACACGCAAGACTTGCTGAAGCGGTTTGGGATGAAGGACGCCAAGCCCGCAAAGACTCCGATGGGAACCGACGGACACACCGACCTCAACAAAGGAGGTAAGTCCGTTGATCAAAAAGCATACCGGTCAATGATAGGGTCTTTACTTTATTTATGTGCTAGTAGACCGGATATTATGCTTAGCGTATGCATGTGTGCTAGATTTCAATCCGATCCTAAGGAGTGTCACTTAGTGGCGGTGAAGCGAATTCTTAGATATTTGGTTGCTACGCCTTGCTTCGGGCTCTGGTATCCAAAGGGGTCTACCTTTGACTTGGTTGGATACTCAGATTCCGACTATGCTGGATGTAAGGTCGATAGGAAGAGTACATCAGGGACGTGCCAATTCTTAGGAAGGTCCCTGGTGTCGTGGAACTCTAAGAAACAAACCTCCGTTGCCCTATCCACCGCTGAGGCCGAGTATGTTGCTGCAGGGCAGTGTTGCGCACAACTACTTTGGATGAGGCAAACCCTTCGGGACTTTGGCTACAATCTGAGCAAAGTCCCACTCCTATGTGACAATGAGAGTGCTATCCGCATGGCGGAAAATCCTGTTGAGCACAGCCGCACAAAGCACATAGACATCCGGCATCACTTTTTGAGAGACCACCAGCAAAAGGGGGATATCGAAGTGTTTCATGTTAGCATCGAGAACCAGCTAGCCGATATCTTTACCAAGCCTCTAGATGAGAAGACCTTTTGCAGGTTGCGTAGTGAGCTAAATGTCTTAGATTCGCGGAACTTGGATTGATTTATAGCATACACGTGTTTATGCCTTTGATCATGTTCCTTATGCATTTTGCTGCTTAGTTATGGTGCTCAAGTTGTACAAACACTCCCTGGACCTCACAAGTCCGTTGCAAAGTGATGCACATTTTTAGGGGGAGTTGTGTTACAACTTGACCCTTTGAGACTAACCATGTGCTTGAGTTTGCTTATTTTAGTCTCGAAGGAGAATTGAAAGGGAAAAGGTGGACTTGGACCATGAAAGACTTCCACTGCACTCCGATGAGAGGGTAACTTATTCCAAGTTCATCTCATGAACTCTGATTGCCATTTGCTCTTAATTGAAGATTTTGGTGAGGCAATGGGGTTATAGGGCCAAGATTGATCCCGTTTTGGTGCTTGATGCCAAAGGGGGAGAAAATAAAGGCCAAAGCAATAAATGGATCAGCTACCACTTGAGAAATTTTGAAAATAGTAAAATAGAGCTTTTTGTTTTGTCAAAACTCTTGCATTGTCTCTTTTGTCAAAAGTTGGCCTCTTGTGGGGAGAAGTATTGATTATGAAAAAAAGGGGGAGTTTTTGAAATCTTTGATCAATCTCTTGTGGAATGACTCTCTTTATGCTTCAACATGTGTGTTTGACTTAGAGATAGAGATTTGAGTTTGATTTGCAAAAACAAACCAAGTGGTGGCAAAGGATGATCCATATATGCCAAAATTGAATCAAAATAAATTTGAGTTTTATTTGAAGTGATATTGCACTTGTTCTAGTTGCTTTATGTTGTGTTGGCATAAATCACCAAAAAGGGGGAGATTGAAAGGGAAATGTGCCCTTGGGCCATTTCTAAGTATTTTGGTGATTTAGTGCCAACACAAGTGCTTAAATGTGAATTTATGCTCATGGATGGACACAGTGCAAATCAAGAGTAAAGGTATGTTTCTAAGCCTTAGTACATTGGTTTTGTGTACTAATATACTTGTCTAAGTGTTAGAAACAGAAAGAAGAAGAAAAGAAAAGAGGTGAAAAAGGCTTGGCTGTGTACAGCCAAGACTCAGCTCAGTCTGGCACACCGGACTGTCCGGTGGTGCACCGGACAGTGTCCGGTGCGCCAGGCTGACTCGGCGTGAAGTGGCCGCTCTCGGGAATTCGCCGACGGCGTACGGCTAAAATTCACCGGACTGTCCGGTGTGCACCGGACTGTCCGGTGAGCCAACGGTCGGCTGGGCCAACGGTCGGCCGCGGAATCTGCGCGCGACACGTGGCCGGGCCAACGGTCGGAAGGGGGCACCGGACTGTCCGGTGTGCACCGGACATGTCCGGTGCGCCAACGGCTCTCTGGCCGCCAACGGTCGGCTTCGCCATTTAAGGAAGGAAATCGGGCACCGGACACTGTCCGGTGTGCACCGGACTGTCCGGTGCGCCCGATGACAGAAGGCAAAGAATGGCCTTCCAGATTTGCTCTCAACGGCTCCTAGCTGCCTTGGGGCTATAAAAGGGACCCCTAGGCGCATGGAGGAGACAACCAAGCAACCTTAGAGCATTCTTGATCATCCACACTCAGTCTTTGCGCATTTGTTTGTCATTCTCAGTGATTCGAGCTCCGTTCTAGTGAGAACTTTGAGATAGTCTTTTGAGCTCGATTCTTGGCCATGTGTGTGCGCATTTTGCTGTGGATTTGTGTGTGTTGCTTCTCTCCCTTACTCTGTGCTTCTTTGTGAACTTCAAGTGTAAGGGCGAGAGACTCCAAGTTGTGGAGATTCCTCGCGAACGCGATAAAAAAAGAAAAGCATAACACTGTGGTATTCAAGTTGATCATTGGATCACTTGAGAGGAGTTGAGTGCAACTCTCGTCCGTTGGGACGCCACAACGTGGAGTAGGCAAGTTTTGTACTTGGCCGAACCACGGGATAAACCACTGTGTCTTCTCTGTGTTGAACTTCTTGTGGTTATCGTATTGTGCAAGATCTTCTCTCTAGCCACTTGGCATTAACTATGCTAACGCTTAATCAAAGTTTTGTGGCTTAAGTTTTTAAGTTTTACAGGATCACCTATTCACCCCCCCTCTAGGTGCTCTCACACTGTCCGGTGCACCACCGGACAGTCCGGTGCACTCAGACCGAACAACCCTTTGGCTGAACATAGCCAACTAATCTCCAAAGTGATTTCTCCTGTTTCTAGCACTTAGACACAACACATTAGTCTTCAAAACAATGGACTAAGACTAGAAACATACCTTTAATCTTGATTTGCACTTCTTGAATCTTTGGCACAAATATAACTCAAAGCATTTTTGTGTGAAGCCCTAAATCACCAAAATCTTATAGAAATGGCCCAAGGGCACATTTCCCTTTCTGAAAGGGAAATGTGCCTTTGGGCCATTTCTAAGTATTTTGGTGATTGAGTGCAAACACAAGTGCTTAAATGTGAAAATATGCCCATGGATGAACAAAGTGCAAATCACGAGTAAAGGTATGTTTCTAAGTCTTAGTACATTGGTTTTGTGTACTAATATATTTGTCTAAGTGTTAGAAACAGATAGAAGAAGATAAGAGAAGACTTGGCTGTGTACAGCCAAGGGACTGCTTCGGTCTGGGGCACCGGACTGTCCGGTGGTGCACCGGACAGTGTCCGGTGCACCAGGCTGCCTCGGCCGAACAGGCCGCTCTCGGGTTTTTCTCCGGCGACTTCGGCTAAAATTCACCGGACTATCCGGTGTGCACCGGACTGTCCGGTGAGCCAACGGTCGGCCGGGCCAACGGTCGGCCGCGCGATCGGCGCGCGACACGTGGCGAGCTAACGGTCGGAATGGGGCACCGGACTGTCCGGTGTGCACCGGACATGTCCGGTGCGCCAACTGTGCGCAGATCTGACTTAGACAGCAACGGTCGGATGCGCTGTTTAAGGAAACAAATCGGGCACCGGACAGTGTCCGGTGTGCACCGGACTGTCCGGTGCGCCCGACGACAGAAGGCAAGGATAGCCTTCCAGATGTGCTCTCAACGGCTCCTAGCTGCCTTGGGGCTATAAAAGGGACCCCTAGGCGCATGGAGGAGGTATCCCAAGCATTCCTTGAGCACTCTTGATCACTCACACATCAATCTCGCGCACTTGTTCGACATTCTAGTGATTTGAGCTCCGTTCTAGTGTGCTAGTCTTTTGAGCTCAAGTCTGGGTCTTGTGTGTGCGTATTCGCTGTGATCTTTGTGTGTGAGTTGCTAATCCCTCCCTTGCTCTGTGATTCTCTGTGAACATCTTTTGTAAGGGCGAGAGGCTCCAAGTTGTGGAGATTCCTCGCAAACGGGATTGAGAAAAGAAAAGCAAGAACACCGTGGTATTCAAGTTGATCATTGGATCACTTGAGAGGAGTTGAGTGCAACTCTCGTCCGTTGGGACGCCACAACGTGGAGTAGGCAAGTTTTGTACTTGGCCGAACCACGGGATAACCACTGTGTCATCTCTATGATTGGATTCTTGTGGTTATTGTGTTTTGACTCCTCTCTAGCCACTTGGCATAAACTGTGCTAACGCCTAATCAAGTTTTGTGGCTATAAGTTTAAGTTTTTACAGGATCACCTATTCACCCCCCCCCCCTCTAGGTGCTCTCAATTGGTATCAGAGCCGTTCTCTTCAAAAAGGGGACTAACCGCCCGAAGAGATGGATCCTAAGGGGAAGGGAATTGTGATCAACGACAAGGAGAAGGAGTCCTTCGTCAATGAGCCCAAAGATGACAAGCCTATCGACTCCGGCTCGGGTCATAGACGAAAGGAAGGGAAGAAGAAGAAGACGAGGCGCATCAAGGAGATCATCTACTACGACGACAGTGATGAGTCTACATCTTCCCAAAAGGACAACGACCACAACGACTACGAGCAAAGGAAACTGGTTAATTCTAACTTTTCTTTTGACTACTCTCGTATTCCGCAAAGCTCAAATTCACATTTGCTTTCCATTCCACTCGGCAAGCCCCCACACTTTGATGGGGAGGACTACGGATTTTGGAGCCACAAAATGCGTAGTCACCTATTTTCTCTCCATCCTAGTATATGGGAGATTGTAGATAGTGGAATGCACTTTAATAGTTCAGATAGTCCTATATTCATTAATGAGCAAATCCATAAGAATGCACAAGCTACCACTGTTCTTCTAGCTTCATTGTGCAGGGATGAATATAACAAAGTGAGCGGCTTGGATAACGCCAAGCAGATCTGGGACACCCTCAAGATTTCTCATGAGGGGAATGACGTTACCTTGCTCACCAAAATGGAGTTGGTGGAAGGCGAGCTTGGACGATTTGCGATGATAAGGGGCGAGGAGCCAACTCAGACATACAACCGGCTCAAGACCCTTATCAACAAAATAAGGAGCTACAGAAGCACGCGATGGACGGACCACGACGTCGTCCGACTAATGCTCAGGTCCTTTACCGTTCTTGATCCTCATTTGGTGAATAATATTCGTGAGAATCCCAGGTACACCAAAATGTCGCCCGAAGAAGTCCTAGGAAAATTCGTCAGCGGGCGAATGATGATCAAGGAGGCAAGGTATGTGGACGACGCCTTGAATGGACCGATCAACGAGCCGCAACCTTTTGCTCTCAAAGCCACAAGGAGCAAGGAGGCGCTACCCAGCAAGGTGGCGCAAATTGAGGCAGCCGGTCTTAATGATGAAGAAATGGCCCTCATCATCAAGAGATTCAAGACGGTGCTAAAGGGTCGCAATGGACAGCCGAGCAAGACTAAGACCAAGGGGAAGCGATCATGCTTCAAATGCGGTAAGCTTGGTCATTTTATTGCTAACTGTCCTGATAATGAAAGTGACCAGGAAAAGGGGAACAAAAGGGAGAAGAAGCATTACAAGAAGGCAAAGGGTGAGGCGCATCTAGGCAAGGAGTGGGACTCGGATTGCTCCTCTTCCGACTCCGACAATGAAGGACTCGCCGCCACCGCCTTCAACAAATCAACCCTCTTCCCCAACGAGCGTCACACATGCCTTATGGCAAAGGAGAAGAAGGTATGTACTCGCAACTCTACCTATGCTTCTTCAAGTGAAGACGAATCTAGTGAAGAGGATGAAGTAGATTATTCATGTTTGTTCAAGGGCTTAGATAGATCTAAGATAGACAAAATTAATGAATTAATTGATGCCTTGAATGAAAAGAATATACTTTTAGAAAAGCAAGAGGATTTGTTGTATGAAGAACATGATAAGTTTGTAGAGGCTCAAAAATCCCTTGCATTAGAAATTAAGAGGAATGAAATGCTTGCTTGTGAAGTGTCAACATGCCATGATTCTATTTCTAACTTAAAGAGCATAAACGATGATTTAAATGCTAAACTAGTAGAAGCAAATAAATCCAACTCTTGTGTTAAATATGTTGAAATTTGCACTAGGTGTAAGGATATTGATATTAATGCTTGTAGCGAAAACTTAATTTCTATTTCAAAATTGAATGATGAATTAGCTAGTCTTAATGCTCAACTTAAGACTAGCAAGAGTAATTTTGATAAACTAAAATTTGCTAGGGATGCCTACACGGTTGGTAGACACCCCTCAATTAAGGATGGGCTTGGCTTCAAGAGGGAAGCCAAGAACTTAACAAGCCATAAGGCTCCCATTCCCGCCAAGGAGAAAGGGAAGGCCCCTATGGCTACTAGTGCTAAAAGGAACCATGCCTTTTTGTATCATGATAGAAGACATACTAGAAATGCAAATAGGAGTTATGATGCTTTTGATTCGTATGTTTATGACTCTCATGCCATGTTTGCTCCTAGTTCTTCTTATGTGAATAATAGAAATGTTACTAGGAAAAATGTTGTTCCTAAAAAGAATGTTATTCATGCTCCTAGGAAAGTAGCAAATGAACCTTCTATCATTTATTATGCTTGCAATGCACCCTTTGCAATTTGTAGAAAGGATAGAAAAGTAATTGCTAGGAAGTTAGGGGCAAAATGCAAAGGTGGTAAAACTTGCATTTGGGTCCCTAAGGATATATGTGCTAACCTTGTAGGACCCAACATGAGTTGGGTACCTAAGACCCAAGCCTAAATTTGCCTTGCAGGTTTATGCATCCGGGGGTTCAAGCTGGATTATCGACAGCGGATGCACAAACCATATGACGGGGGAGAAGAAAATGTTCACCTCCTACATCAAGAATAAAGATTCCCAAGATTCAATCATATTCGGTGATGGGAATCAAGGCAAGGTAAAAGGGTTAGGTAAAATTGCAATTTCCAATGAGCATTCTATTTCCAATGTGTTTTTAGTAGAGTCTCTTGGTTACAATTTACTATCTGTTAGTCAACTGTGCAACATGGGGTATAACTGTCTATTTACTAATGTAGATGTGTCTGTCTTTAGAAGAAGTGATGATTCACTAGCTTTTAAGGGTGTAGTAGACGGCAAGCTTTACTTAGTTGATTTTGCAAAAGAAGAGGCCGGTCTAGATGCATGCTTAATAGCTAAGACTTGCATGGGCTGGCTGTGGCATCGCCGCTTGGCACATGTGGGGATGAAGAACCTTCACAAACTTCTAAAGGGAGAACACGTGATAGGATTGACTAATGTAAAATTCGAAAAAGATAGACCTTGTGCAGCTTGTCAGGCAGGTAAACAAGTGGGAGGAGCACATCACAGCAAGAATGTGATGACCACTTCAAGACCCCTGGAGCTGCTGCATATGGACCTCTTCGGACCCATCGCCTATCTGAGTATAGGAGGAAGTAAGTATGGTTTAGTTATTGTTGATGACTTTTCCCGCTTCACTTGGGTGTTCTTTTTGCAGGAAAAGTCCGAAACCCAAGGGACTCTCAAACGCTTCCTCAGGAGAGCTCAAAATGAGTTTGAGCTCAAAGTGAAGAAGATAAGGAGCGACAATGGATCCGAGTTCAAGAACCTTCAAGTGGAGGAGTTCCTTGAAGAGGAAGGGATCAAGCACGAGTTCTCCGCTCCCTACACACCACAGCAAAATGGTGTGGTAGAGAGGAAGAACAGGACGCTCATCGATATGGCGAGGACGATGCTAGGAGAGTTCAAGACCCCCGAGTGCTTTTGGACGGAAGCCGTTAACACTGCTTGCCACGCCATCAACAGGGTCTACCTTCATCGCCTCCTCAAGAAGACGTCGTATGAGCTACTAACCGGTAACAAACCCAATGTATCGTACTTTCGTGTTTTTGGGAGTAAATGCTACATTCTAGTGAAGAAGGGTAGAAATTCTAAGTTTGCTCCCAAAGCTGTAGAAGGGTTTTTATTAGGTTATGACTCAAATACAAAGGCGTATAGAGTCTTCAACAAATCATCGGGTTTGGTTGAAGTCTCTAGCGACGTTGTATTTGATGAGACTAATGGCTCTCCAAGAGAGCAAGTTGTTGATTGCGATAATGTAGATGAAGAAGATGTTCCGACGGCCGCTATACGGACCATGGCGATTGGAGAAGTACGGCCACAGGAACAAGATGAACGAGATCAACCTTCTTCCTCGACCATGGTGCTACCCCCAACTCAAGACGATGAACAGGTTCATCAACAGGAGGCATGTGATCAAGGGGGAGCACAAGATGATCAAGTGATGGAGGAAGAAGTGCAACCGGCACCTCCAACCCAAGTTCGAGCGATGATTCAAAGGGATCATCCCGTCGACCAAATTCTGGGTGACATTAGCAAGGGAGTAACTACTCGATCTCGATTAGTTAATTTTTGTGAGCATTACTCTTTTGTCTCCTCTATTGAGCCTTTCAGGGTAGAGGAGGCCTTGCTAGATCCGGACTGGGTGTTGGCCATGCAGGAGGAGCTCAACAACTTCAAGCACAATGAAGTTTGGACACTGGTGCCTCGTCCGAAGCAAAATGTTGTGGGAACCAAGTGGGTGTTCCGCAACAAACAGGACGAGCACGGGGTGGTGACGAGGAACAAGGCTCGACTTGTGGCAAAAGGTTACGCCCAAGTCGCAGGTTTGGACTTTGAGGAGACTTTTGCTCCTGTGGCTAGGCTAGAGTCAATTCGTATCTTGCTAGCATATGCCGCTCACCATTCTTTCAGGTTGTACCAAATGGATGTGAAGAGCGCTTTCCTCAACGGGCCGATCAAGGAGGAGGTGTACGTAGAGCAACCCCCTGGCTTCGAGGATGAACGGTACCCCGACCACGTGTGTAAGCTCTCTAAGGCGCTCTATGGACTTAAGCAAGCCCCAAGAGCATGGTATGAATGCCTTAGAGACTTTTTAATTGCTAATGCTTTCAAGGTTGGGAAAGCCGATCCAACTCTTTTCACAAAGACATGTGATGGTGATTTGTTTGTGTGCCAAATTTATGTCGATGACATAATATTTGGTTCTACTAACCAAAAGTCTTGTGAAGAGTTTAGCAGGGTGATGACGCAGAAATTCGAGATGTCGATGATGGGCGAGTTGAACTACTTCCTTGGGTTCCAAGTGAAGCAACTCAAGGACGGCACTTTCATCTCCCAAACGAAGTACACGCAGGATCTGCTAAAGCGGTTTGGGATGAAGGACGCCAAGCCCGCAAAGACTCCGATGGGGACCGACGGACACACCGACCTCAACAAAGGAGGTAAGTCCGTTGATCAAAAAGCATACCGGTCAATGATAGGTTCTTTGCTTTATTTATGTGCTAGTAGACCGGATATTATGCTTAGCGTATGCATGTGTGCTAGATTTCAATCCGATCCTAAGGAGTGTCACTTAGTGGCGGTGAAGCGAATTCTTAGATATTTGGTTGCTACGCCTTGCTTCGGGCTCTGGTATCCAAAGGGGTCTACCTTTGACTTAGTTGGATACTCAGACTCCGACTATGCTGGATGTAAGGTCGATAGGAAGAGTACATCGGGGACGTGCCAATTCTTAGGAAGGTCCCTGGTGTCATGGAACTCTAAGAAACAAACATCCGTTGCCCTATCCACCGCTGAGGCCGAGTACGTTGCCGCAGGTCAGTGTTGCGCGCAACTACTTTGGATGAGGCAAACCCTCCGGGACTTTGGCTACAATCTGAGCAAAGTCCCACTCCTATGTGATAATGAGAGTGCTATCCGCATGGCGGAAAATCCTGTTGAACACAGCCGCACAAAGCACATAGACATCCGGCATCACTTTTTGAGAGACCACCAGCAAAAGGGGGATATCGAAGTGTTTCATGTTAGCACCGAGAACCAGCTAGCCGATATCTTTACCAAGCCTCTAGATGAGAAGACCTTTTGCAGGCTGCGTAGTGAGCTAAATGTCTTAGATTCGCGGAACTTGGATTGAATTGTAGCATACATGTGTTTATGCCTTTGATCATGTTCATTCTGCATTTTGTTGTTTATTGTGGTGCTCAAGTTGTACAAACACTCCCTGGACCTCACAAGTCCGTTGCAAAGTGATGCACAGTTTTAGGGGGAGATGTGTTACAACTTGACCCTTTGAGACTAACCATATGCTTGAGTTTGTTTGACTTAGACTCGAAGGAGAATTGAAAGGGAAAAAGGTGGACTTGGACCATGAAAGACTTCCACTGCACTCCGATGAGAGGGTAACTAATTCCAAGTTCATCTCATGAACTCTTATTGCCATTTGATCTTAATTGAAGATTTTTGTGAGGCAATGGGGTTAAAGGGCCAAGATTGATCCCGTTTTGGTGCTTGATGCCAAAGGGGGAGAAAATAAAGGCCAAAGCGATAAATGAATCAGCTACCACTTGAGAAATTTTGAAAAAGTATAATAGAGCTTTTGGTTTGTCAAAACTCTTGTGTTGTCTCTTTTGTCAAAAGTTGACTTCTTGTGGGGAGAAATGTTGATTATGGGAAATAGGGGGAGTTTTTGAACTCGTTGATCAATCTCTTTTGGAATGACTCTCTTTATGCCTCAACATGTGTGTTTGACATAGAAATAGAGATTTGAGTTTGATTTGCAAAAACAAACCAAGTGGTGGCAAAGGATGATCCATATATGCCAAAATTGAATCAAAACCAATTTGAGTTTTTATTTGAAGTGATTTTGCACTTGTTCTAGTTGCTTTATGTTGTGTTGGCATAAATCACCAAAAAGGGGGAGATTGAAAGGGAAATGTGCCTTTGGGCCATTTCTAAGTATTTTGGTGATTGAGTGCAAACACAAGTGCTTAAATGTGAAAATATGCCCATGGATGAACAAAGTGCAAATCACGAGTAAAGGTATGTTTCTAAGTCTTAGTACATTGGTTTTGTGTACTAATATATTTGTCTAAGTGTTAGAAACAGATAGAAGAAGATAAGAGAAGACTTGGCTGTGTACAGCCAAGGGACTGCTTCGGTCTGGGGCACCGGACTGTCCGGTGGTGCACCGGACAGTGTCCGGTGGTGCACCGGACAGTGTCCGGTGCACCAGGCTGCCTCGGCCGAACAGGCCGCTCTCGGGTTTTTCTCCGGCGACTTCGGCTAAAATTCACCGGACTGTCCGGTGTGCACCGGACTGTCCGGTGAGCCAACGGTCGGCCGGGCCAACGGTCGGCCGCGCGATCGGCGCGCGACACGTGGCGAGCTAACGGTCGGAATGGGGCACCGGACTGTCCGGTGTGCACCGGACATGTCCGGTGCGCCAACTGTGCGCAGATCTGACTCAGACAGCAACGGTCGGATGCGCTGTTTAAGGAAACAAATCGGGCACCGGACAGTGTCCGGTGTGCACCGAACTGTCCGGTGCGCCCGACGACAGAAGGCAAGGATAGCCTTCCAGATGTGCTCTCAACGGCTCCTAGCTGCCTTGGGGCTATAAAAGGGACCCCTAGGCGCATGGAGGAGGTATCCCAAGCATTCCTTGAGCACTCTTGATCACTCACACATCAATCTCGCGCACTTGTTCGACATTCTAGTGATTTGAGCTCCGTTCTAGTGTGCTAGTCTTTTGAGCTCAAGTCTGGGTCTTGTGTGTGCGTATTCGCTGTGATCTTTGTGTGTGAGTTGCTAATCCCTCCCTTGCTCTGTGATTCTCTGTGAACATCTTTTGTAAGGGCGAGAGGCTCCAAGTTGTGGAGATTCCTCGCAAACGGGATTGAGAAAAGAAAAGCAAGAACACCGTGGTATTCAAGTTGATCATTGGATCACTTGAGAGGAGTTGAGTGCAACTCTCGTCCGTTGGGACGCCACAACGTGGAGTAGGCAAGTTTTGTACTTGGCCGAACCACGGGATAACCACTGTGTCATCTCTGTGATTGGATTCTTGTGGTTATTGTGTTTTGACTCCTCTCTAGCCACTTGGCATAAACTGTGCTAACGCCTAATCAAGTTTTGTGGCTATAAGTTTAAGTTTTTACAGGATCACCTATTCACCCCCCCTCTAGGTGCTCTCACTTTCAGTCCTTCCCGGCTGGGGGAGAGTTTGCGGACCCCTTCTTGGTTCTGTACTCGCCGTGGGACTAGGTCCCGACCCCGAGCTCCTTACTTGTGCACGAACCGTTGGCGGTAGTGCCTGGGTGCCTGGTTGCAACGGGCACTTCGGATCACCGCCTGCTATCTGCGTTCGTTGATGGAGTCCAGGTCCTCGCGCTGCAGCCGCCCTTGCACAGACTTATCAAAATACTGGACCCACAGGGGGTCCAGGAGGGTTTCCGGGGGAAGGCAGGCTTCGACCCCGTAGACCAGGGAGTACGGGGTCTCCCCGGTGGCCCGTCTAGTTGTCTTCACCGGAGTCGGAGTCTCTGGTGAAAACATCGTTCAGGACCCCTTCGGGTGACTGATACCCGAGGTCCGGTTCTCCTGCGGCCACCTCGCCGCTGTCGACCCTTTCCTTGCCAGGTCGGCGACGAGGGGGGAGCCATCCCTGGAGGTCTGCTCGCACCGCTCGCTGACGTGCTTCGCGAGCTCGATGATCTCGCGACACTCCGCGGCGCTGTGGCGACCATTGGGGTGTACAGGGCATGAGCCGCTGCTACCCTTTTGCGGCCGTGGGCGCTTGTTGCGCTCGTTCCAGCCCCCGGTCGAAGCCGCCACGACCAGAGCGGCAGACAACGACTTCTCGTGGCCGCGGTTCTTTTTCTTCTTCTTTTTACCGTCCTGAGCGACGGCACCCGAGCCAGCCGTCTGGGCAGCCCCGGTCTGTGGCGTCGAGTGCCATGCACGGCCCTCGGCGGCTCTGGCGCACTTGTCGGCCAGAGCGAAGAGTGTGGTGACAGTCTCCACGTCGTGCGTGGCTAACTTCTCAAACATCTTTTCATTACGTACTCCCTAGCGGAAAACAGTGATGATGGAAGCATCTGAAATACGAGGTATGGTGCCTCATACCTTGGTGAAGCGGGAGATAAACGTCCGGAGAGTTTCCCCGAGCTCCTGCCTCACCACGTGGAGGTGGGCCTCCACGCCATGCTATTGGTAAGCGCTGGCGAAGTTCGCTGTGAACCGCGCACAGAGCTCTTCCTAGGAGTAGATCGATCCTGGGGCAAGGTTCATGAGCCAAGTCCGGGCCGGCCCAGACAAGGCAACATGGAAGTATGTTGCCATCACGGTGGTGTCTCCACCTGCTGTCATGATGGCGGTGACATAAACCTGCAAGAATTCCAACAGGTTGGACGTACCGTCGTACTTCTCTGACAGGTGTGGCCAGAACTTGGATGGCCAGGTCGCCGCACGGAGATGGTCCGCGAGTGCGGCGCAGCCCACGCCGGCTAACGAGACACCCGCTTGGATCCGGGCGCCCCTTGGGGTCTGCGGTGCGACCGCAGCGAAGTTCTGTCGGCGCTCTCGCGCCCTCTCTAGAGAGACTCGAGCGTCCTCGCGACCCTCGAAGTTTTGCCGACGCTCCCGTGCCCTCTCCAGAGAGATCTGGGCATCCTCTCCCGCACGCCTGCGGTTGAGCTCTGCCCCGTCGGTCTGTGCACCCCTCACCGAGGGTGAGCGCACAGACGCCGTCGCCTCATGATGGCGGCGGGATGTCCGAAGCCGGTCGACGTCGTCACGCCACTGCTTCATGGCCCCCGGCGAGGCCGTGGAGCTAGGAGGGTAGCGCAGCAACTCTCTGTCCGCTGACAACGCCCCAGGCATTGCCCTTGTTGGAGTCCGAGACGCCTATGCAGGCGTGTGTTGCCACGCTGCATGCACAACAGCAGCCCTAGATGCAGGGCAGTTGGACACTCGTGACGTGGAAGATGCAGCTTCTTCCTCCACCAGGAAGTCCTCCGAAGTCTCGGCGCGGTGCTCAACGATTTGCACCATCACGCTGAGCAAGAAAACAAGCAAAAAATCTAATGCCAAGCCCCCTACCTGGCGCGCCAAATGTCGAAGAGGAAGTTCTCCGGCCGGGTGGCGGAATGCATCCGCCCTAAATCCTAAGATGAGGAAGGGGCCTAAGCATTTTGCCTGTTGCTAGATGGACGATGAACACAAGAACACACACAGGTTTAGAGTGGTTCGGGCCGCTGGAGCGTAATACCCTACTCCACTGTGTGCTGTATTGAGCTTGAGAGCTTGTATGAACTTGTGTGTCTGAGAGTCTAAGTGAGCGTGTGTGAGCCTGTGTCCCCCTTATAACGTAGTGTGCCCTCCCTTTTATAGTCCAAGGGGGCACGTACAAGGGTGCTGAGCCCCGACATATGGGCTCAGGAACATACGGATGTAATACTTGGAGCAACTAATGCTAGTCGCCAGTGCAATCTTTCTGCGTCCTGGTTTCCACGGTCTGCGTAGCATTGGCGTGCAGCGGAAGCTTCCCTGGCAACGTATGAGTGATGATGAACACAGTGCACGCGACAACATGGGCGTACCGCCTGCCAGAGGAATAGACAGGCATGCTGCCTGCCATCGGAATGGACATGTCTCATTAAATGCTGAGGCGACACACTGCTTGCCAGCAGAGTGGATAGGTCGCTGCCTGACAGCAGAGTGGGCAGGCCTCATTAAATGCCGAGGCGGCACATCGCTTGTTAGGCGGCGCGCCTTATCCGCAATAAATGCAGGGGCCGCGCAATCCGGAGGTCTTACGTCAGGCTCCGCCCGCCGGCTTACGTCACGCGCGGTAGGCTACGTGGCAGCATTGGGTCTCCGCCTAGGCAGGGAGCAGTAGCGTTATGTGGACAGGTCCGCACCAGGCTGGGTCTGGACACGTGTCGACACCGGACCCCTACCTGAGCAAGGCCTGGGTATTCTCTGCCCCAGAGTCCCGGAATCCGGTTGTGGGTAGTCCAGACCCCACTCGGGGGGGGGGGGGTCTGGGACCTGTCCTGGGGTCTGGGACGCGCTCGTGGGGGTCCTGGACCTTGCTCGGAGGTCTGGTCTACATGTACAGGGGTCCGGCACTTTTCCCATGGGGGGTTCGGACCTACTGTTGACATCTTGGAGTATATCATCTTCTCTGGCCACGTGGTGACCCCGGAGCCACCCATGTGGTGGAGTAGAGTGCTGTTCACCACGCGACTAGAGGTAGCCGCGCGGGTATAGCGTCTTCACACTGTAGTAAGGGGTACCCCTGTTTCAGGGTACTGACAGTTATCCATTTGAATATAAACACAAAAAATTAAAGCTACAACGAACAATATATCAAGACAGGGGGTGGAGGGAATGTGAATCTAGCTCCTTCAATCTCCTCCAAATTTCTCGCTCCCAAACTAGTCTTTAGTGAACAGTCTACATTTTTTCCCCTATACTACTCTGAAAGTGTTGGATGCCTGAATGGTACCCTCCGGAAGACGCTGAAGGGCTATGTGAAACGATTACAAACTGCTTTTTCTCACGGGAGAAAAACAATCGATAAAATATCAGACTGGTTTCACTTGTTTTTATGATATACTCTCCGTCCCAAAATAGTGTTTTAGAGTGTTAATGGATCCATACAATATTTGATGTATGTGTTTTATATATGTGTCTACATGTATTGTTATCCATTTGAATATGAACACAAAAATTTAAAGCTACAACGAACAATATATCGAGACGGAGGGGGTGGAGGGAATGGGAATCTAGCCCCTCCAATCTCCTCCAAATTTCTCGCTCCCAAACTAGCCTTTAGTGAATAGTCTACATTTTTCCCCTATACTACTCTGAAAGTGTTGGATGCCTGAATGGTACCCTTCGGAAGACGCTGAAGGGCTATGTGAAACGATTACAAACTGCTTTTTCTCACGGGAGAAAAACAATCGATACAATATCAGACTGGTTTCACTTGTTTTTATGATATACTCTCCGTCCCAAAATAGTGTTTGTTTTAGAGTGTTAATAGATCTATACAATATTTGATGTATGTGTTTTATATATGTGTCTACATGTATTGTTATCCATTTGAATATGAACACAAATTTAAAGCTACAACGAACAGTATATCGAGACGGAGGTAGTGTATTTACATTAAAACAACAAAATTTGGATATAAGAATGGGTGAAAGTCGTATGTTTCTCTGTACGATAATTGAATGCTCTGTGGATTGCTCACTTAAAGCCTTTTCAGATGGCTCACCTGAGTAGTACGCCCCAGTCATTCTTGTAAAATTTAGAAACTGCCTGTGTCATTTTTTGGTGCCTCAAGAACTTACGACACGGCTGTTTGAAGTATCGGTGTCTCCTCTCCTTACACAGACTGAAGGAGAAGTTATTACTATCTCCGTTTTCGAATATTTGTCGCTCGCTAATTTATTTTTAAACTAAATCACGACAAATAAAAAAAATGAGTGAGTGAGTACATTTCATTTTAGACCGAAAGCTGAAATGCTAGTCAGATTCAATCCTGAAGTCCTGCATACTGTAAGTCATTATAAGCGTTACATAAAAAAACAGTAAACATGGAGCATTTGGCACACAGCTCCATTTGACTGGCAACAACAGTCAAAAGTCTAAACTGATTTCATGCTATCCTTGGCGAACTTGTTAGTGTTTATGGCTTGTAAATGGAGTGTTCGTTCTATAAAGCTGTTTATTACTGCTCCATCTTGGTCTCATTCAAGTATTTGTCCTGTCAAGTATTTGCATTCACATCCTCCAGTTGTAACCCTCAGATGAACTAATATGAATGTGATCCTTTTTGTGCAAGCTGTTCATTTCACGTATTGTATGCAAGCCCATTTCAGCTACAACTGACCAAAATTTTGTACAAGTTAACCGTGATTTCAACAGTAGGTTTCTCTGTTAACTACTTAACCGGAAACTTGGTGAAGGTGCTTACAACTTGACGGACTAGCAGGCATAAGCTGGCTTTGTTCTTATGAATAGAACTATCAACTATAATTGATGGCTTGATGCCAGTGCGGTTGGTTATCCACTACATACTGTCAACCTTTGGTCATTTGCATCGTATACCATGGCAGCAATCTGCCCATAGAGGAGTGAATATTGAAACAAGGGATATTATTAGGAATATCAGCACAGTAAAAATAGAACTTGCTCCAGTTTTGACACTATTAGTATCATCTATAATAATACTGACTTTTTTTCAGAAAAAAAACAAATACTACAATCTGCACTAAACTTATTTAAAACTTTTGCTTAAACCATTAGTCTGTGGAGAAAATTTAACTCCACAAATTCCATCGCCACGGCCGCCAGTTTATACGTACGATCAGGAATACGAGTCGGTAGCGATTTCAATTTATTTACGGTTTATATCACATTTTGACTTATATTCATGTAAATTAATACCTTTCATTTGTAGTATTTATATAGATCAATATACATTTTGTGGCTCTCCAATTTTGGGGACTTGTGCGGTCGAACATGTGGCACGGCCGCCCCTAATTGCAACTAAAATGTTTGTAACAATATTTTTAGTAAAAGATGCCAAAATGCCTTCATACATATATAAAATCTTCACATTTCTATGGACAGTAGCTTCTGTTTCCTGAACACACACACCTGTTACCTTCTAAAGGTCTCTTCCCTCCTAATGTTATAAAGAAAAATCACTACAGATGCAGGCTATATGGTGGTGCTAGAACTGCTAGTAGCAATAAATGTGCTCTCTGCTAATGAACAAACAAAACCACAGGCACATGACTGGTGTTTCTTTCAGAGGTACCCTCTGCAAGAACACCTGCCTCCTTCAAAACGATGGAATCTGCTTGAATCTCTCAGAATGATCTCTCTGTTGCACATCTTCGATATGAACTTGGCAGCCTCATGGCAGTGGCTGCAGACTTTTGAGTTTTTTGTCACACGAATTGGCCGTCCCTCCGGTAAATTCAGCACACCGAATGCGACGGCGAGCTTTGAGCTGTGCCCACATAGTGCCTCGTCATGCACTGCATCATCGGCACCCATCAGAGCATACTTTTTCTTAGGATCATGGCCTTCTTGCCGCATCCTTCTGGCAACATCATCCAGAAACTCTGCAATCCTGTTCCAGTCTGGGTGATTCCGGTTATCTGCAATAAAGACATGAACCTTGCTTCTGACCTCGATCCAACTGTAGCCAGTGTTCTCACGGAGCCCTCGACCACCAATCTTGTTCTTGAGCTTCTTGACAGCCTCCCATCTCTCAGCCTCAGCATAGATGTTGGCAAGAAGAACATAGTACCCTGTGTTCTCAGGTTCCAGCTTAAAGACCTTGTCTGCTACCTTCTCCGCAAGCTTGACGTTCTTGTGAATTCTACATCCGTGAAGCAATGATACCCAAATGCTTGAATCAGGTTCAATCGGCATTGACTCGATGAACTCAAGAGCCTCCTTCAGGTCGCCGGTACGGCTAAGCAGGTCAACAATGCAGGTGTAGTGCTTCAACTTGGGCTCTATTTTGTATTCCTTTTGCATAGCCTTGAAGAATCTCCGTCCCTCAGCAGCAAGACCAGAATGGCAGCAAGCATACAATATGGCACTGAAAGAGGCCGCATCTGGCTCAATACCACTGCCTCTCATTTGCTCAAAGAGGGCGATGGCATGTTTCCCAAAACCATGCATGCCATATCCAGCAATCATAATGGTCCATGATATGAGGTTCTTCTTAGTCAACCGGTCAAACAAAACTCGAGCTACCAGTAACGCACCACATTTAACATACATGTCCACAAGCGCATTGGATGCATAACTATCTTCCAGAAATCCTCTTCGAAGTGCATAAGCATGTATCTCCCTTCCTCGCTCCAAGGATGAAATGCTTGCAGCAGCAGGAAGGATGCAAGTCATGGTCACTGCATTGGGTCTGAATTGGAGCAACATGTCACTGAACAAACTGAAGGATTCATTGGGAAAATTATTTCTGGAGTAACCTCCTATCAGTGTATTCCATGAGATTACATCCTTATTCGTCACACGGTCAAAAATCAACCGTGCTTCTTCCACATTCCTGCATTTCACATACATTTCCATAAGTGCATTGGCAACAGGAAGAAGCTTCTCCATTCCATTTCTGATGGTGTAACCATGGACAGATTTGCCTTGTTTCAGAGATTCGTCACCAGCAAAAGCGTGAAGGGCACTTGTGACTGCAAAGACATCAGGTCTGATACCATCTAGTACCATCTCTTGAAGTAACCCAGCCACTTTGTCAAACAGTCCTGCCCTCATATAACTCGTGATCATTGCTGTCCAGGACACCACATTTTTTTGACCCATGCTTCTGAATATCTGATTAGTGCTCTGCCAATCTGAGCAATTTGAGTACATATCAAGAAGAGCATTTGCAAGAGATGTTTCCCCAATCAATCCAGTTTTAACCGAGTAACCATGAACCACCCTTCCTGCAAACCAATAGCGTGACTGTGCACAAGCTGGCAAAACACTTAGCAACGTAACTGAGTCCAGCTCCTGTCCTTGTGTCCACATTCTTATGAACAACTCAATAGCTTCACTGTTTAGTCCATTGGAAGAGCATCCACTAATCACAGAATTCCAAGAAATGGTATCTTGACGAGGCATTCTATTGAACACCAAGACTGCATCGCCAATCATGTTGGACTTTGCATAGAATGATATCAGTGCATTGCAAACTGCACACTGTGCCCCGAAACCCAATTTTACTATATATCCATGAGCCACCAAGCCATCCCTGGCACAAGACAAACAAGTGATGCACTTCAGAAGGCAAGAAATGGCATGTTCATCCGGGGCAATTCCAAGCTCATGCATTTGCACAAAAAGCGAGAGACTTTCTTCAAATTCACCAACCTTTGCGTACCCACCCATTATCAGATTCCATACGTGCACATTACCTTTCGATGACATCGCATCAAACACCCTTCTTGCAGAGGCCATGTCCCCACATTTCACATACATGAATACCAGTTTGGATCCAAGAGCAGCATCATCTATCCCACTTTGTACAGAATCAAGGCCCCAAAGCAATCCGGATTTCACGGAGTATCCATGCACCGCTTTTCCAATAAGGCCATAACCTAATCCCGCACAAGCAGGCAGAACACTGAGCACTGTCACTGAACTGATCTCCGTACCTTGAGACCACATTTTGCTGAAAAGATCAACAGCTGTACCATGCCATCCGTTTGAAAAGCATCCACCAATCATAGAATTCCAAGAGATGGCATCCCGGGGATGCATACTGTCAAATACCCGTGCCGCATCCTCCATCCGTCCACACCTCGAGTACACGGCAATCAGAGCATTTGCAACCGCGCATGCTTGACCGAGACCCAACTTCTCAAGTAATCCATGAATCACCTCGCCTTCCGTAAGGCTGCCCAAACTGGAAACGCACTTGAGGACACAGGAAACAGCATGTGCATCCGGACTGACCCCGCAGCACTGCATCTGCCTAAACAGGGAGACAGCTTCCTGGAAATCACCCGCCTTGGCGTACGCGCTCATCAGCGAAGTCCAGACACGGACATCAGCAGCTTGAGGAGGCATTCCATCGAACACCGTCCTTGCCTCGCCCAGGTCGCCGCATTTCAGGTACGCCAGCACTAACCTCTTCCCAAGGACGCTCCCTTTTCCACCCGTTGCAGCGGCACTGGACGCGCGAATTAAGGCATGCGCTCTCTTGGCAGCCTCCAACGACCGCTCCTCCCCGCAGAGCTGAACGACCATGCAGTAGCTCCGCACGTCGACGCCGCCGTCAGAGCCCAGCAGCCTCAGAGCGCCCGCGAGGTCACCCGCCTGACAGAGGCGCTGGATTCGCAGGTTCACGTCGGAACTCAGGGCCCGACTTGGCGGATTCTTGGTGCTCCATGAGCTTGGAGCAGCGGTGGGCGCCTCCAGGACTCGGCCAGCCGGTGCCGCCAGCACGCTACACCGAAAGGTTATTCGCGGACTAGTGGCAGCCTTGGGAGGCGGCCATGGTGGTGGGGCGCGGTGGTGAGTGGAAACGGAGTAGAGCGGAGGCGTCGCCATGGTTACGGTGGCTGGAAGGAGCAGAGTTCGAACTCTCCTGCAGGCGAGACGACCGGCGCGCTGACAGGCGGAGGGGCAGGCGGGCGAGAAGCCGAGAGCGCGGGAATGGGACGGTTCGGAAGAGAGAAAGGGGGAAAGCAGAGATAACAGGAGGGGATAAGATCATAAGATAGACCCTGGCAAGTGGGGCCTGGGGAACCTAGACTCTAGAAGGTGTCTGTGTGGAGGAGTGCGGCGGTGACAGCCGTGGACTGGTGGTGGAGGCAACCGCGATGGGCTCCGCCGCCGGAGTTAGAGAAGGAGCAGTATGAGATTGCGGCGGCGTTGATGGCAAGAACTGGGCCACCGGCCCACCACGCCAGCCTAGGCCATCTCCATCGCTGCACACTAGCACATAGGGATGCCATTATGGCAAAATTCTCCATGGGACGGGCCGCACGGGAATCAGACCCGTTCTGGGCAGGTACCCTATGGTCCGCAAGGTCTTGTTAAAAACCAGATAAAAAATCTAGTGATTATTTATTTACGTATTTTGTGATTCGTTTGAAATTATTACTAAGTTAAAATAATTGTGACTTATCAGCTATGCTTTGTGTTGTTATTTATATCTACTTTTGTATTGTTGTCTGTAATAATAGATATGTTGTAATTATTATCAAGTAGTGAATATTTGTTTTTTTGGTAAAAATATTCCCCTCGGTGTCCCAAATAAGGACCGGGCACGAGGGCGAGGATATGGATCAATTTTTCTGAACGATTACAAGGAGAGGATATGGTGATCCATGGTAACGTAGTTCTCAACGCGTTATCAGCACGCTCTATCTTGACGTTGCTATAGATTCAATCTATACCGAATCTCCATCAAGTCGGCAGGTATCCCGGCCTTGCCAAACTATCCTACGCGATAGCCTTCGATTTCCTTTCTATGCGGTCACACGGTATGTCTTTCTAAGTAGATTGGATGTACCTTTTATGGGCGATCATCCGGTCGAACAAGTACACGGCGCCTGGACACGTCTTCAACCAGGCGCAGCAGGGGAGTTGGTCCGGCTGTTCCCGCGAAAGGACTCGGTGTTCTATCCCTGTCGCTGTACCTCTATGGCTCCACCCTGCATCCGACCACGGACGTGTGGCCTGTGGGGCATGGTCACCCGGTACGGTACTACAACGCGTACCTGTGGGGCTCGGATGAGAGGCTGCCGTTGGCGTTGTGCTATTCGGCGGCGCGCTCCAGCAGAGCAAGCACAGAGAAGAGGGCCCTACTAGTGGCGGCCTTGGCTTGCCCGACTGGCAGGCGCCGGCGCTTTCTGAGAGCACCTAGAGGGGAGTGAATAGGTGATCCTGTAAAATTCAACACTAATAGCCACAAAACTTAGTTATGAAAATTAGAACGGCTAAGTAGCTTGAAGCGAGTTCTTGTGAACACAGATAATCAAAGAGAAAGCACACAAGAGACACGCGATTTTTATCCTGTGGTTCAGCCAAGTAATACTTGACTACTTCGACGTGGCGTCCCAATGGACGAGGGTTGCAGTCAAGCCCTTTCAAGTGATCTGATGATCAACTTGAATACCACAATTTTTCCTTTCTTAGTCTTTCTCCCATTTCGAGGAATCTCCACAATTTGGAGCCTCTCGCCCTTACAATGATGATCACAAAATAAGCACAAAAGTAAGGGAGGGGAGAGCAACACACACAAGACTCAAATCCACAGCACAATCACGCACACAAGTCACAACTCGAGCTCAAAACATAACGCACGGAGTTCACAACTCAAATGGAGCTCAAGTCACTATCACAAAGAATCGAATGCGTGAAGTTGGAGTCTTGGAGTCTTAGAATGTTTCTTATAAGCTTGGGTAACTCCTCTGTGCGTCTAGGGGTCCCTTTTATAGCCCCAAGGCAGCTAGGAGCCGTTGAAGATCAACAAGGAAGGCTATCCTTGTCTTCTGTCGAGTGGCGCACTGGACAGTCCGGTGCGCCACCGGACAGTCACTGTAGACGGTCCGGTGCCGATCTCCTTCCTTTTCTGGCGCAGACGACCGTTGCACCTCCGGGCTAGTTGGCGCACCGGACACTGTCCGGTGCCCCCTGCCGATCGTTGGTGCGGGCCACGCGTCGCCCGCGGATTGCGCGGCCGACCGTTGCCCTGGCGATCGTTGGCTCACCGGACAGTCCGGTGAATTATAGCCGTAAGCCGCCAAACTTTTCCCGAGAGCGACCTGTTCACCGGAAACCAGCCTGGCGCACCGGACACTGTCCGGTGCACCACCGGACAGTCCGGTGTGCCAGGCAGAGCTGGACTTCGGCTGCACCCAGCCAAGTCTTTTGCAATTCTTTTTTTTTTCTTATTTCTAGCACTTAGACAAAATATGCTAATACTCAAAACAATGTACTAAGTCTAGAAACATACCTCATGTCTTGATTTGCACTTTTCTCTTCACATAAGAACTTAATTAAATGTGTTGGGCACTTAATCACCAAAACATAATAGAAATTGCCCAAGGGCACATTTCCCTTTCAATCTCCCCCTTTTTGGTGATTTATGCCAACACATCCAAAAGCAACCAAAAGAAGTGCAACATCAATGCAATTGAGAACAAAATTGTCTTTGCACAAGTTTTGACATATTTGGATCATTCTTTGCCACCACTTAGTTTGTTTTTTGCAAATCAAATTCATTTTCCTATCTCTAAGTCAAACACACTTGATTAGGCACAAAGGGAGATATTCCAATGGAAAAATTGATCAAGTACCAAAACTTCCCCTTTTTGCCAATCAAAAATTCTCCCCCACAAGAGGCCAAATTTTGCAATAAGAGTATTTTGGACAAATCAAAAATTCTAACTCTACTATTTTCAATAATTCTCACTATTTTCAAAATTCTCAAGTGGTAGCTGATCCATTTGCTTTGGCCTTAATTTCTCCCCCTTTGGCATTAAGCACCAAAACGGGATCATTATTGGCCCTTTAACCCCATTGCCTCACCAAAATTATCAATTAAGAGCAAAAAGACAATAAGAGCATAAGTACGAACTTGGAGGTGAGTACACTAATACCAGAGTACAGTGAAAGTCTTTGCATGGTCCAAGTTCACCTTTCCCTTTCAATTCACCTTTGAGGCTAGATCAAGTATACTCAAACACACGGGTTAGTCTCAAAGGGTCAAGTTGTAGCACATCTCCCCCTAAATATGTGCATCATACACACATGGACTTGTGAGGTCCGGGGATCTCTTGCACAACTTGAGCACCATAAATAAGCAGCAAATTTCATAAATGCGCAAAGTAACATGATCAAAGGCATAAAACACATGTATGCTATAAATCAATCCAAGTTACGCGAATCTAAGACATTTAGCTCACTCCGCAGCCTGCAAAAGGTTTTCTCATCTAATGGCTTGGTAAAGATATCGGCTAGCTGGTTCTCGGTATTAATATGGTACACCTCGATATCTCCCTTTTGCTGGTGGTCTCTCAGAAAGTGATGCCGGATGTCTATGTGTTTAGTGCGGCTGTGTTCAACAGGATTATCCGCCATGCAGATTGCACTCTCATTGTCACATAGGAGTGGGACTTTGCTCAGATTGTAGTCAAAGTCCCGGAGGGTTTGCCTCATCCAAAGTAGTTGCGCGCAACACTGTCCTGCGGCAACATACTCGGCCTCAGCGGTGGATAGGGCAACAGAGGTTTGTTTCTTTGAACTCCAAGACACCAGGGACCTTCCTAGGAATTGGCACGTCCCTGATGTACTCTTCCTATCAACCTTGCATCCAACATAGTCGGAGTTTGAGTATCCAATCAAGTCAAAGGTGTACCAGATCCCGAAGCAAGGCGTAGCAACTAAACATCTAAAAATCCGCTTAACGACCACAAGGTGACATTCCCTTGGGTCGGATTGATATCTAGCACACATTCATACGCTAAGCATAATATCCGGTCTACTAGCACATAAATAAAGCAATGACCCTATCATAGACCGGTATGCCTTTTGATCAACGGACTTACCTCCTTTGTTGAGGTCGACATGCCCGTCGGTTCCCATTGGTGTCTTCGCGGGCTTGGCGTCCTTCATCCCAAACCTCTTGAGTAGGTCTTGAGTGTACTTCGTTTGGGAGATGAAGGTGCTGTCTTTGAGTTGCTTCACTTGGAACCCAAGGAAGTAGTTCAACTCACCCATCATCAACATCTCAAACTTTTGAGTCATCACCCTGCTAAACTCCTCACACGACTTTTGGTTAGTAGAACCAAATATTATGTCATCGACATAAATTTGGCATACAAAAAGGTCACAATCACAAGTCTTAGTGAAAAGAGTGGGATCGGCTTTCCCAACCTTGAAAGAATTTGCAATTAAGAAATCTCTAAGGCATTCATACCATGCTCTTGGGGCTTGTTTGAGTCCATAGAGTGCCTTAGAGAGCTTAAACACATGGTCGGGGTACCTGTCATCCTCAAAGCCAGGGGGTTGTTCCACATACACCTCCTCCTTGATTAGCCCGTTGAGAAAAGTGCTCTTCACATCCATTTGAAACAACCTGAAAGAGTGGTGAGCGGCATAGGCTAATAATATTCGAATAGACTCTAGCCTAGCCACAGGAGCAAAAGTCTCCTTGAAATCCAAACCTGCGACATGGGCATAACCTTTTGCCACAAGTCGAGCCTTGTTTCTTGTCACCACTCCTTGCTCGTCTTGCTTGTTGCGGAACACCCACTTGGTTCCCACAACATTTTGCTTTGGACGTGGCACTAGGCTCCAAACTTTGTTCCTTTTGAAGTTGTTGAGCTCTGAGAGCACCTAGAGGGGGGGGTGAATAGGTGATCCTGTAAAATTCAACACTAAATAGCCACAAGTTTGGTTATAAAGATGTGAGTGCAATAGAACCAAGTGGCTATAGAGCGAGCTCTTGCGAATCACAATAATCACAGAGAAAGACAACACAAGAGACACAGTGGTTTATCCCGTGGTTCGGCCAAGTATAACACTTACCTACCTCCACGTTGTGGCGTCCTAATGGACGAGGGTTGCACTCAACCCCTTTCAAGTGATCCTATGATCAACTTGAATACCACGGTATTCTTCCTTATAGTTTTCTTCCCGTTTGCGAGGAATCTCCACAAGTTGGAGCCTCTCGCCCTTACAAGATTGATCACAAAGAAAGCACGGAGTAAGGTTGGGAAGAGCAACACACACTAGAATTAAATCCACACCGCAAACACACACACAAGTGAGAAGATGAGCACACAAAACACGCGCGGGGAGTTTACAACTCGAAAAGTGCTCCAATCTCAAGAACGATGAACGATTGCGTGAAAGTGAGGACTAGAAGTCTTGGAATGCTTAGAGTGTGCTTGGGTGACTCCTCCATGCGCCTAGGGGTCCCTTTTATAGCCCCAAGGAAGCTAGGAGCTGTTGGAGGCCAACAAGGAAGGCCAAAGTTTCCTTCTGTCGGGTGGTGCACCGGACAGTCCGGTGCACCACCGGACAGCCACTGTTCATGTCCGTTGTGCGATCTCCTTCCTATTCTGGCGCAGACGACCGTTGCATATTCGTGGCAGTTGGCGCACCGGACACTGTCCGGTGCCCCCTGCCGACCGTTGGCGCGGGCCACATGTCGCCCGCAAATTGCGGGCCGACCGTCGCGCTGGCGGCCGTTGGCTCACCGGACAGTCCGGTGCACCACCGGATAGTCCGGTGAATTATAGCTGTACGCCGCTAAATTCTCCCGAGAGCGGCCTGTTCACCGGAGTCCAGCCTGGCGCACCGGACACTGTCCGGTGCACCACCGGACAGTCCGGTGTGCCAGACTGAGCAGAGATTTGGCCGCACCGAGCCAAGTCTTTTGGTTATTTTCTTTTCTCTGTTTCTAGCACTTAGACAACATATATTAGTACTCAAAACAATGTACTAAGTCTAGAAACGTACCTTGTTACATGATTTGCACTTCTCTCTTCATTTGGCACATATTAACTCACTCACTATGTGTTGGTCACTTAATCACCAAAATATAATAGAAATGGCCCAAGGGCACATTTCCCTTTCAATCTTCCCCTTTTTGGTGATTTATGCCAACACATCAAAAAGCAATGCAAAACATGCAACATCGATTCAAATTGAAGACCAAATTGTTTTGATTCTAATTTGGCATATTTGGATCCTTCTTTGCCACCACTTGGTTTGTTTTTGCAAATCAAATTCATTTTCCTATCTCTAAGTCAACACACTTGTTTTAGGCACAGGAGAGATATTCTAATGGAAAAATTGATCAAGTGCCAAAAACTCCCCCCTTTTTCCCATAATCATAAAATCTCCCCACAAGAGACCAAATTTTGTAATAGGAGTATTTTGACAAATCAAAAGTTCTAACTCTATTGTTTTCAAAAAATTCTCAAGTGGTAGCTGATCCATTTGCTTTGGCCTTAATTTCTCCCCCTTTGGCATTAAGCACCAAAACGGGATCATTAGTGGCCCTTTAACCCCATTGCCTCACCAAAAAATGTCAATTAAGAGCAAAAAGGCAATAAGAGCATAAGAATGAACTTGGAGGTGAGTACACTAATACCGGAGTGTAGTGGAAGTCTTTGCATGGTCCAAGTTCACCTTTCCCTTTCAATCCACCTTTGAGACTATATCAAATACACTTAAACACAAAGGTTAGTCTTCAAAGGGTCAAGTTGTAGCACTTCTCCCCCTAGATATGTGCATCATTTACACATGGACTTGTGAGGTCCAGGGATCCCTTGCACAACTTGAGCACCAAGAGTAAGCAACAAATTGCATAAATGTAACATGATCAAAGGCATAAAACACATGTATGCTATAAATCAATCCAAGTTACACGAATCTAAGACATTTAGCTCACTATGCAACCTGCAAAAGGTTTTCTCATCTAAAGGCTTGGTAAAGATATCGGCTAGCTGGTTCTCGGTGCTAATATAGAACACTTCGATATCTCCCTTTTGCTGGTGGTCTCTCAAAAAGTGATGCCAGATGTCTATGTGCTTAGTGCGGCTGTGTTCTACAGGATTATCCGCCATGCGGATTGCACTCTCATTGTCACATAGGAGTGGGACTTTGCTTAGATTGTAGCCAAAGTCCCGGAGGGTTTGCCTCATCCAAAGTAGTTACGCGCAACACTGTCATGCAACAACATACTCGGCCTCAGCGGTGGATAGGGCAACGGAGGTTTGTTTCTTAGAACTCCAAGACACCAGGGACCTTCCTAGGAATTGGCACGTCCCTGATGTACTCTTCCTATCAACCTTGCATCCAGCATAATCGGAGTCTGAATATCCAATCAAGTCAAAAGTAGACCCCTTTGGATACCAGATCCCGAAGCAAGGCTTAGCAACTAAATATCTAAGAATCCGCTTAACGGCCACAAGGTGACATTCCCTTGGATCGGATTGAAATCAAGCACACATGCATACGCTAAGCATAATATTTGGTCTACTAGCACATAAATAAAGTAATGACCCTATCATAGACCGGTATGCCTTTTGATCAATGGATTTACCTTCTTTGTTGAGGTCGACATGTCCGTCGGTTCCCATCGGTGTCTTTGCGGGCTTGGCGTCATCTCAAACCGCTTGAGAAGATCTTGAGTGTACTTCGTTTGTGAGATGAAGGTGCTGTCCTTGAGTTGCTTCACTTGGAACCCAAGGAAGTAGTTCAACTCACCCATCATTGACATCTCAAACTTTTGAGTCATCACTCTGCTAAACTCCTCACAAGACTTTTGGTTAGTAGAACCAAATATTATGTCATCGACATAAATTTGGCACACAAAAAGGTCACCATCACAAGTCTTAGTGAAAAGAGTGGGATCGGCTTTTCCAACCTTGAAAGAATTAGCAATCAAGAAATCTCTAAGGCATTCATACCATGCTCTTGGGGCTTGCTTAAGTCCATAGAGCGCCTTAGAGAGCTTACACACATGGTCGGGATACCTGTCATCCTCAAAGCCAAGGGGTTGTTCCACGTACACCTCCTCCTTTATTGGCTCGTTGAGGAAAGCACTCTTCACATCCATTTGAAACAACCTGAAAGAATGGTGAGCCGCATAGGCTAATAATATTCTAATAGACTCTAGCCTAGCCACAAGAGCAAAAGCCTCCTCGAAATCCAAACCTGTGACTTGGGCATAACCTTTTGCCACAAGTCGAGCCTTGTTTCTTGTCACCACCCCGTGCTCGTCTTTGCTTATTGTGGAACACCCATTTGGTTCCCACAACATTTTGCTTTGGACGTGGCACCAGGCTCCAAACTTCGTTTCTCTTGAAGTTGTTGAGCTCTTCCTGCATGGCCAACTGAAAGTCGCCTAGAGGGGGGGTGAATAGGCAAATCTGAAATTTATAAAGTTTAAGCACAACTACTAGTCGGGGTTAGCGTTAGAAATAAAGTCGAGTCCGAATGAGAGGGCGAAAAACAAATCACAAGCAAATAAGGCTGATGACACAGTGATTTGTTTTACCGAGGTTCGGTTCTTGCAAACCTACTCTCCGTTGAGGTGGTCACAAAGACCGGGTCTCTTTCAACGCTTTCCCTTTCTCGAACGGTCACTTAGACCGATTGAGCCTTTCTCTTCAATCAAATGGGACACTAAGTCCACTACAAGGACCACCACAACTTGGTGTCTCTTGTTTTGACTACAAGTGAGTTGAACACAAGAAAGAAGGAAGAAGAAAAGCAATCCATGCGCAAGAGCTCAAATGAACACAAATGTCTCTCTCTCTAGTCACTAATTTCTTTGGAGTGATTCTGGACTTGGAGAGGATTTGATCTCTTTGATTGTGTCTTTGGATGAAGTCTATAACTCTTGTATGAGGTTTGAAGGCTGAAAACTTGGATGCATTGAAGTGTGGTGGTTGGGGGGTATTTATAGCCCCAACCACCAAAAGAACCGTTGGTGAGGGCTTCTGTCGCATGGCGCACCGGACAGTCCGGTGCGCCACCGGACACTGTCCGATGCGCCAACCACGTCACCCGACCGTTGGGTTCTGACCGTTGGAGCTTCTGACATGTGGGCCACCGGACAGTCACTGTTCACTGTCTGGTGCGCCTTCTGGCGCTGCCCTAACTTCTGCGCGCGCAGGCACGCACTGTTCACTTTTACTGTTCCGTTGCAGACGACCGTTGGCGTTGTGTGGCCGTTACTCCGCTGGCACTGGACAGTCTGGTGCTACACCGGATAGTCCAGTGAATTATAGCGGAGTGACTCCCAAAATTTTCGAAGGTGGCAAGTTCGGAGTTGGGTTCCTTGGTGCACCGGACACTGTCCGGTGCGCCAGACCAGGACACACTTCGGTAGTCTTTTGCTCTTTTTATTTGAACCCTTTCTTGGTCTTTTTATTGGTTTGTTGTGATCCTTTGGCACCTGTAGAACTCATAATATAGAGCAAACTTGTTAGTCCAATTAATTTGTGTTGGGCAATTCAACCACCAAAATTCATATAGGAAAAGGTGTAAGCCTATTTCCCTTTCAATCTCCACCTTTTTGGTGATTGATGCCAATACAAACCAAAGCAAATATAAAAGTGCAAGTTTGAACTAGTTTGCATAAGGTAAGTGCAAAGGTTGCTTGGAATGAAACCAATAATTATTTCTACTAGATATGTATGGATGACTTTCTTCTTTTTTAGAATTTTGGACCATGCTTGCACCACTTGCTTTGTTTTGCAATGTTTTGGAAATTCTTTTTCAAAATTCTTTTGCAAATAGTCAAAGGTATGTGAATAAGATTTTGAGAAGCATTTTCAAGATTTGAAATTTTCTCCCCCTGTTTCAAATGCTTTTCCTTTGACTAAACAAAACTCCCCTTTAATGAAATCCTCCTCTTAGTGTTCAAGAGGGTTTTAGATATTAATTTTGAAGAGGGTATACCAATTTGAAATTATATCAAAATAAGATACCAATTGAAAAATCTTTTCTTAACCTAAATTTGAAAACTACATTTTTTAAATTGGTGTGGTGGTGCGGTCCTTTTGCTTTGGGCTAATACTTTCTCCCCCTTTGGCATGAATCGCCAAAAACGGATACTTGTGAGTGAAATATAAGCCCTTACTTTCTCTCCCTTTGGCAAATAATATATGAGTGAAGATTATACCGAATTGGAGATTGTTGTGGAGCGACGGCGAAGGATGAATAATTTGATGGAGTGGAGTGGAAGCCTTATCTTCGCCGATGACTCCATTTCACCTTTCAATCTATGACTTAGCATAAAATGCACTTGAAGAACACATTAGTCATAGCACATGAAAGAGAGATGATCAAAGGTATATAAATAAGCTATGTGTGCAAAATATCAATCAAAGTTCCTAGAATCAAGAAAATTTAGCTCATGCCTAAGTTTGGTAAATGTTTTCTCATCTAGTGGCTTGGTAAAGATATCAGCTAATTGTTCTTTGGTGTTAATATATGCAATCTCGATATCCCCCCGTTGTTGGTGATCCCTCAAAAAGTGATACCGAATGGCTATGTGTTTAGTGTGACTATGCTCAACGGGATTATCAGCCATGCAGATTGCACTCTCATTATCACATAGGAGAGGAACTTTGGTTAATTTGTAACCATAATCCCTAAGGGTTTGCCTCATCCAAAGCAATTGCGCGCAACAATGGCCTGCGGCAATATACTCGGCTTCGGCAGTAGAAAGAGTGATAGAATTTTGCTTCTTTGAAGCCCAAGACACCAGAGATCTTCCCAAGAACTGACAAGATCCTGATGTGCTCTTTCTATCAATCTTACACCCTGCCCAATCAGCATCGGAATATCCAATTAAATCAAAAGTGGATCCCCTAGGGTACCAAAGGCCAAACTTAGGAGTATAAACTAGATATCTCAAGATTCGTTTTACGGCCCTAAGGTGAACTTCCTTCGGATCGGCTTGGAATCTTGGACACATACATACGGAAAGCATAATATCCGGTCGAGATGCACATAAATAGAGTAAAGATCCTATCATCGACCGATATACCTTTTGATCTACGGATTTACCTCCCGTGTCGAGGTCGAGATGCCCATTAGTTCCCATGGGCGTCTTGATGGGCTTGGCATCCTTCATTCCAAACTTGGTGAGTATGTCTTGAATGTGCTTCGTTTGGCTAATGAAGGTGCCCTCTTGGAGTTGCTTGACTTGAAATCCTAGAAAATACTCCAATTCCCCCATCATAGACATCTCGAATTTTTGAATCATGATCCTACTAAACTCTTCACAAGTAGATTTGTTAGTAGACCCAAATATGATATCATCAACATAAATTTGGCATACAAACAAATCATTTGCAATTGTTTTAGTAAAGAGCGTAGGATCGGCTTTGCCGACTTTGAAACCATTAGCGATAAGAAAATCTCTTAGGCATTCATACCATGCTCTTGGGGCTTGCTTGAGCCTATAAAGCGCCTTAGAGAGTTTATACACATGGTTAGGGTACTCACTATCTTCAAAGCTGGGAGGTTGCTCAACATAGACCTCCTCCTTGATTGATCCATTGAGGAAGGCACTTTTCACGTCCATTTGATAAAGCTTAAATCCATGGTAAGTAGCATAGGCAAGTAATATACGAATTGACTCAAGCCTAGCTACAGGTGCATAGGTTTCACCGAAATCCAAACCTTCGACTTGTGAATATCCCTTGGCCACAAGTCGGGCTTTGTTCCTTGTCACCACACCATGCTCATCTTGTTTGTTGCAGAAGACCCACTTGGTTCCTACAACATTTTGGTTAGGACGTGGAACTAAATGCCATACCTCATTCCTCGTGAAGTTGTTGAGTTCCTCTTGCATTGTTAACACCCAATCCAAATCCCTTAATGCATCTTCTACCCTGTATGGCTCAATAGAAGACACAAAGGAGTAATGTTCAAAAAAATGAGCAACACGAGATCGAGTGGTTACCCCCTTATGAATATCGCTAAGGATGGAGTTAACGAGGTGATCTCGTTGTATTGCTTGGTGGACTCTTGGGTGTGGCGGTCTTGGACCATCATCATCTTCCTTGTCTTGATCATTGGCATCTCCCCCTTGATCATTGCCCTCCTCTTGAGGTGGCTCATCTTCTTGATCTTCATTTTCATCCTCTTGAGCTTGATCCTCATCTTGAGTTGGTGGAGATGTTTGCATGGAGGAAGATAGTTGATCTTGTGCTTGTGGAGGCTCTTCGGATTCCTTAGGACACACATCCCCAATGGACATGTTCCTTAGCGCGACGCACAGAGCCTCTTCATCATCTAGCTCATCAAGATCAATTTGCTCTACTTGAGAGCCGTTAGTCTCATCAAACACAATGTCACAAGAAACTTCAACTAGTCCAGTGGACTTGTTAAAGACTCTGTATGCCCTTGTGTTTGAGTCATAACCAAGTAAAAAGCCTTCTACAGCCTTAGGAGCAAATTTAGATTTTCTACCTCTTTTAACAAGAATAAAGTATTTGCTACCAAAGACTCTAAAATATGAAACATTGGGCTTTTTACCGGTGAGGAGTTCATAAGATGTCTTTTTGAGGATTCGGTGAAGATATAACCGGTTGATGGCGTAGCAAGCGGTGTTGACCGCCTCGGCCCAAAACCGATCCGAAGTCTTGTATTCATCAAGCATGGTCCTCGCCATGTCAAGTAGAGTTCTATTCTTCCTCTCCACTACACCATTTTGTTGTGGCGTGTAGGGAGAAGAGAACTCATGCTTGATGCCCTCATCCTCAAGAAAACCTTCTATTTGTGAGTTCTTGAACTTCGTCCCGTTGTCGCTTCTAATCTTTTTGATCCTTAAGCCGAACTCATTTTGAGCCCGTCTCAAGAATCCCTTTAAGGTCTCTTGGGTTTGAGATTTATCCTGCAAAAAGAACACCCAAGTGAAGCGAGAATAATCATCCACAATAACTAGACAGTACTTACTCCCACCGATGCTTATGTAAGCGATCGGGCCAAATAGGTCCATGTGGAGTAGCTCGAGTGACCTGTCTGTCGTCATGATGTTCTTGTGTGGATGATGAACACCAACTTGCTTCCCTGCTTGACATGCGCTACAAACCATGTCTTTCTCAAAATGAACATTGGTTAGTCCCAAAATGTGTTCTCCCTTTAGAAGCTTATGAAGATTCTTCATCCCAACGTGGGCTAGTCGGCGATGTCATAGCCAACCCATGTTAGTCTTAGCAATTAAGCAAGTGTCGAGTTCAGCTCTATTAAAATCAACTAAGTATAGCTGACCCTCTAACACTCCCATAAATGCTACTGAATCATCATTTCTTCTAAAGATAGTAACACCTATATCCGTAAAAAAAATAGTTGTAACCCATTTTACATAATTGAGAAACAGAAAGCAAGTTGTAATCTAAAGAATCTACAAGAAAAACATTGGAAATAGAATGGTCAGGAGATATAGCAATTTTACCCAATCCTTTGACCAAACCTTGATTTCCATCCCTGAATGTTATAGCTCTTTAGGGATCATGGTTTTTCTCGTAGGAGGAGAACATCCTTTTCTCCCCTGTCATGTGGTTTGTGCATCCGCTATCAATGATCCAACTTGAGCCCCCGGGTGCATAAACCTACAAAACAATTTTAGGCCTTGTTCTTAGGTACCCAAACGGTCTTGGGTCCTTTCACATTAGAAACAAGCACCTTGGGTACCCAAACACAAGTCTTTGAGCCCTTGTATTTGGCCCCAACATATTTGGCAACTACCTTGCCTGATTTGTTAGTTAAAACATAAGATGCATCAAAAAGTCTTAAATGAAATATTAGGTTCATTTGACGAAATAGGAGTTTTCTTCCTAGGCAATTTAGCATGGGTTGATTGCCTAGAACTAGATGCCTCATTCTTATACATGAAAGCATGATGAGATCCAGAGTGAGACTTCCTAGAGTGAATTCTCCTAATTTTGTGCTCGGGATAACCGGTAGGATATAAAATGTAACCCTCGTTATCCTGAGGCATGGGAGCCTTGCCCTTATCAAAGTTAGATAATTTTTTAGGAGGGGCATTAAGCTTGACATTGTCTCCCTGTTGGAAGCCAATGCCATCCTTAATGTCAGGGCGTCTCCCATTATAGAGCATGCTTCTAGCAAATTTAAAATTTTCATTTTCTAAGTCATGCTCATTGATTTTGGCACTAAGTTGAACTATGTGATCATTTTGTTGTTTAATTAAAGCTAGGTGATCATGAATAGCATCAACATTTATATCTCTACATCTAGTACAAATAGTAACATGCTCAACAGTAGATGTAGAGGGTTTGCAAGTATTTAATTCAACAATCTTAGCATGTAAAATAGCATTCTCATCTCTAAGATTGGAAATGGAAACATTGCAAACATTTAAGTCTTTAGCCTTAGCAATTAATTTTTCATTCTCAATTTTAAGGCTAGAGAGCGATGCATTCAAATTGTCAATCTTAGTAATCAAACTAGCATTATCATTTCTAAGACTAACAATTGAATCATCACAAATATCTAACTTCTCAACCTTAGCTATTAATTTAGCATTTTCATCTCTAAGGTTGGAAATAACATCATGGCAAGTGCTTAGCTCATTAGTCAATTTTTCACATTTTTCTACTTCTAGAGCATAAGCATTTTTAACCTTAACATGCTTCTTGTTTTATTTAATTAGGAAGTCCTCTTGGCTATCTAAGAGTTCATCCTTATCATGGATAGCACTAATTAATTCATTTAATTTCTCCTTTTGTTGCATGTTTAGGTTGGCAAAAAGTGTAAATAAATCATCCTCATCATCACTAGAGCTAGCCTCATCACTAGATGTTGCATACTTAGTGGAGGATCTAGATTTTACCTTCTTCTTCTTGCCGTCCTTTGCCATGAGGCACTTGTGGCCGACGTTGGGGAAAAGAAGGCCTTTGGTGATGGCGATGTTTGCGGCGTCCTCGTCAGAGGAGGAGTCGGTGGAGCTCTCGTCGGAGTCCCACTCCCGGCAAACATGGGCATCACTGCCCTTCTTGTAGTACCTCTTCTTTTCTCTTCTCTTTCCCTTCTTGTCGTCGCCCCTGTCACTATCACTAGACAAAGGACATTTAGCGATAAAATGACCGGGCTTACCACATTTGTAGCAAACCTTCTTGGAGCGAGGTTTGTAATCCTTCCCCCTCCTTTGCTTGAGGATTTGGCGGAAGCTCTTGATGACGAGCGCCATTTCCTCGTTGTCGAGCTTGGAGGCGTCGATGGGAATCCTACTTGGTGTAGAATCCTTCTTTTCTTCTTCCGTCGCCTTGAATGCGACGGGTTGCACCTCAGGTGTTGAGGTGGCGCCTTGCTCGATGATTTTCTTGGAGCCTTTGATCATCAATTCAAAGCTCACAAATTTTCCTATCACTTCCTTGGGAGACATTAGTTTATACCTTGGATCACCACGAATTAATTGAACTTGTGTAGGGTTAAGAAAAATGAGTGATCTAAGAATAACCTTGACCATCTCATGGTCATCCCATTTGGTGCTCCCGAGGTTGCGCACTTGGTTCACCAAGGTCTTGAGCTGGTTGTACATCGCTTGTGGCTCCTCCCCTTGGTGAAGCATGAATCGACCGAGCTCCCCTCGATCGTTTCCCGCTTGGTGATCTTGGTCACCTCATCTCCTTCGTGCGTGGTCTTGAGCACGTCCCAAATCTCTTTGGCACTCTTCAACCCTTGCACCTTATTATACTCCTCTCGACTTAGAGAGGTGAGTAGTATAGTAGTGGGTTGAGAGTTGAAGTGTTGGATTTGTTCGACATCCTCTGAATCATAATCCTTGTCCCCTTCCTTTGGTACCTGCGCTCCATACTCAACAATATCCCATATGCTTTTGTGGAGTGAGGTTAGGTGATGCCTCATTTTATCACTGCACATAGAATAATCTTCACCATCAAACATAGGTGGTTTGCCTAATGGGACGGAAAGTAATGGAGTGCATTTTGAAATACGAGGATAGCGAAGAGGCATCTTACTATACTTCTTGCGCTCATGGCGCTTAGAAGTGGCGGATGCCGATTCCGAGCCGGAGGTGGAGGGTGATGAAGAGTCGGTCTCGTAGTAGATCACTTTCTTCATCTTCTTCTTCTTGTCACCCTTCCATTGGGACTTGATGGAGGAAGAGAATTCCTCCTTGTGCTTGTGGGCGGACTCCCTTAAGTGCGTTCTCCCCGAGCTTGCGGACTTGTTGCCGGTCCCGATCTCCCTCATGGTGGATGCTCCCGACATCACTTCGAGCGGTTAGGCTCTAATGAAGCACCGGGCTCTGATACCAATTGAAAGTCGCCTAGAGGGGGGGTGAATAGGCAAATCTGAAATTTATAATGTTTAAGCACAACTACAAGTCGGGGTTACTGTTAGAAATAAAGTCGAGTCCGAAAGAGAGGGCGAAAAACCAATCACAAGCAAATAAGGCGGATGACACGGTGATTTGTTTTACCGAGGTTCGGTTCTTGCAAACCTACTCCCCGTTGAGGTGGTCACAAAGACCGGGTCTCTTTCAACCCTTTCCCTCTCTCAAACGGTCACTTAGACCGAGTGAGCCTTTCTCTTCAATCAAATGGGACACTAAGTCCACTACAAGGACCACCACAACTTGGTGTCTCTTGTTTTGATTACAAGTGAGTTGAACACAAGAAAGAAGGAAGAAGAAAAGCAATCCAAGGGAAAGAGCTCAAATGAACACAAATGTCTCTCTCTCTAGTCACTAATTTCTTTGGAGTGATTCTGGACTTGGGAGAGGATTTGATCTCTTTGATTGTGTCTTTGGATGAAGTCTATAGCTCTTGTATGAGGTTTGAAGGCTGAAAACTTGGATGCATTGAAGTGTGGTGGTTGGGGGTATTTATAGCCCCAACCACCAAAAGAACCGTTGGTGAGGGCTTCTGTCACATGGCGCACCAGACAGTCCGGTGCGCCACCGAACACTGTCCAGTGCGCCAGCCACGTCACCCAGCCGTTGGGTTCTGACCGTTGGAGCTTCTGACATGTGGACCACCGGACAGTCTGGTGGTGCACCAGACAGTCACTGTTCGGTGCACCTTCTGGTGCTGCTCTGACTTCTGCGCGCAGGCGCGCACTGTTCACTTTTATTGTTCCGTTGCAGACGACAGTTGACGCTGTGTAGCCGTTACTCCGCAGGCACACCGGACAGTCTGGTGCTACACCGGACAGTCCGGTGAATTATAGCGGAGCGACTCCCAAAATTCTCGAAGGTGGCAAGTTCGGAGTTGGGTTCCCTAGTGCACCGGACACTGTCCGGTGGCACACCGGACAGTCCGGTGCGCCAGACCAGGGCACACTTCGGTAGTCTTTTGCTCTTTTTATTTGAACCATTTCTTGGTATTTTTATTGGTTTGTTGTGATCCTTTGGCACCTGTAGAACTCATAATCTAGAGCAAACTAGCTAGTCCAATTAATTTGTGTTGGGCAATTCAACCACCAAAATTCATATAGGAAAAGGTGTAAGCCTATTTCCCTTTCACCAACACCCAGCCCGGATCTTGCAAGGCCTCTTCTACCTTGAAAGGCTCAATAGAAGAGACAAACAAGTAATGCTCACAAAAGTTAGCTAATCTTGAGAGAGTAGTTACTCCCTTGCTTATGTCACCCAGAATCTGGTCAACGGGGTGATTCCTTTGAATCGTCGCTCGGACTTGAGTTGGAGGGGCCCGTGGTGCTTCTTCCTCCATAACTTGTTCTTCTTGTGCCCCCCTTGATCATGCGCCTCTTCTTGAGGAACCTGTTCATCATCTTGAGTTGGGGGATGCACTATCGTTGAGGAAGAAAGTTGATCTTGCTCTTGTTGTTCCTGTGGTCGCACATCTCCATTCGCCATGGTACGTATTGCGACCGTTGGAACATCATCTTCATCTACATCATCAAGATCAACTTGCTCTCTTGGAGAGCCATTAGTCTCATCAAATACAACGTCGCTACAGACTTTAACCAAACCCGATGATTTGTTGAAAACTCTATACACCCTTGTATTTGAGTCATACCCTAGTAAAAACCCTTCTACTGCCTTGGGAGCAAATTTAGAATTTCTACCTTTCTTCACTAGAATGTAACATTTGCTCCCAAATACACGAAAGTATGAGATGTTGGGTTTGTTACCGGTAAGAAGTTCATACGAGGTCTTCTTGAGGAGGCAATGAAGGTAGACCCAGTTTATGGCGTGGCAAGCTGTGTTCACAGCTTCCGACCAGAACCGTTCGGGCGTCTTGAATTCTCCAAGCATCGTCCTCGCCATGTCGATAAGTGTCCTGTTCTTCCTCTCTACCACACCATATTGTTGTGGTGTGTAGGGAGCGGAGAACTCATGCTTGATGCCTTCTTCCTCAAGGTACTCCTCCACTTGCAGATTCTTGAACTCGGACCCGTTGTCGTTTCTTATATTTTTCACCTTGAGCTCAAACTCGTTTTGAGCCCTCCTTAGAAAGCACTTTAGGGTCCCTTGGGTTTCTGATTTATCCTGCAAAAAGAATACCCAAGTGAAGCGGGAAAAATCATCAACAATTACTAAACCATACTTACTTCCCCCGATGCTAAGGTAGGCGACGGGTCCGAAGAGGTCCATGTGGAGAAGCTCCAGTGGTCTTGATGTAGTCATCACATTCTTGTTGTGATGAGTGCTTCCCACCTGTTTCCCTGCTTGACAAGCTGCACAAGGTCTATCTTTTTCGAAGCAGACATTGGTTAGTCCTAACACATGTTCTCCCTTTAGAAGTTTATGATGGTTCTTCATCCCAACATGTGCTAGACGGCGATGCCATAGCCAGCCCATGCTAGTCTTAGCTATTAAGCATGCATCTAGATCGGCCTCCTCTTTCGAAAAATCAACTAAGTAGAGTTTGTCGTCTAATACACCCTTAAACGCTAATGAACCATCACTCCTTCTAAAGACAGAAACATCAACATTTGTAAACAAACAATTGTAGCCCATGTGGCACAATTGACTTACAGACAGGTGATTGTACCGTAATGACTCTACTAGGGATACATTAGAAATAGAGTGCTCGTTTGTGATGGCTATCTTTCCCAAACCTTTAACCTTGCCTTGGTTCCCATCTCCAAAAATGATCGTATCCTAGGAATCTTTGTTCTTGACGTAGGAGGTGAACATCTTCTTCTCCCCCGTCATGTGGTTTGTGCATCCGCTGTCGATAATCCAGCTTGAGCCCCCGGATGCATAAACCTGCAAGGCAATTTACACTTGGGTTTTAGGTACCCAACTCTTGTTGGGTCCTACAAGGTTAGTCACAATGGTCTTTGGAACCCAAATACAAGTCTTGTCTCCCTTGCATTTGGATCCCAATTTTCTAGCAACTACTTTTTCATTTTTACATACAAGTGCAAATGAAGTGTTGCAAGCATGGTAAATTGTAGAAGGTTTATTACATACCCTCCTAGGCACATGATGCACAACATTAATTTTCCTAGGCCTACCATGCAAAAAAGTAGAGCTAGAGGCAAACATAGCATGTGAATCATTATAATCAACATAACTCCTATTATAATGCACATTCCTAGAACACTTTCTATCATAAATAAAAGCATGATTCCTTTGAATGCTACTAGCCATAGGGGCCTTTCCTTTCTCCTTGTTGGGAATGGGGGCCCTTTGGCTTGTTAAGTTCTTGGCTTCCTTTCGAAAACCAAGTCCATCCTTAATTGAGGGGTGTCTACCAACGGTGTAGGCATCCCTAGCAAATTTTAACTTATCGAAATCAATCTTGCAAGTTTTAAGTTGAGCATTAAGACTTGCCACCTCATCATTCAATTTGGTAATAGACGCAAGATGTTTATCACAAGCATCAATATCAAAATCCTTGCATCTATTGCAAATAACTACATGTTCTACAAAAGATCTAGTAGTATTAGCTTTCTCTAGTTTAGCATTTAAATCATCATTTAAAATCTTTAAACTAGAGATTGATTCATGGCACATAGACAATTCAGAGGATAACATTTCATTTCTTTTAGTTTCTAAAACAAGAGACTTTTGTACACTAACAAATTTGTCATGTTATTCATATAAAATGTCCTCTTGCTTTTCTAGCAATCTATCTTTTTCATTTAGAGCATCAATCAACTCATTAATTTTATCTACTTTTGCTCTATCTAAACCCTTAAATAAATCGGTATAATCTACTTCATCATCACTAGAATCATCATCGCTTGAAGTAGTATACTTAGGGGTTTCTCGAACGCTTACCTTTTTCTCCTTTGCCATGAGGCAAGTGTGGCGTTCGTTGGGGAAGAGAGAGGACTTGTTGAAGGCTGAGGAAGGAAGTCCTTCGTCGTCGGAGTCGGAAGAAGAGCAGTTCGAATCCCATTCTTTGCCAATGTGCGCCTCGCCCTTCGCCTTCTTGTAGGCCTTCTTCTTCTCCCTCTTCCCATGCTTTTCTTGTTCCTAGTCATTGTTATTATCGGGGCATTGTGCTATAAAATGACCAGTCTTACCGCATTTAAAATAGGAGCGCTTTCCCTTTGCTTTGATCTTGTTGGGATACTCCTTGTGTCCTTTTAGCGCGGTCTTGAAACGCTTGATGATTAGAGCCATCTCATCTTCGTTTAGCCCGGCCGCCTCAACTTGTGCCACCTTGCTTGGTAGCGCCTCCCTGCTGCTTGTTGCTTTGAGAGCAACGGGTTGAGGCTCGTAGACGGGTAATGGACCATTAAGCGGGTCGTCTACATATCGGGCTTCTTTCACCATCATGCGCCCGCTCACAAACTTTCCGAGTATCTCCTCGGGTGTCATCTTTGTGTACCTGGGATTTTCACGGATGAGGTTCACAAGATGAGGGTCAATAACAGTAAAAGACCTGAGCATAAGTCGGACGACGTCGTGGTCCATCCATCTTGTGCTTCCATAGCTCCTAATCTTGTTGACCAGGGTCTTGAGCCTGTTGTACGTTTGTGTTGGATCCTCTCCCCTGATCATCACGAATCTTCCCAGCTCGCCCTCTACCAACTCCATTTTGGTGATCATGGTGGCGTTGTTTCCCTCATGTGATATTTTGAGGGTGTCCCAGATTTGCTTAGCATTGTCCAAGCCGCTCACCTTGTTGTACTCATCCCTGCACAAAGATGCTAGCAAAACAGTGGTAGCTTGTGCATTTTTATGAATTTGCTCGTTAATAAATACAGGGTTATCCATACTATCAAATTGCATTCCATTTTCAACTATCTCCCAAATACTAGGATGGAGAGAAAATAAGTGACTACGTATTTTGTGACTCCAAAAACACACACAAGTGAGAAGATGAGCACACAAAACACGCACGGGGAGTTTACAAGTCGAAAAGTGCTCCAATCTCAAGAACGATGAACGATTGCGTGAAAGTGAGGACTAGAAGTCTAGGAATGCTTAGAGTGTGCTTGGGTGACTCCTCCATGCGCCTAGGGGTCCCTTTTATAGCCCCAAGGCAGCTAGGAGCCGTTGGAGGCCAACAAGGAAGGTGTCGGGGACCATAATTAGGAATACCCCCAAGACTCCTAATCTCAGCTGGTAACCCCCATCAACACAAAGCTGCAAAGGCCTGATGGGCGCAATTCAGGTCAAGGCTCCGTCCACTCAAGGGACACGATCTCTCCTCGCCCGAGCCCAGCCTCGGGCAAAGACAGCCGACCCAGGAGGATTCACGTCTCGCCCGAGGGTCTCCTCAAGCAACGGGTGTACCTTCGACTCGCTCGAGGCCCAGCTCGGGCAGGCTTCGCGGAGAAGCAACCTTGGCCAGATCGCCACGCCAACCGACCATATCGCAGGAGCATTTAATGCAAGGATCGTCCGACACCTTATCCTGACGCACGCTCCTCAGTCGACAGGGCCAAAGTGACCACAGTCACTTCGCCCCTCCACTGGCTAACCTGACAGGAAAATAGCACCGCCTGCGCTGCTCCGACTGCTGTGCCACCCGTCAGGGTGAGGCTGACAGCCGCCAAGACCGGCCTCAGGCGCCATAGAAAGCTCCGCCTTGCCCGACCCTAGGGCTCGGACCCAACCTCGACCTCGGACGACGGACTCCGCCTCGCCCGACCCTAGGGCTCGGACTCAACCTCGACCCCAGACGACGGTCTCTGTCTCGCCCGACCCCCGGGCCCGGGCTCAGCTTCGACTTCGGAGGAGCCTCTGCCTCGCCCGACCTCGGGCTCGGACCGACCACGTCATAGGGGGGGCCATCATTATCCTGCCCCTAGCTAGCTCAGGCTACGGGGAACAAGATCGGCGTCCCATCTGGCTCGCCCCGGTAAATCATGTAATGATGGCACCCCGCGTGCTCCATGACGACGACGGTTCTCAGCCCCTTACGGAAGAAAGGAGACGTCAGCAAGGATCCGATAGCCCCGATAGCTGTACTTCCACGGGGCTCAAGCGCTCCTCCGACGGCCACGACATCACATGAACAGGGCGCCAAAACCTCTCGGACAGCCACGACGGCATGTACATAGGGCTCTAGCTTCCCTCTGCTAGACACGTTAGCACATTGCTACACCCCCATTGTACACCTGGGCCTTCTCCTTACGACTATAAAAGGAAGGTCCAGGGCCCTCGTACGGGAGGGTGGCCGCGCGGAAGAACGGGCCGACGCGCAAGGCTCGCGCCCTCTCTCTCTCTCCCTCGCGAATGCTTGTAACCCCCTACTGCAAGCGCATCCGCCCTGGGCGCAGGACAACACGAAGGTCGCGGTTTCCCCTTACTGTTTTCCCCCCTTTGTGTCCCGTCTCGCGCCGACCCATCTAGGCTGGGACACGCTGTGACAATTTACTCGTCGGTCCAGGGACCCCCCGGGGTCGAAACGCCGACAGTTGGCGCGCCAGGTAGGGGCCTGCTGCGTGTTGACGAATAGCTTCCCGTCAAGCTCCAGATGGGTAGTCTCCAGCAACCTCTCCAACCCGGGACGATGCTCTGTTTCGGGAGTCTTGAGTTCATGTCCCTCGATGGTAGCTACGACATGATACTCCTTCCTCCGCCACGCGACGACGACAATGGTGGCCGCCAGCCCGCCCGCCGGCGGCGGAATCGACGATGTCTTCCCCGCGTGGCGGAAGAGCAACATCCAGGTCTGTCCCGTCACCTTCCCCGCCGACGGAGGAGGAGGCGGGGCAGGCATGGCCAAGCAGGAGGCGGCACCTCGTCGGCTATCGAGCGAGTCGACGGTGCCGGCGCCCCAACGGGGGACACGTCGGGCGCTGACCTCACGTCTGAGACGAAGACGAGCGTTGTCGGGGACCATAATTAGGGGTACCCCCAAGACTCCTAATCTCAACTGGTAACCCCCATCAGCACAAAGCTGCAAAGGCCTGACGGGCGCGATTAAGGTTAAGGCTCAGTCCACTCAAGGGACACGATCTCGCCTCGCCCGAGCCCAGCCTCGGGCAAAGGCAGCCGACCCCGGAGGATTCACGTCTCGCCCGAGGGCCCCCTCAAGCAACGGACACGCCTTCGGCTCGCCCGAGGCCCAGTCTTCGCAAAGAAGCAACCTTGGCCAGATCGCCACACCAACCGACCGTATCGCAGGAGCATTTAATGCAAGGATCGCCTGACACCTTATCCTGACGCGCGCTCTTCAGTCGACAGAGACGAAGTGACCGTAGTCACTTCGCCGCTCCACTGACCGACCTGACAAGAATACAGCGCCGCCTGCCCTGCTCCGACTGCCACGCCACTCGCCAGAGTGAGGTCGACGGCGGCTAAGTCCAGCCTCGGGCGACATAGGAAGCTTCGCCTCACCCGACCCCAGGGTTCGGACTCAACCACGACTTAGAAGACGACGAACTCCGCCTCGCCCGACCCCAGGGCTCGGACTCAGCCTCGGCTCCGGAAGACGATGAACTCCGCCTTGCCCGACCCCAGGGCTCGGACTCAGCCTCGGCTCCGGAAGACGATGGTCTCTGCCTCGCCCGACCCCAGGGCTCGGACACAGCCTCGGCCTCGGAAGACGGTCTCCGCCTCGCCCGACCCCAGGGCTCGGACTCAGCCTCGACCTCGGAAGACGGACTCGACCTCGACCTCGACCTCGGAGGAGCCTCCGCCTCGCTCGACCTAGGGCTCGGACCGACCACGTCACAGGGGGGCCATCATTACCCTACCCCTAGCTAGCTCAGGCTACGGGGAACAAGACCGGCGTCCCATCTGGCTCGCCCCGGTAAACAAATAATGATGGCGCCCCGCGTGCTCCATGACGACGGCGACTCTCAAGCCCCTTACGGAAGCAAGGAGACATCAGCAAGGATTTGACAGCCCCGACAGCTATCCTTCCGCAAGGCTCAAGCTCTCCTCCGACGGCCACGACATCACATGAACAGGGTTCCAAAACCTCTCCGACTGCCACGACGACATGTACTTAGGGCTCTAGCTCCTCTCTGCTAGACACGTTAGCACACTGCTACACCCCCCATTGTACACCTGGACCCTCTTCTTACGCCTATAAAAGGAAGGTCTAGGGCTCTCGTACGAGAAGGTTGGTCGCGCGGGAGAACGGGCCCTCTCGCTCTCTCTCTCCCACGCGAACGCTTGTAACCCCCTACTGCAAGCGCATCCATCCGCCCTGGGCGCAGGACAACACGAAGGTCGCGGGTTCCCCTTTACTGTTCTCCCCCCTTTGTGTCCCGTCTCGCGCCGACCCATCTGGGCTGGGACACGCAGCGACAATTTACTCGTCGATCCAGGGACCCCCCGGGGTCGAAACGCCGACAGTTGGCGCGCCAGGTAGGGGCCTGCTGCGTGTTGACGAACAGCTTCCCGTCAAGCTCCAGATGGGTAGTCTCCAGCAACCTTTCCAACCCGGGACGATGCTCCGTTTCGGGAGTCTTGAGTTCATGTCCCTCGACGACAGCTACGACATGATACTCCTTCCTCCACCGCGCGGCAGCGACAATGGCGGCCGTCAGCCCGCCCGCCGGCGGCGGAATCAACGACGTCTTCCCCACATGGCGGAAAAACGACATCCGGGTTTGTCCCGTCACCTCCCACACCGACGGAGGAGGAGGCGGGGCAAACATGGCCAAGCAGGAGGCAGCGCCTCGTCGGCTGTCGATCAAGTCGACGACGCCGGCGCCCCAGCGGGGGACACGTTGGGCTTCGACCTTGCGTCTGAGACGAAGACGAGCACCGTTTCCCTGCAACACGCCAACCCCAAGCAGACGAACGACGCCAGCACGCTCGCGAAGGACTTGCTGGGTGTCGCCCTCGTACCTGAGACAACGGTGCAGTCCGCCCCTGACGCGACTTCGTCACCGCCCGTCGACCAAGAGGTACCGACCGATTCCCATCTCGTGCCTTTTGGATTCAGCTTCGACCCACCAAGCGACCTCGCTTCAGTGGGAGCCTTCATAGAGGCATGTACCAACCCTCCGGGGTACCGTATGCGGTCGCCCTGGGACAGACTGACGACCGTCTCGACCTACGGACCCTCGGGTTCCGAGGAAGATGACGAGCCCGACTTTTGTTGGGATTTCTCCGGGCTCGGTAACCCCAGTGCCATGCGGGACTTCAAGACCGCATGCGACTACTGCCTCTCCGATTGTTCCGATGGTAGCCGCAGCTTCGGCGACGAGGACTGCGGCCCAAGTCGTGAATGTTTCCACGTCGATCTAGGGGGTCCCGGCGAAGGCAACCATCTTGGTGTGCCGAAAAACGGCGACCCCCCTAGGCCTGCGCCTCGCGTTGACATCCTTCGGGAGCTAGCTGTGGTCCCAGTCCCTGCGGGGGGTCAGGACGCACAGCTCGAGCAAATCCGCGAGATGCAGGCCAGGCTCGACGAGGGAGCAGGAACACTTGAGTAGTTCCGGCGGAACATCGGGCAGGAATGAGCAGACCAAGCTCCGGCCGGAGAAGCGCGTCATCTACCCTAGGGCATCTAGCACCGCATTGCCGACGACATCAGGGCAAGGCCGCCACCGGCTTCCAGTGGGGTCGGCCAGAACCTGGCTGCAGCGGCAATACTACTCCGCGTGATGCCGGAACCATCAACCACCGAAGGGCGGCGTATCCAGGGAGAGCTCAAGAATCTCCTGGAGGATGCCGCGCTCCGACGGGCCGAAAGCTCTGCCTCCCGAAGGCAGGGGTACCCCTCGGAGCATCGCGCCGCGACTTCCCGATTCATGCGGGAAGCCTTGGTCCACACCGGGCGTACGCGCAACACGGCGCCTGCGGCCCTGGGTCGCCTCGGCAACGAGCACCACCACCGCAACCGTCGAGCCCACCTCGACGAGAGGGTGCACTGAGGCTACCACCCCAGGCGTGGGGGACGCTACGACAGCGGGGAGGATCGGAGCCCCTCGCCCGAACCTCCCGATCCGCAGGCTTTCAGCCGGGCCATACGACGGGCGCCGTTCCCGACCCGGTTTCGAACCCCGGCTACCATCACAAAGTACTCGGGGGAGATGAGGCCGGAACTGTGGCTTGCGGACTACCGACTGGCCTGCCATCTGGGTGGAACGGACGATGACAACCTCATCATCCGCAACCTCCCCCTGTTCCTCTCCGACACCGCTTGAGCCTGGCTGGAGCATCTGCCTCCGGGGCAGATCTCCAACTGGGACGACCTGGTCCAAGCCTTCGCCGGCAACTTCCAGGGCACGTACGTGCGCCCTGGGAACTCCTGGGATCTCCGAAGCTGCCGCCAGCAGCCGGGAGAGTCTCTCTGGGACTACATCCGGCGATTCTCGAAGCAGCGTACCGAGCTTCCCAACGTCACCGACTCGGACGTCATCAGCGCGTTCCTCGCCGGCACCACCTGCCGTGACCTGGTGAGCAAGCTGGGTTGCAAGATCCCCACCAGGGCGAGCGAGCTGATGGACATCGCCACCAAGTTCGCCTCTGGCCAGGAGGCAGTTGAGGCCATCTTCCGGAAGGACAAGCAGCCCCATGGCCGCCAGCTAACTTCCGAAGGGAAACCCTCACATTCGAGGTGGTCGAGTTCCGAGGAACCTACCACGCGGTACTGGGGAGGCCATGCTACGCCAAGTTCATGGCCGTCCCCAACTACACCTACCTCAAGCTCAAAATGCCGGGCCCCAACGGGGTCATCACCGTCGGCCCCATGTACCGACACGCGTACGAATGCGACGTGGAGTGCGTGGAGTACGCCGAGGCCCTCGCCGAATTCGAGGCCCTCATCGCCCACCTGAAGAGCCTCTCCAAGGAGGCGCCAGACGTGAAGCGCCACGCCGGCAACTTTGAGCCGGCTGAGACGGTCAAATCCGTCCCTCTCGACCCCAGCAACGACGCCTCCAAGCAGATCCGGATCGGCTCCGAGCTCGACCCCAAATAGGAACCAGTGCTCGTCGACTTTCTCCGCGCGAACGCCGAAGTCTTTGCGTGGAGTCCCTCAGACATGCCTGGCATACCGAGGGATGTCGCCGAGCACTCGCTGGATATCCGAGCTGGAGCCCGACCCGTGAAGCAGCCTTTGCGCCGATTTGACAAAGAAAAGCGCAGAGCCATAGGCGAGGAGATCCACAAGCTGATGGCCGCAGGGTTCATCAAAGAGGTATTCCATCCCGAATGGCTTGCCAACCCTGTGCTTGTGAGAAAGAAAGGAGGGAAATGGCGGATGTGTGTAGACTACACTGGTCTAAACAAAGCATGTCCGAAGGTTCCCTATCCTCTGCCTCGCATCGATCAAATCGTGGATTCCACTGCGGGGTGCGAAACCCTGTCTTTCCTCGATGCCTACTCAGGGTATCAGCAAATCAGGATGAAAGAGTCCGACCAGCTCGCGACTTCTTTCATCACACCTTTTGGCATGTACTGCTACGTTACTATGCCATTTGGTTTGAGGAATGCGGGTGCGACGTACCAAAGGTGCATGAACCACGTGTTCGGAGAGCACATTGGTCGAACGGTCGAGGCTTACGTCGATGACATCGTAGTCAAGACGAGGAAAGCCTCCGACCTCCTCTCCGACCTTGAAACAACATTCCGGTGTCTCAAGGCAAAGGGCGTGAAACTCAATCCCGAGAAGTGTGTCTTCGGAGTCCCCCGAGGCATGCTCCTGGGGTTCATCGTCTCCGAGCGGGGCATCGAGACCAACCCGGAGAAAATCGCGGCCATCACCAGCATGGGCCCCATCAAGGACTTGAAAGGAGTACAGAGGGTTATGGGATGTCTTGCGGCTCTGAGCCGTTTCATCTCGCGCCTCGGCGAAAGAGGCCTACCTCTATACCGCCTCTTAAGAAAGACCGGGTGCTTCACTTGGACCCCCGAGGCCGAGGAAGCCCTCGGGAACCTGAAGGCGCTCCTTACGAACGCACCCATCTTGGTGCCCCCCGCTGCCGGAGAAGCCCTCTTGATCTACGTCGCCACTATCACTCAGGTGGTCAGCGCCGCGATCGTGGTTGAGAGACGAGAAGAGGGGCATGCATTGCCCGTCCAGAGGCCGATCTACTTCATCAGAGAGGTACTGTCCGAGACCCAGATCCGCTACCCACAAATTCAGAAGCTACTGTACGCAGTGATTCTGACGCGGCGGAAGTTGCGACACTACTTCGAGTCTCATCCGGTGACTGTGGTGTCATCCTTCCCCTGGGGGAGATCATCCAGTGCCGAGAGGCCTCGGGTAGGATTGCAAAGTGGGCGGTGGAGATCATGGGCGAGACAATCTCGTTCGCCCTCGGAAGGCCATCAAAACCAAGGATCAAAACCAAGTTTAGCGCAAACAGCAACGGGAAAGCGGCCCTTTTGGTCCGGTTGCCCGACGTGTAAAGGACTTTCTACGAGGATAGGAAAGAGTGGGGAGTGAAAGGTTAGTTTCGCTTTCCTGTTGAGTGCCAATTCCATCAAGCCCGTTCCGGTCTTACCTACCCTCGAGTCCGATCTCGGGTAGGCGCTTAGGCAAGGTTAGAATAAGAAGGGCCATTCCAATAATAAGATTTATGCGGATTATCCATTGGATAGTAGCATATTATGATGATCGAGAACACCTATCTTGGATTTACGATCCGCTATGAAGGGGAACCTCTACTCTAGCCTCATCATCTACAAACACCGAGCGATGTCGAGGTTAGAGCAACCTGTTCCCGGGGCTAGCATCCCCCATCAGACAGTTAGATTCAAAAAATTGGATTGATTGATACGAGTTGATTTCCTGTTACGATGGATGGAAGAAAGAATGGATAGTCCAATAGCTGCTTCAGCAGCCGACACCCAGCTTCCAGCGGCTCCGATCCAGCCGGAACTCTGGACCATGTTTTTCGACGGGTCGCTGATGAAAACAGGAGCAGGCGCGGGCCTGCTCTTCATCTCGCCCCTTGGGAAGCACCTCCACTACGTGCTGCGCCTCCATTTCCCGGCGTCAAACAACTTGGCCAAGTACGAGGCTCTGGTCAACGGGTTGCGTATCGCCGTCGAGCTAGGGGTCCGATGCCTCGACGCTTGTGGTGACTCGCAGCTTGTCATCAACCAAGTCATGAAGAACTCCCACTGCCGTGACCCGAAGATGGAGGCCTACTGCGACGAGGTTCGGCGCCTGGAGGACAAGTTCTATAGGCTCGAGCTCAACCACATCGCCCGATGATACAACGAGACTGCGGACGAGCTGGCTAAGATAGCCTCGGGGCGGACAATGGTTCCTCCGGACGTCTTCTCTCGAGACCTACATCAACCCTCAGTCAAGACCGACGACACGCCCGAGCCCGAGAAGGTCTCGGCCTTGCCCGAGGCGCCCTCGGCTCAGCCTGAGGCACCCTCGGCCCCCAAGGGTGAGGCACTACGTGTCGAGGAAGAGCGGAATGGGGTCACGCCTAATCGAAACTGGCAAACCCCGTACCTGCAATATCTCCACCAAGGAGAGCTACCCCTCGACAGAGCCGAAGCTCGGCGACTGGCGCGGCGTGCCAAGTCGTTCGTCTTGCTGGGTGACGGGAAGGAGCTCTACCACCACAGCCGCTCAGGCATCCTCCAGCGATGCATATCCATCGCCGAAGGTCAGGAACTATTGCAAGAAATACACTTGGGGGCTTGCGGTCATCACGCAGCGCCTCGTGCCCTTGTTGGAAACACCTTCCGACAAGGTTTCTACTGGCCAACTGCGGTGGCCGACGCCACTAGGATTGTATGCACCTGCCAAGGGTGTCAATTCTACGCAAAGCAGACCCACCTGCCCGCTCAGGCTCTGCAGACAATACCCATCACCTGGTCGTTCGATGTGTGGGGTCTAGACCTCGTTGGTCCCTTGCAGAAGGCGCCCGGGGGCTACACGCACCTGCTGGTCGCCATCGACAAATTCTCCAAGTGGATCGAGGTCCGACCCCTAAACAGCATCAGGTCCGAACAGGCGGTGGCGTTCTTCACCAACATCATCCATCGCTTTGCGGTCCTGAACTCCATCATCACCGACAACGGCACCCAGTTCACCGGCAGAAAGTTCCTGGACTTCTGCGAGGATCACCACATCCGGGTGGACTGGGCGGCCGTAGCTCACCCCATGACGAATGGGCAGGTAGAGCGTGCCAACTGCATGATTCTGCAAGGACTCAAGCCACGGATCTACAACGACCTCAACAAGTTCGGCAGGCGATGGATGAAGGAACTATGCTTGGTGGTCTGAAGTCTAAGAACGACGCCAAGCCGAGCCACGGGCTTCACGCCGTTTTTTCTAGTCTATGGGGCCGAGGCTATCCTGCCCACAGACTTAGAATACGGTTCCCCGAGGACAAAGGCGTACGACGACCGAAGCAACTGGACCAACCGAGAAGACTCACTGGACCAGCTGGAAGAGGCTCGGGACATGGCCTTACTACACTCGGCGCGGTATCAGCAGTCCCTGCGACGCTACCACGCCTGAGGGGTTCGGTCCCGAGACCTCCAGGTGGGCGACTTGGTGCTTCGGCTACGACAAGATGCCCGAGGGCGCCACAAGCTCACGCCTCCCTGGGAAGGGCCATTCATCATCGCCAAGATTTTGAAACCCGGAACATACAAGCTGGCCAACAGTCAAGGCGAGGTCTACAACAACGCTTGGAACATCCGACAGCTATGTCGCTTCTACCCTTAAGATGTTTTCAAGTTGTTCATACACCTCGTTTACATACACAAATACAGTCTAACCATCAAGGAAGGGTCAGCCTTGCCTCGGCAAAGCCCAACCCTCCCTCGGGGGCTAGAAGGGGGGCACCCCCTATGCGTCAAAATTTTCCTCGGAAAAAGTCTTTCTGCCAGAACATCTTTCGTGCTTTTCGACTACTTTGAAAGTGGGATCCTGAAAACGATGGAGTACACGTAAGCAACAAGGCCGACCGAGCCGAGGGACTCCTATGCCTCCGGGATACGGATACCTCACTCATCACCTTCTGCGATAAGTAACTCATGCTCGGATAAGCGATTCCGCTGACCGAACAAGTCTTAACGCTCGAAAACTTTTCTGCCGAAACGATTTTTCGTGCCTTCTCGACTATATCGATAACAGAATCCAACGGACGAGTAAGAGTACACGTAAGCGGCAAGGCCGACCGAGCCGAGGGACTCCTACGCCTCTGGGATACGGATACCTCACTCATCACCTTTGAAAGTCGCCTAAAGGGGGGGTGAATAGGGCGAAACTGAAATTCTCAAAAATAATCACAACTACAAACCGGGTTAGCGTTAGAAATATAATGGAGTCCGCGAGAGAGGGTGCAAAACAAATCGCAAGCGAATAATTGAGTGAGACACGCGGATTTGTTTTACCGAGGTTCGGTTCTCTCAAACCTACTCCCCGTTGAGGAGGCCACAAAGGCCGGGTCTCTTTCAACCCTTACCCTCTCTCAAACGGTCCCTCGGACCGAGTGAGCTTCTCTTTCTCAAATCACTTGGGAAACAAGCTTCCCGCAAGGACCACCACACGATTGGTGTCTCTTGCCTCAATTACAAGTGAGTGTTTGATCACAAGAAAGAATCAAGAAAGAAGAAAGCAATCCAAGCGCAAGAGCTCGAAAGAACACAAGCAAATCTCTCTCTCTAATCACTAGGGCGTTGTGTGGAATTTGGAGAGAATTTGATCTCTTTGGTGTGTCTAGAATTGAATGCTAGAGCTCTTGTAAGTAGTTGAGAAGTGGAAAAACTTGGATGCTATGAATGGTGGGTGGTTGGGGTATTTATAGCCCCAACCACCAAACTAGTCGTTTGGTGAGGCTGTCTGTTCGATGGCGCACCGGACAGTCCAGTGCACACCGGACATGTCCGGTGCGACAGCCACGTCACCAAAGCCGTTGGGTTCCGACCGTTGGAGTTCTGACTTCTGGGCCCACCTTGATGTCCGGTGGCGCACCGGACATGTACTGTAGATTGTCGGGTGCGCCAGCATGGGCGTGTCTGACCTCTGCGCGCGCTGGCGCGCATTAATTGCGCCTGCAGGTAGCCGTTGGCGCCGTAGTAGCCGTTGCCCCGCTGTTACACCGGACAGTCCGGTGTACACCGGACAGTCCGGTGAATTATAGCGGAGTGGCCGAAGTGAATTCCCGAGGCTGGCGAGTTCCGGAGGCCGCTTTTCCTTGGAGCACAGGACATGTCCGGTGTACACCGGACAGTCCGGTGAATTATAGCGGAGTCGCCTCCGGAAATTCCCGAAGGTGACGAGTTCGAAGTTTGAGTCCTCTGGTGCACCAGACATGTCCGGTGGCGCACCGGACAGTCCGGTGCGCCAGACCAGAGGTGCCTTCGGTTGACCCTTGCTCCTTTATTTGAACCCAATACTTGGTCTTTGTATTGGCTAAGTGTGAACCTTTGGCACCTGTATAACTTATACACTAGAGCAAACTAGTTAGTCCAATTATTTGTGTTGGGCAATTCAACCACCAAAATTATTTAGGAACTAGGTGTAAGCCTAATTCCCTTTCAATCTCCCCCTTTTTGGTGATTGATGCCAACACAAACCAAAGCAAATATAAAAGTGTATAATTTGAACTAGTTTGCATAAGGTAAGTGCAAAGGTTACTTGGAATTGAGCCAATAAATGTTACTTACTAGATGTGCATGGATTGTTTCTTTATTTTTAACATTTTGGACCACGCTTGCACCACATGTTTTGTTTTTGCAAATTCTTTTTGTAAATCCTTTTCAAAGTCCTTTTGCAACATAGTCAAAGGTAGATGAATAAGATTTTTGCAAAGCATTTTCAAGTTTAAAAGTTTTCTCCCCTTGTTTCAAATGCTTTTCCTTTGACTAAACAAAACTCCCCCTAAATGAGATCCTCCTCGTAGTGTTCAAGAGGGTTTTAATTTATCATTTTTGAAATACTACTTCCTCCCCCTTTAGAATATAATAAGATACCAATTTAAAATTGACCAATTGAAAATCTCCAAATTTTAAAAATTAGGTGGTGGTGCGGTCCTTTTGCTTTGGGCTCATATTTTCTCCCCCTTTGGCATGAATCGCCAAAAATGGAATCATTAGAGCCCAACGAAGTACTTTCTCCTCCTTTGATCATAAAATAAATGAGTGAAGATTATACCAAAGTTGGAGAGATGCTCGGAGTGACGGCGAAGGATGAGTAGTAGAGTGGAGTGGAAGCCTTTGTCTTCGCCGAAGACTCCAATTCCCTTTCAATATACCTATGACTTGGTTTGAAATACACTTGAAAACATATTAGTCATAGCATATATAAAAAAGACATGATCAAAGGTATACTTGTGTGCTATGTGTGTAAATTAGCAAAAGAAATTCCTGGAATCAAGAATATTGAGCTCATGCCTAAGTTTGGTAAAAGTTTGTTCATCAAGAGGCTTGGTAAAGATATCGGCTAATTGATCTTTAGTGTTAATGTATGAAATCTCGATATCCCCCTTTTGTTGGTGATCCCTAAGAAAATGATACCGAATGGCAATGTGTTTAGTGCAGCTATGCTCAACGGGATTATCCGCCATGCGGATTGCACTCTCATTATCACATAGAAGAGGAACTTTGGTCAATTTGTAACCATAGTCCCGCAGGGTTTGCCTCATCCAAAGCAATTGCGCGCAACAATGGCCTGCGGCAATATACTCGGCTTCGGCGGTGGAAAGAGCGACCGAATTTTGCTTCTTTGAAGCCCAAGACACCAAGGATCTTCCCAAGAACTGGCAAGTCCCCGATGTGCTCTTTCTATTAATCTTACACCCCGCCCAATCGGCATCCGAATAACCAATCAAATCAAATGTGGATCCCCGAGGGTACCAAAGCCCAAACTTAGGTGTGTAAGCCAAATATCTCAAGATTCGTTTTACGGCCGTAAGGTGTGATTCCTTAGGGTCGGCTTGGAATCTTGCACACATGCAAACGGAAAGCATAATGTCCGGTCGAGATGCACATAAATAGAGCAATGAACCAATCATCGACCGGTATACCTTTTGATCCACGGACTTACCTCCCGTGTCGAGGTCGAGATGCCCATTTGTTCCCATGGGTGTCTTGATGGGCTTGGCATCCTTCATTCCAAACTTGGTTAGAATGTCTTGAGTGTACTTTGTTTGACAAATGAAGGTGCCTTCTTGGAGTTGCTTGACTTGAAATCCTAGGAAATACTTCAACTCCCCCATCATCGACATCTCGAATTTTTGTGTCATGATCCTACTAAATTCTTCACATGTAGATTCGTTAGTAGACCCAAATATGATATCATCAACATAAATTTGGCATACAAACAAACCATTGTCAAGAGTCTTAGTGAATAAAGTAGGATCGGCCTTGCCGACTTTGAAGCCATTAGCAATAAGGAAATCTCTAAGGCATTCATACCATGCTCTTGGGGCTTGCTTGAGCCCATAAAGCGCCTTAGAGAGCCTATAGACATGGTTAGGGTACTCACTATCTTCAAAGCCGGGAGGTTGCTCAACATAGACCTCCTCCTTGATTGGTCCATTGAGGAAGGCACTCTTCACGTCCATTTGGTAGAGCTTGAAGCCATGGTAAGTAGCATAGGCCAATAATATACGAATTGACTCAAGCCTAGCTACGGGTGCATAGGTTTCACCAAAATCCAAACCTTCGACTTGTGAATACCCTTTGGCCACTAGTCGAGCTTTGTTCCTTGTCACCACACCATGCTCGTCTTGCTTGTTGCGGAAGACCCACTTGGTTCCTACAACATTTTGGTTAGGACGTGGAACTAAATGCCATACCTTGTTTCTCGTGAAGTTGTTGAGCTCCTCTTGCATTACCATCACCCAATCCGAATCTTGAAGTGCTTCCTCTACCCTGTGTGGCTCAATAGAGGAAACAAAAGAGTAATGTTCACAAAAATGTGCAACACGAGATCGAGTAGTTACCCCCTTATGAATGTCGCCGAGGATGGTGTCGACGGGGTGATCTCGTTGTATTGCTTGGTGGACTCTTGGGTGTGGCGGCCTTGATTCTTCATCCTCCTTGTCTTGATCATTTGCATCTCCCCCTTGATCATTGCCGTCATCTTGAGGTGGCTCATCTCTTTGATCTTCTCCTTCATCAACTTGAGCCTCGTCCTCATTTTGAGTTGGTGGAGATGCTTGTGTGGAGGAGGAAGGTTGATCTTGTGCACTTGGAGGCTCTTCGGATTCCTTAGGGCACACATCCCCAATGGACATGTTCCTTAGCGCGATGCACGGAGCCTGTTCTTCACCTATCTCATCAAGATCAACTTGCTCTACTTGAGAGCCGTTAGTCTCATCAAACACAACGTCACAAGAAACTTCAACAAGTCCTAAGGACTTGTTAAAGACTCTATATGCCCTTGTGTTTGAGTCATATCCTAGTAAAAAGCCTTCTACAGTTTTAGGAGTAAATTTAGATTTTCTACCTCTTTTAACAAGAATAAAGCATTTGCTACCAAAAACTCTAAAATATGAAATATTGGGCTTTTACCGGTTAGGAGTTCATAGGATGTCTTCTTGAGGATTCGGTGTAGATATAACCGGTTGATGGCGTAGCAAGCGGTGTTGACCGCCTCGACCCAAAACCGATCCGGTGTCTTGTACTCATCAAGCATGGTTCTTGCCATATCCAATAGAGTTCGATTCTTCCTCTCCACTACACCATTTTGTTGTGGTGTGTAGGGAGAAGATAACTCATGCTTGATGCCCTCTTCCTCAAGAAAGCCTTCAATTTTCGAGTTCTTGAACTCCGTCCCATTGTCACTTCTAATTTTCTTGATCCTTAAGCCGAACTCATTTTGAGCCCGTCTCAAGAATCCCTTTAAGGTCTCTTGGGTATGAGATTTTTCCTGCAAAAAAAACACCCAAGTGAAGCGAGAATAATCATCCACAATAACTAGATAGTACTTACTCCCGCTGATGCTTATGTAAGCAATCGGGCCGAATAGATCCATGTGTAGGAGCTCCAGTGGCCTGTCACTTGTCATGATGTTCTTGTGTGGATGATGAGTGCCAACTTGCTTCCCGGCTTGGCATGTGCTACAAATCCTGTCTTTCTCAAAATGAACATTTGTTAGTCCTAAAATGTGCTCTCCCTTTAGAAGCTTATGAAGATTCTTCATTCCAACATGGGCTAGTCGGCGGTGCCAGAGCCAACCCAAGTTAGTCTTAGCAACCAAGCAAGTGTCGAGTTCAGCTCTATCAAAATCTACCAAGTATAGCTGACCCTCTAACACTCCCTTGAATGCTATTGAATCATCACTTCTTCTAAAGACAGTAACACCTACATCAGTAAACAGACAGTTGTAGCCCATTTGACATAATTGGGATACGGAAAGCAAATTGTAATCTAAAGAATCTACAAGAAAAACATTGGAAATAGTATGGTCAGGTGATATAGCAATTTTACCCAATCCTTTGACCAAACCTTGATTTCCATCCCCAAATGTGATAGCTCGTTGGGGATCTTGGTTTTTCTCATATGAGGAGAACATCTTCTTCTCCCCTGTCATGTGGTTTGTGCACCCGCTGTCGAGTATCCAACTTGAGCCCCCGGATGCATAAACCTACAAAACAATTTTAGTTCTTGATTTTAGGTACCCAAACGGTTTTGGGTCCTTTGGCATTAGAAACAAGAACTTTGGGTACCCAAACACAAGTCTTGGAGCCCTTGTGTTTGCCCCCAACAAACTTGGCAACTACCTTGCCGGATTTGTTAGTAAGCACATATGATGCATCAAAAGTTTTGAATGAAATAGCATGATCATTTGATGCACTAGGAGTTTTCTTCTTAGGCAACTTGGCACGGGTTGGTTGCCTAGAGCTAGATGTCTCACCCTTATACATAAAAGTATGGTTAGGGCCAGAGTGAGACTTCCTAGAATGAATTTTCTTAATTTTGCTCTCGGGATAACCGGCAGGGTACAAAATGTAACCCTCGTTATCCTGAGGCATGGGAGCCTTGCCCTTAACAAAGTTAGACAAGTTTTTAGGAGGGGCATTAAGTTTGACATTGTCTCCCCTTTGGAAGCCAATGCCATCCTTGATGCCAGGGCGTCTCCCATTATAGAGCATACTTCTTGCAAATTTAAACTTTTCATTTTCTAAGTTATGCTCGACAATTTTAGCATCTAATATTGCTATATGATCATTTTGTTGTTTAATTAAAGCCATGTGATCATGAATAGCATTGATATCAATATCTCTACATCTAGTACAAATAGAAGTGTGCTCAACGGTAGATGTAGAGGGTTTGCAAGATTTTAATTCTACAACCTTAGCTTGCAACATATCATTCTTGGTTCTAAGGTCGGAAATGGTAGTATTGCAAACATCAAAATCTTTAGCCTTAGCAATTAAATTTTCATTTTCTATTCTAAGGCTAGCAAGAGAATCATTCAATTCCTTAATCTTAGCAAGCAAATCATCATTATCATTTCTAAGATTGGAAATTGAAGCATCACAAACATGAGAATCAACCTTAGCAATTAATTTAGCATTTTCATTTCTAAGGTTGGCAATAGTGTCATGGCATGTGCTTAGCTCACTAGATAATTTCTCACATTTTTCTACCTCTAGAGCATAAGCATTCTTAACCTTAACATGTTTCTTGTTTTCTTTAATTAGAAAATCCTCTTGGGAATCCAAAAGGTCATCTTTTTCATGAATGGCACTAATCAATTCATTTAACTTTTCCTTTTGTTGCATGTTTAGGTCGGCAAAAAGGGTACGCAAATTATTTTCCTCATCACTAGCATTATCATCACTAGAGGATTCATATTTAGTGGAGGATTTAGATTTAACCTTCTTCCTTTTGCCGTCCTTTGCCATGAGACACTTGTGGCCGACGTTGGGGAAGAGGAGTCCCTTGGTGACGGCGATGTTGGCGGCGTCCTCGTCGTCGGAGGAGGAGTTGGTGGAGCTCTCGTCCGAGTCCCACTCCCGGCAAACATGGGCATCGCCGTCCTTCTTCTTGTAGTACCTCTTCTTTTCTCTCCTCTTTCCCTTCTTGTCGTCGCCCCTGTCACTGTCACTAGATATAGGACATTTTGCAATGAAATGACCGGGCTTACCACACTTGTAGCAAACCTTCTTGGAACGGGATTTGTAGTCCTTCCCCTTCCGTTGCTTGAGGATTTGGCGAAAGCTTTTGATGATTAAAGCCATCTCCTCATTGTCGAGCTTGGAGGCGTCAATTGGTTGTCTACTCGGTGTAGACTCCTCCTTCTTCTCCTCCGTCGCATTAAATGCCACCGGTTGTGCTTCGGACGTGGAGGGTTCGTCAAGCTCGTTGATCTTCTTTGAGCCCTTGATCATACATTCAAAGCTCACAAAATTCCCGATAACTTCCTCGGGGGTCATCAGTGTGTATCTAGGATTACCACGAATTAATTGAACTTGAGTGGGGTTAAGGAAAATGAGATATCTTAGAATAACCTTAACCACCTCGTGGTCATCCCATTTCTTGCTCCCGAGGTTGCGCACTTGGTTCACCAAGGTTTTGAGCCGGTTGTACATATCTTGTGGCTCCTCCCCTTGGCGAAGACAAAAACGACCGAGCTCCCCCTCGATCGTTTCCCGCTTGGTGATCTTGGTGAGTTCATCACCCTCGTGCGCGGTTTTGAGAAGGTCCCAAATCTCCTTTGCATTCTTCAACCCTTGCACCTTGTTGTATTCCTCCTTGCTTAGAGAGGCGAGGAGTATGGTTGTAGTTTGAGAGTTGAAGTGCTCGATTTGGGCCACTTCGTCCGTATCGTAGTCTTCGTCCCCTACGGACGGTACCTGTGCTCCAAACTCAACAACATTCCATATACTTTTATGGAGTGAGGTTAGATGAAATTTCATTAAATCACTCCACCTAGCATAATCTTCGCCATCAAAGGTTGGCGGTTTGCCTAATGGAACGGAAAGTAATGGAGTAGGTCTAGATGTACGAGGATAGTGTAGGGGGATCTTACTAAACTTCTTGCGCTCTTGGCGCTTAGAAGTTACGGACGGCGCATCGGAGTCGGAGGTTGATGTTGATGAAGTGTCGGTCTCGTAGTAGACCACTTTCCTCATCCTCTTGTGCTTGTCGCCTTTCCGATGCGACTTGTGAGAAGAAGATTTTTCCTTCTTCTCTTTGTGGTGAGAGGAGGAAGATCTTTTCTCCTTCCGTTTGGAGGAGTCCTTCTTCTTCCTCTTGGTGCGGGACTCTTCCGATGAAGTGCTCCCTTGGCTCGTAGTGGGCTTGTCGCCGGTCTCCATCTCCCTCTTGGTGTGATCTCCTGACATCACTTCGAGCGGTTTGGCTCTAATGAAGCACCGGGCTCTGATACCAATTGAAAGTCGCCTAGAGGGGGGGTGAATAGGGCGAAACTGAAATTCTCAAAAATAATCACAACTACAAACCGGGTTAGCGTTAGAAATATAATGGAGTCCGCGAGAGAGGGTGCAAAACAAATCGCAAGCGAATAATCGAGTGAGACACGCGGATTTGTTTTACCGAGGTTCGGTTCTCTCAAACCTACTCCCCGTTGAGGAGGCCACAAAGGCCGGGTCTCTTTCAACCCTTACCCTCTCTCAAACGGTCCCTCGGACCGAGTGAGCTTCTCTTTCTCAAATCACTTGGGAAACAAGCTTCCCGCAAGGACCACCACACGATTGGTGTCTCTTGCCTCAATTACAAGTGAGTGTTTGATCACAAGAAAGAATCAAGAAAGAAGAAAGCAATCCAAGCGCAAGAGCTCGAAAGAACACAAGCAAATCTCTCTCTCTAATCACTAGGGCGTTGTGTGGAATTTGGAGAGAATTTGATCTCTTTGGTGTGTCTAGAATTGAATGCTAGAGCTCTTGTAAGTAGTTGAGAAGTGGAAAAACTTGGATGCTATGAATGGTGGGTGGTTGGGGTATTTATAGCCCCAACCACCAAACTAGCCGTTTGGTGAGGCTGTCTGTTCGATGGCGCACCGGACAGTCCGGTGCACACCGGACATGTCCGGTGCGACAGCCACGTCACCAAAGCCGTTGGGTTCCGACCTTTGGAGTTCTGACTTCTGGGCCCGCCTTGATGTCCGGTGGCGCACCGGACATGTACTGTAGATTGTCCGGTGCGCCAGCATGGGCGTGTCTGACCTCTGCGCGCGCTGGCGCGCATTAATTGCGCCTGCAGGTAGCCGTTGGTGCCGTAGTAGCCGTTGCCCCGCTGTTACACCAGACAGTCCGGTGTACACCGGACAGTCCGGTGAATTATAGCGGAGTGGCCGAAGTGAATTCCCGAGGCTGGCGAGTTCCGGAGGCCGCTTTTCCTTGGAGCACCGGACATGTCCGGTGTACACCGGACAGTCCGGTGAATTATAGCGGAGTCGCCTCCGGAAATTCCCGAAGGTGACGAGTTCGAAGTTTGAGTCCTCTGGTGCACCGGACATGTCCGGTGGCGCACCGGACAGTCCGGTGGGCCAGACCAGAGGTGCCTTCGGTTGACCCTTGCTCCTTTATTTGAACCCAATACTTGGTCTTTGTATTGGCTAAGTGTGAACCTTTGGCACCTGTATAACTTATACACTAGAGCAAACTAGTTAGTCCAATTATTTGTGTTGGGCAATTCAACCACCAAAATTATTTAGGAACTAGGTGTAAGCCTAATTCCCTTTCAACCTTCCGTGAAAAGTAACTCTTGCTCGGATAAACAATTCTGTTACCGACGAACAAGTCCTGATACTCGAAACAAGGGGAAAAGAAACACAACTTTACAACACGACGACGGTATGTTTGGGCCTCGGCGGCCGCAAAAAACATACACACACTACAGATAAACTGTTCCTGCAGGTTCAGACATCAATAGGGGGAGCAGCAGCACCCTCGGCATCGACTCCACCTTCGGCGGAGTCTGACCCAGCCTCGGACGGTGACATGGTCGAAGGATCTCCACCCCGAAGAAAGATGTCAGCACCACGCCTGGGCCATCGTCGTCGGGGTCTCTTCCAAGAACCCAGCCCAAGCAGACGGCTCGACCGGCCGCTCCGTAGCCTCAGCCAGCCGTCCCCTAGGGACACCGGTCCGGCTCATGGCCTCGGCAACCCGACTCCAGGGTTGGTCCTGCCAGCGGATGACCCGGCCAGGCTCCGGCCGCCGCTGCTACGCCTCCTCGGCCTGAGAAGTCCCCAGCTCCTGGGCCGACGAAGTCTTCTTTTCGAGCCAACTTTGCCTCTGTCCGTGCTGGCACCACTGCGTCCGGCTCCGTCTCATCGCAGAGCGGTCGAGGGTTTCTTTAACTGAGCAAGAGAAGCCTCGGGCGGCAAGGCCGACCGAGCCGAGGGACTCCTACGCCTCCGGGATACGGATACCTCACTCGTCACCTTCCGCACGAGGCAACTCACACTTGGTTAAGCGGTTCAGCTAGCCGACAGGCGAGTCCTAGTGCTCGAAATAAGGAAGAAACACGGCTTCACGCCAAAATACATACATGTTCAGGCCCCGACAGCCGCAATGAACAGACACCGGCACTCAAGGTGCCATTACAGACGGAACACCGGTTCCACTCCCACAGGTACGAACAACCCCCCACATTGGAGGGCCTGCGGGACGACAAAACCCCAGGTGGCTCACCGCCGCCCACTCCGGCAGCAGCGACAACGACCTCCGCTCCGGGCGGCCAAACAGCAGCAGCGATGACCTCAGGGCAGACGCTGCTGCGATAAGGCCCTCGCCCATGACCCCACTCGAGGGGCGAGGACAAGCTATCAAAGCCAAAGAGTCGGAGGCCCGGAGCGCGGATGGAGGCGGCGATCTCGTCGGCGACGAGGACTTCTTCGGCCGCCACCACCTCAGCGCCGACGACGGCAGCCATCTGCCCACCGGCAGATCCCCACTCGGATCCTCCCGGACGGGCGAGCACCGACCTCCGCACAGAGGCGTCGTACCGGAGCAAAGGCAGGACAACCCAAGAACACGAACGCCGCCCTAGCAGCGCGCGACATCTTGGGCGGTCCTCCGGTGCGCGTGGCGCAACGACCACTCGTACGGTGGGCAGACGGCCACGCTCTGCCCGACGGCGGGAGGGGGCACCGCGAGCCGAGCCAGAGCCAGCTGAGCCAGCAAGCCCAACGCGCTGAAGCTGACGACGCTCACGGCTGACCAGCCCCACGTTGTCGAAGTCCACCCCTTCCGCTAGGCCGGTGAGCGCCCTCTCCCCTGAATGTTGAAGGAGAGGGTGACCCACGAACCCGTGCGGGAGGTAGAGCTCCGGCTCAGCTCGCCCTCCGCCCCAGCAAGGATGATGAAGATCCTTGAAGCTGAGGGCGGGGCAGAGGCCGCAGCCCGGCTTGCTTCTCCCCACCATCGAATTGGTGGTCACCGTCTTGGGTGACCATCGGCAAGGGGATGCAGCCGGGCTGCCTGATGAAAATCCTTGAAGCCGAGCGATGGCTAAAAGGTACCAACTTCCGCAAAGTTGTGTTCCTCCAGCGACGACAAGACAAAAGCAACGCGGGCGCTCCCCATCCGGGGGCTCGGAAGGTGGAAGAACGCGACACATGAGGGAAGCGCGAAGGCATGGTTGCCATCCAAGGGGGTCGCCCTCCTTTTAAATGCGACTCTCCCCACTTGCGTCCTCAGCCGTCGCGGACTGAGTCTTCACCAACACGCTCCAAGGTCTTCCCCCTACGACACGGGGGTTGGGTCCCACGCGTCATGCAAGCTGGCCCACGACAGAAGGAGCCAAACCACCGCGCGCGGAGCGCGTAACTGCCCAGCGGTTACAAGCACTCCTCCACTTTCGCCCGTACCAGCGGATGAAAGGGCGGACCGCCATGCAGGCGGCATGCAACCGCACCAAAGGTGGCGCACCCTTTCGGCTTCGACGCGTCCAGCATGGAGGCCCAGGCCCACACGTCATGTAATCGACGCGCCGGTTACTATATGCGAGAAACTGCACCGCCACTTGCGCCAGTACCGCGCCTTCTCGACTACGAAACCGATGCCGCGACTCGAGGCAACCCTGCGCATGGCCCAACAGTGCCAACCGAGCACATCGGTCACGGGTTAGTCCGCCGTGAGAGAAGGCGCGACGGTCGATATGGCCAAAAGTGGGCCGGTAGTAATGGCGGCGGCAGGCGGGCGCAAGCAACAGTCAAATCGTCTGCAGGCTCACGTCCCCTCTTGGGACACCGAGAGAGCCCTCTCCCACGGCGTGAAGACAACGCGCCCGTGTTCCGTTCCTCGAACGGCTCGCGCACGCACAACGGCCGCCTCGCCGACCACTCGTCCCACCGCATTAACTCTACGTCAAGACAGGTGGCACCTTTGGCAGGCGAAGCAGACGACGCTTCACCTCCGCCATAATGACCGCGTTAAAAAAGGTACGCCACGTCGTTCGATTTCATATCCCTTTTCCTCCCCTTTCTCTCTCTTGCTACAGGGACCGGGAAAGGGGATACTCTGAAAGGGATCCTTCTCCGCGAAGGAAGCGGGCCCCGAGCCCTCCTACTGATCAGAGGTTCGAAGGCTGACCCCTCGAAAGGGTTCGACAGCCGCCTCAGAGCACTCGGGCTCCGCGCCCACTACTGGTCAGAGGTTCGAAGGCTGGCCCCTCGGAAGGGTTCGACAGCCGCCTCAGGCCACTCGGGCTCCGCGCCCACTACTGATCAGGGGTTCGTAGGCTGGCCCCCGAAGGGTTCGACAGCCGCCTCAGAGCACGCAGAGCGAGGGATGACTCTGGGTACGTCCGATACATGGTCGAGGCTCGGGCTACGCTCCCGAGGTACCCTAGGACATTTCCGAGACCAGCAAGAGCGATTCTGTAACGGAATCCCATCAGAGGGAGGCATCAAGCCCTCGGACCCTATCAAACGGGACCGGGTCCGGCAAATCATTTGCAGGTACTTTTGGAGCGCGCCTCTGGGCCACTAGCCGACCCTTATCGAACGGGGCACGAGCGTCCACTCGGATCACCCGTTAGCAACTCACTGGAGACACCATATTCGGCGCCCTCCGAGGGCAACATGGCGCTTTCCTCCCTCCTCCTTGCGGAAAGGCGACGTAGGGGCGTATGAAAAAAGTCGAGTCAGTCCTTGACCGTCCTCTCGCTCTGTGCGGAGGCTCGGGGGCTGCTCTCGCAAAACCGGCTCCGGCCAAACCATTGACAGCGTCAACATACCAGCCCGAGAACTCGGAACCTGACTATGCACCCGGGCTACGGCCAGTTCGCATGAGGGAACAACCAGACCGGCCGAGGCATCACGAAAAGCGCTAAGACCTCGGAGGAGTCAAACCACTCCTCCGAGGCCTCGGGGGCTACACCCGGCGGGTGCGCTCGTGCGCACCCACCGGAACGAAATGCAACCGAGAAAGGTCGGTCCCCTTGCAAAAAAGTGCGACAAAGCCTCCAAGCGAGTACCAACACTCCCTTCGAGGCTCGGGGGCTACTGTTGGGGACCATAATTAGGGGTACCCCCAAGACTCCTAATCTCAGCTGGTAACCCCCATCAACACAAAGCTGCGAAGGCCTGATGGGCGCGATTCAGGTCATGGCTCCGTCCACTCAAGGGACACGATCTCGCCTCGCCCGAGCCCAGCCTCGGGCAAAGACAGCCGACCTAGGAGGATTCACGTCTCGCCCAAGGGTCTCCTCAAGCAACGGGCGCACCTTCAACTCGCCCGAGGCCCAGATCGGGCAGGCTTCGCGGAGAAGCAACCTTGGCCAGATCGCCACGCCAACCGACCGTATTGCAGGAGCATTTAATGCAAGGATCGTCTGACACCTTATCCTGGCGCACGCTCCTCAGTCAACAGGGCCAAAGTGACAACAGTCACTTCGCCCCTCCACTGGCTAACCTGACAGGAAAACAGCGCCGCCTGCGCTGCTCCGACTGCTGTGCCACCCGTCAGGGTGAGGCTGACAGCCGCCAAGACCGGCCTCAGGCGCCATAGGAAGCTCCGCCTCACCCGACCCTAGGGCTCGAACCCAACCTCGACCTCGGACGACGGACTCCGCCTCGCCCGACCCCAGGGCTCGGACTCAACCTCGACCCCGGATGACGGTCTCCGCCTCGCCCGACCCCCGGGCCCGGACTCAGCTTCGACTTCGGAGGAGCCTCCGCCTCGCCCGACCTCGGGCTCGGACCGACCACGTCACAGGGGGGCCATCATTATCCTACCCCTAGCTAGCTCATGCTACGAGGAACAAGACCGGTGTCCCATCTGGCTCGCCCCGGTAAAACATGTAATGATGGCACCCCGCGTGCTCCATGACAACGACGGTTCTCAGCCCCTTACGGAAGCAAGGAGATGTCAGCCCCGACAGCTGTACTTCCACGGGGCTCAAGCGCTCCTCCGACGGCAACGACATCACATGAACAGGGCGCCAAAACCTCTCCGACAACCACGACGGCATGTACATAGGGCTCTGGCTTCCCTCTGCTAGACACGTTAGCACATTGCTACACCCCCCATTGTACACCTGGACCTTCTCCTTACGACTATAAAAGGAAGGTCCAGGGCCCTCGTACGGGAGGGAGGCCGCGCGGGAGAATGGGCCGACGCGCAAGGCTCGCGCCCTCTCTCTCTCTCTCTCTCTCTCCCTCGCGAACGCTTGTAACCCCCTACTGCAAGCGCATCCACCCTGGGCACAGGACAACACGAAGGCCGCGGTTTCCCCTTACTGTTTCCCCCCCCCCCTTTATGTCCCGTCTCGCGCCGACCCATCTAGGCTGGGACACGCAACGACAATTTACTCGTCGGTCCAGGGACCCCCCGGGGTCGAAACGCCGACAGAAGGCCAAAGTTTCCTTCTGTCGGGTGGTGCACCGGACAGTCCGGTGCACCATCGGACAGCCACTGTTCATGTCCGGTGTGCGATCTCCTTCCTATTCCGGCGCAGATGACCGTTGCAGATTCATGGCAGTTGGCGCACCCGACACTGTCCGATGCACACCGGACAGTCCGGTGCACACCGGACAGTCCGGTGCCCCTTGCCGACCGTTGGCGCGGGCCATGTGTCGCCCGCGGATTGCGCGATCGTCCGTTGCGCTGGCGGCCGTTGGCTCACCGGACAGTCCCGTGCACCACCGGACAGTCCGGTGAATTATAGCCGTACGCCGCCAAATTCTCCCGAGAGCGGCCTGTTCACCGGAGTCCAGCCTGGCACACCGGACATTGTCCGGTGTGCCAGACTGAGCAGAGATTTGGCTGCACCGAGCCAAGTCTTTTGGTTCTTTTCTTTTCTCTGTTTCTAGCACTTAGACAACATATATTAGTACTCAAACAATGTACTAAGTCTAGAAACGTACCTTGTTACATGATTTGCACTTCTCTCTTCATTTGGCACATATTAACTCACTCACTATGTGTTGGTCACTTAATCACCAAAATATAATAGAAATGGTCCAAGGGCACATTTCCCTTTCAAGCTCTTCCTGCATGGCCAACACCCAATCCGGATCTTGCAAGGCCTCTTCTACCCTGAAAGGCTCAATAGAAGAGACAAACGAGTAATGCTCACAAAAATTAGTTAAATGTGAGCGAGTTGTTACTCCCTTGCTTATGTCACCCAGAATCTGATCGACAGGGTGATTTCTTTGAATCGTTGCTTGGACTTGAGTTAGAGGGGCCAGTGGTGCTTCTTCCTCCATAACTTGTTCTTCTTGTGCTCCCCCTTGATCACACGCCTCTTCTTGAGGAACCTGTCCATCATCTTGAGTTGGGAGTTGCACCATCGTTGAGAAAGAAGGTTGATCTTGCTCTTGTTGTTCTTGTGGTCGCACATCTCCAATCGCCATGGTGCGTATTGCGACCGTTGGAACATCATCTTCATCTATGTCATCAAGATCAACTTGCTCTCTTGGAGAGCCATTAGTCTCATCAAATACAACGTCGCTAGAGACTTCAACCAAACCCGATGATTTGTTGAAGACCCTATACGCCTTTGTATTTGAGTCATATCCTAGTAAAAACCCTTCTACAGCTTTGGGAGCAAATTTAGAATGTCTACCTTTCTTCACCAAAATGTAGCATTTGCTCCCAAATACACGAAAGTAAGAAACATTGGGTTTGTTACCGGTAAGAAGTTCGTAGGAGGTCTTCTTGAGGAGGCGATGCAGATATAGCCGGTTTATGGCGTGGCAAGCTGTGTTCACAGCTTCCGACCAAAATCGCTCGGGTGTCTTGAACTCTCCCAGCATCATCCTTGCCATGTCGATAAGCGTCCTGTTCTTCCTTTCTACCACACCGTTTTGTTGTGGTGTGCAGGGAGCGGAGAACTCGTGCTTGACGCCTTCCTCCTCAAGATACTCCTCAACTTGTAGGTTCTTGAACTTGGACCCGTTGTCGCTTCTTATCTTTTTCACCTTGAGCTCAAATTCGTTTTGAGCCCTCCTTAGAAAGCGCTTGAGGGTCCCTTGGGTTTCTGATTTATCCTACAAAAAGAATACCCAAGTGAAGCGGAAAAAATCATCAACAATTACTAAACCATGCTTACTTCCCCCGATGCTAAGATAGGCAACGGGTCCAAAGAGGTCCATGTGGAGAAGCTCCAGTGGTCTTGATGTTGTCATCACATTCTTGCTGTGATGAGTGCTTCCCACCTGTTCCCTGCCTGACAAGCTGCACATGGTCTATCTTTTTCGAAACATACATTGGTTAATCCTAACACATGTTCTCCCTTTAGAAGTTTATGAAGGTTCTTCATCCCAACATGTGCTAGACGGCGATGCCATAGCTAGCCCATGCTAGTCTTAGCTATTAAGCATGCATCTAGATCGGCTTCCTCTTTCGAAAAATCAACTAAGTAGAGTTTGTCGTCTAATACACCCTTAAACGCTAATGAACCATCACTCTTTCTAAAGACAGAAACATCAACATTTGTAAACAAATAATTGTAGCCCATGTGGCACAATTGACTTACAGACAGGAGGTTGTAACCAAGCGACTCTACTAGAAATACGTTTGATATGGAGTGCTCGTTGGTGATGGCTATCTTGCCCAAGCCTTTGACCTTGCCTTGGTTCCCATCTCCAAAGATGATCGTATGCTGGGAATCCTTGTTCTTGATGTAGGAGGTGAACATCTTCTTCTCCCCCGTCATGTGGTTTGTGCATCCGCTGTCGATAATCCAGCTTAAGCCCCCGGATGCATAAACCTGCAAGACAATTTACGCTTGCGTTTTAGGTACCCAACTCTTGTTGGGTCCTACAAGGTTAGTTACAATAGCCTTTGGAACCCAAATACAAGTCTTGTCTCCCTTGCATTTGGATCCCAACTTTCTAGCAACTAATTTTTCATTCTTACATACAAGTGCAAATGAAGTATTACAAGCATGGTAAATAGTGGAAGGTTCATTGCACATTCTCCTAGGCACATGAGACACAACATTACTTTTTCTAGGCTTACTTCTATCATGCACAAAAGTAGAGCTAGAAGCAAACATGGCATGTGAATTAAAAGCATCATAACTTCTATTATAATGAGCATTCCTAGAAAAATTTCTATCATAAATGTAAGCATGACATTTTTGGGAACTACTAGCCATAGGAGCCTTCCCTTTCTCCTTGTTGAGAATAGAAGTCTTTTGGCTTGTTAAATTCTTGGTTTCCTTTCGAAAACCAAGTCCATCCTTAATAGAGGGGTGTCTACCAATTGTGTAGGCATCCCTAGCAAATTTTAACTTATCAAAATCATTTTTGCAAGCCTGAAGTTGAGCATTAAGACTTGCCACTTCATCACTCAATTTTGTAATAGCCATAAGATGTTCATTACATGCATCAACATCAAAGTCCTTACATCTATTACAAATACTAGCATGCTCTACACATGAACTAGATTTATTAGCTTCCTCTAGCTTAGCATTTAAATCATCATTCAAAATCTTTAAATTAGAGATAGATTCATGGCAAGCAGATAATTCAGAGGATAACATTTCATTTCTCTTAGTTTTTAGAGCAAGTGATTTTTGAACACTAACAAATTTATCATGCTCTTCATACAAAATATCCTCTTGCTTTTCTAAAAGTCTATCCTTTTAATTTAGAGCATCAATTAATTCATTGATCTTTTCTACCTTAGCTCTATCTAAACCTTTGAATAAGCTAGAGTAATCTACTTCATCATCACTAGACTCATAATCACTAGAAGTAGAGTACTTAGGGGTGTCTCGAACACTTACTTTCTTCTCCTTGGCCATGAGGCAAGTGTGGCGTTCGTTGGGGAAGAGCGAAGATTTATTGAAGGCCGAGGCTGCTAGTCCTTCGTCGTCGGAGTCGGATGAAGAGCAATTCAAATCCCATTCTTTGCCAAGGTGCGCCTCGCCCTTCGCCTTCTTGTAAACCTTCTTCTTCTCCCTCTTCCCATGCTTCTCTTGTTCCTGGTCATTATCATTATCGGGGCATTGTGCTATGAAATGACCAGTCTTATCGCATTTGAAACAGGAGCGCTTTCCCTTTGCTTTGTTCTTGTTGGGGTACTCCTTGCGTCCTTTCAGTGCGGTCTTGAAGCGCTTGATGATTAGGGCCATCTCATCTTCGTTTAGCTCGGCAGCCTCAACTTGTGCCACCTTGCTTGATAGCGCCTCCCTGCTGTTTGTTGCTTTGAGAGCAATGGGTTGAGGCTCGTAGATGGGTAGAGGGCCATTAAGAGCATCATCCACGTATCGCGCTTCCTTTACCATCATATGCCCGCTCACGAATTTTCCGAGTATCTCCTCGGGCGTCATTTTGGTGTATCTAGGATTTTCACGAATAAGGTTAACAAGATGGTGGTCAATTACCGTGAATGACCTTAGCACAAGTCGGACGACGTTGTGGTCCGTCCATCTTGTGCTTCCATAGCTTCTAATCTTGTTGACGAGGGTCTTGAGCCTATTGTGGGTTTGCGTTGGCTCCTCTCCCCTGATCATCGCAAATCTCCCCAGTTCGCCTTCCACCAACTCCATTTTGGTGATCATGGTGGCGTCGTTTCCCTCATGCGATATCTTGTGGGTATCCCATATTTGCTTGGCGTTGTCCAAGCCGCTCACCTTGTTGTATTCATCCCTGCACAAGGATGCTAGCAAAATAGTAGTAGCTTGTGCATTCTTATGAATTTGCTCATTTATGAAAACGGGATTGTCAGTACTATCAAAATGCATTCCATTTTCAACAATCTCCCAAATACTAGGATGGAGAGAAAATAAGTGACTACACATCTTGTGACTCCAAAAAGAGTAGTCTTCTCCGTCAAAGTGTGGAGGTTTCCCAAGTGGAATTGATAGCAAATGAGCATTAGAATTAAATGGAATACGAGAGTAATCAAATGAATAGTTTTGATTCATCAGTTTCTTCTTTGACGAGGAGTCATCGTCATCGTCGTGTGGTGAAGAAGACGAGGCATCACTATCGTAGTAGATGATCTTCTTGATGCACCTTTTCTTCTTCCCGTCCCTCTTCTTGTGACTTGATCCTGAGTCAGTGGGCTTGTCGTCCCTTGGCTCGTTGAAGAGGGACTCCTTCTCCTTGTCGTTGACCACCATCCCCTTTCCCTTAGGATCTATCTCTTCGGGTGATTAGTCCTTTAGATGAAGAGTACAATTCTGATACCAATTGAGAGCACCTAAAGGGGGGTGAATATGTGATCCTGTAAAATTTAACACTAATGGCCACAAAACTTAGTTATGAAGGTTAGAATGACTAAGTAGCTTGAAGCGAGTTCTTGTGAACACAGACAATTAAAGAGAAAGCACACAAGAGACACGTGATTTTTATCCCGTGGTTCAGCCAAGTAATACTTGCCTACTTCCACATTGTGGCATCCCAATGGATGAGGGTTGCACTCAACCCCTTTCAAGTGATCCGATGATCAACTTGAATACCACCGTTTTTCCTTTCTTAGTCATTCTCCCGTTTGCGAGGAATCTCCACAACTTAGAGCCTCTCGTCCTTACAATGATGATCACAAAAGAAGCACAAAAGTAAGGGAGGGGAGAGCAACACACACAAGACTCAAATCCACAGCACAATCACGCACACAAGTCACAACTCGAGCTCAAAACACAACACACGGAGTGCACAACTCAAATGGAGCTCAAGTCACTATCACAAAGAATCGAATGCGTGAAGTTAGAGTCTTGGAGTCTTAGAATGTTTCTTGTAAGCTTGGGTAACTCCTCCATGCGCCTAGGGGTCCCTTTTATAGCCCCAAGGCAGCTAGGAGCCGTTGAAGATCAACAAGGAAGGCTATCCTTGCCTTCTGTCGAGTGGCGCACCGGACAGTCCGGTGCGCCACCGGACAGTCACTGTAGACAGTCCGGTGCCGATCTCCTTTCTTTTCTGGCGCAGACGACCGTTGCACCTCCGGGCCAGTTGGCGCACCGGACACTATCCGGTGCACACCGGACAGTCCGGTGCCCCCTGCCGACCGTTGGTGCGGGCCACGCGTCGCCCGCGGATTGCGCGGCCGACCGTTGCGCTGGCGTCCGTTGGCTCACCGGACAGTCCGGTGCACCACCGGACAGTCCGATGAATTATAGCCGTACGCCGCCAAACTTTTTCTAAGAGTGACCTGTTCATCGGAAACTAGCCTGGCGCACCGGACACTGTCCGATGCACCACCGGACAGTCCGGTGTGCCAGGCAGCGCTGGACTTCGGCTGCACCCAGCAAAGTCTTTTGCAATTCCTTTCTTTTCTTGTTTCTAGCACTTAGACAAAATATGTTAATACTCAAAACAATGTACTAAGTCTATAAATATACCTCATGTCTTGATTTGCACTTTTCTCTTCACATAAGAACTTAATTAAATGTGTTTAGCACTTAATCACCAAAACATAATAGAAATTGCCCAAGGGCACATTTCCCTTTCACTTTCACGTTGCGGGCCTGTCCGTGGGAGTGGACTGGTGTCTGGACGGAGCGGCGCCCAGGCCTGCGGTTCACAAGTGCGTACGTACACGTACTGCACGCACGTACCAGAAGTTTGCGTGAGTATGTGTGAAGGAAGGGGTTGTTGAGTCCGACGGACCCGGTCTGTCACCCTACCAAAAAAACAGATTGCGGCGCATGGATTTTTTTTACCCGATCAAAGCGGCACATAAAAAGGAAAGGAGCATTAGTGGTAGTTATGATGAGGAAAAGAAAAAAGTAGACCAAGCAGGATCGTCTCCTGCATGGCCGCATGCATGATGCGTGCATGCAAAAGGAAAAAGTTGTATGGCTAGATTCACTCCATAAAATCTGCATGCGATTTTTATCTATTTCCGTTTTTAATTCATTTATTGAAAATCGCGTAGGGGCAATATTTTCCCATAAGTTTCTAATTAAGAAACTTTGGTACTATTTTAATTGTACACATGCTCCATATTATTTAATCTATTTATTTTATGTTCTAAATAATAAATAGAATAAAGCACTTTTTATGCTGTAATTTCTACCTTAATTAATTATTTCCTGTCGCAAATAATTAGTAGAAAAATGCATGCTTATATATGAAAAAATGACTTCTTGCACGTGATATGCTTATCCTCATCTATTAATTTCAGTATTATCTTTCGGCTCTATTCTTCGTGGTAAATATATAGCAGAAATATTAGAATGCATGTGAAGGCTATATTGTACTATATGTACATACTCAAATCGCTCTAAATATTTGTGTTGCATCAAGTCTTTAGACTCATGCCAAATGATTCAATTGTATAGAGGGTACCCGGTCATGCTGATCAGACTATATTATTAATCGGCTGAGTTATGACATTGTCTGCGTCCTGGCAACATGACAGATTATTTGTGTCGTACGAACTTGGCTGCGTCATATGTTTGCTATGCCACGCTCTCGCTTAATCGGACCACTCTTGTTGAGTCGGACCACCATCATCGAGTTATGCATTTTTAGCAGGCCCTGTAGGAACTATCCATGTGTCACAATCATTGAGCCACAATTGCGCCTGCTGCGCATGTTGTGTGGATTTATCGTGTACGCCGACTACCGAGACATAATTGTGTCTCTCGCGCTTGTTACAGAGGCTTGTTGTGTTGTCGTGGCCCTGATGGCCGCACACACGTTGACGTCAGATACGCTAGACCTGGTACTCGCGTGGATTGTGGTGGGTTGTTCAACCCCCTAAAGTCACTTTATGTGCAACCTTCTTAAACAATTTTATTTAGCTCTATATTTTATTTGACTGTGTTGTATGACATCATATTTATATATCGCCAAGTGGCCATAACAACTATATCAAGCTCTATAGTGCTTGGAAATCTAGGAAATTAAATTGAAATACAATTAAACACAGATAAGTTAATTTTCCGCTCTCTCCTCGTGCATAAAATTTTACCCGAAGTAACCCGAAGATATATAATATAATGCATGAAAGCTTTTTGGTATAGAAGACATCACAAATTGGGATTCTATTAGTAAGCAAAAGGTCTTACCAAATGATTTAAGACTATAAATCTCAGCCATACATTGCTCAACCAGATGTTAGCACATTGCTCTCTTTGTCGCTAAATGACATGAAGCAAACTATGAGATAAAAGGACATGTAATCGCTAGCAACACGAAGTTGCGAGTATACCGAGAGGTTATTCTAAGAAAATTTTCACTATGTTGGTGTGAAAACTGAAAGTCGCCTAGAGGGGGGTTAATAGGCAAATCTGAAATTTATAAACTTTAAGCACAACTACAAGCAGGGGTTAGCGTTAGAAATAAAATCGAGTCCATTAGAGAGGGCGAAAACAAATCACAAGCAAATGAAAGCGGATGACACGGTGATTTGTTTTACCGAGGTTCGGTTCTTGCAAACCTACTCCCCGTTGAGGTGGTCACAAAGACCGGGTCTCTTTCAACCCTTTTCCTCTCTCAAACGGTCACTTAGACCGAGTGAGATTTTCTCCTCAATCAAATGGGTCACTTAGACCCCACAAGGACCACCACAACTTGGTGTCTCTTGTTTTGATTACAAAGGTGTTGAGAACAAGAATGGGGAAGAAGAAAAGCGATCCAAGCGACAAGAACTCAAATGAACACGAAAATATATCTCTCACAAGTCACTAAGTGTATGGAGTGGTTTTGGACTTTGGAGAGGATTTGATCTCTTGTTTGTGTCTTGTAGTGAAGTCTAGAGCTCTTGTATTGAATGCAAATTGCTGGAAACTTGGATGTCTTGAATGGTGGTGGTTGGGGGTATTTATAGCCCCAACCACCAAACCAATCGTTGGGGTTGGGCTGCTGTCGATGGGCGCACCGGACAGTCTGGTGCGCCACCGAACACTGTCTGGTGCGCCAGACACGTCACCCAACCGTTAGGGTTCTGACGGTTTCGACCGTTGGAGCTCTGACATCTTGGTGCACCGGACAGTCCGGTGCCGCACCGGACAGGCACTGTTCACTGTCCGGTGCGCCTCTGGCGCCTGCTCTGACTTCTGCCGCGAACTTTAGCTCTGTTAGGGCATTGTGCAGACGGCCATTGCGATGATAGTCGTTGCTCCGCTTGGTGCACTAGACAGTCCGGTAGCACACCAGACAGTCCGGTGAATTATAGCGGAGTGCGCCTGGAGAAACCCGAAGCTGAAGAGTTTGAAGTCGACCCTCCATGGTGCACCAGACACTTTCCGGTGGTGCACCAGACACTGTCCGGTGGCGCACCGGACAGTCTGGTGCGCCAAACCAGGGTTCTCTTCGGTTTCTTTTGCTCCTTTCTTTTTGAACCCTAACTCGGATCTTTTTATTGGTTTGTGTTGAACCTTTGGCACCTGTAGAACTTATATTCTATAGCAAACTAGTTAGTCCAATTATTTGTGTTGGGCAATTCAATCACCAAAATCATTTAGGAAAAGGTTTGACCCTATTTCCCTTTCAGTCTCCCCCTTTTTGGTGATTGATGCCAACACAAACCAAAGCAAATATATAAGTGTAGAATTGAACTAGTTTGCGTAAGGTAAGTGCAAAGGTTGCTTAGAATTAAACCAATTTATACTTTCATAAGATATGCATGGATTGCTTTCTTTCTTTTAATATTTTGGACCACATTTGCACCTCTTGTTTTGTTTTTGCAAATTCTTTTGGAAAGTCTTTTTGCAAATAGTCAAAGGTATATGAATAAGATTTCGAGAAGCATTTTCAAGATTTGAAATTTTATCCCCCTGTTCTAAATGCTTTTTCGTTTGACTAAACAAAACTCCCCCTTAATGAAATTCTCCTCTTAGTGTTCAAGAGGGGTTTTACCAATTGAAAGAAGATCGATATATTTTAGATACCAATTTTTGAAAAACTCCTCCTTAATATATAGATACCAATTGAGATAGAATTTCTTAGAGTAATACTAATTTGAAAGATATCAATTGAAAATATTAAAAACTTTATTTCGAAAATTTTTGAAATTGGCGTGGTGGTGCGATCCTTTTGCTTTGGGCTAATACTCTCTCCCCCTTTGGCATTAATCGCCAAAAACGGAGTCTTTAGAGCCCTTTTCACTTTCTCCCCAATGGTACAAAAGAATATGAGTGAAGATTATACCTAAGTGGAGAGCGGTGTGGAGTGATGGCGAAGGGTAAATAATACCGATAGAGTGGAAGCCTTGTCTTCGCCGAAGACTCCATTTCCCTTTCAATCTATGACTTAGCATAAGAATTTACTTGAAAATACATTAGTCATAGCATATGAAAGAGATATGATCAAAAGTATATAAATGAGCTATGTGTGCAAAGTATCAATCAAAGTTCCTAGAATCAAGAATGTTTAGCTCATTCCTAAGTTTGGTAAAGGTTTTCTCATCTAATGGTTTGGTAAAGATATCAGCTAATTGTTCTTTGGTGCTAACATAAGCAATCTTGATATCCTCCCTTTGTTGGTGATCCCTCAAAAAGTGATACTGAATGGCTATGTGCTTAGTGCGGCTGTGCTCAACGGGATTATCTGCCATGCGGATTGCACTCCCATTATCACATAGGAGAGAGACTTTGGTTAATTTGTAGCCATAGTCCCTAAGGGTTTGCCTCATCCAAAGCAATTGTTCGCAACAATGGCCTGCGGCAATGTACTCAGCTTCGACGGTAGAAAGAGCTACTGAGTTTTGTTTCTTTGAAGCCCAAGACACCAAGGATCTTCCCAAGAACTGACAAGTCCCTGATGTGCTCTTCCTATCAATTTACACCCTGCCCAATCAACATCTGAATATCCTATCAAATTAAAGGTGGATCCTTTGGGGTACCAAAGACCAAACTTAGGTGTATGAACTAAATATCTCAAGATTCTTTTCACGACCCTAAGGTGAACTTCCTTAGGATCGGCTTGGAACCTTGCACACATGCATACAGAAAGCATAATATCCGGTCGAGATGCACATAAATAGAGTAAAGATTCAATCATTGACCGGTATACATTTTGATCTACGGATTTACCTCCCGTGTCGAGGTTGAGATGCCCATTGGTTCCCATGGGTGTCTTGATGGGCTTGGCATCCTTCATTCCAAACTTGGTAAGTATGTCTTGAATGTACTTAGTTTGGCTGATGAAGGTGCCCTCTTGGAGTTGCTTGACTTGAAATCCTAAGAAATACTTCAACTCCCCCATCATAGACATCTCGAATTTTTGAATCATAATCCTACTAAACTCTTCACATGTAGATTTGTTAGTAGACCCAAATATGATATCATCATCATAAATTTGGCATACAAACAAATCATTTGCAATGGTTTTAGTAAAGAGTGTAGGAAGCTTTACCGACTTTGAAGGCATTAGTGATAAGAAAATCTCTTAGGCATTCATACCATGCTCTTGGGGCTTGCTTAAGCCCATAAAGCGCCTTAGAGAGTTTATAAACGTGATTAGGGTACTCACTATCTTCAAAGCTGGGAGGTTGCTCAACATAGACCTCTTCCTTGATCGGTCTATTGAGGAAGGCACTTTTCACGTCCATTTGATAGAGCTTAAAGCCATGGTAAGTAGCATAGGCAAGTAATATGTGAATTGATTCAAGCCTAGCTACGGGTGCATAGGTTTCACCAAAATCCAAACCTTCGACTTGTGAATATCCTTTGGCTACAAGTTGGGCTTTGTTCCTTGTCACCACACCATGCTCATCTTGCTTGTTGCGGAATACCCACTTGGTTCTGACAACATTTTGGTTAGGACATGGAACAAGATGCCATACCTCATTCCTCGTGAAGTTGTTGAGCTCCTCTTGCATTGCTAACACTCAATCCGAATCTCTTAATGCATCTTCCACCCTCTATGGTTCAATAGAAGACACAAAAGAGTAATGTTCACAAAAATGAGCGACACAAGATCGAGTTGTTACCCCTTTATGAATATCATCGAGGATGGAGTTCACGGGGTGATCTCTTTGTATCGCTTGGTGGACTCTTGGCTGAGGCGGTCTTTGACTCTGATCATCTTCCTTGTCTTGATCAACTTCATCTCCCCCTTGATCGTTGTCCTCCTCTTGAGGTGGCTCTTCTTGATCTTCATTTTCATCACCTTGAGCTTGATCCTCATCTTGGGTTGGTGGAGATGCTTGCATGGAAGATGATGGTTGATCTTGTGCTTGTGTGGGCTCTTCGGATTCCTTAGGACACACATCCCCAATGGACATGTTCCTTAGCGCGACGCATGGAGCCTCTTCATCATCTAGCTCATCAAGATCAACTTGCTCTACTTGAGAGCCGTTAGTCTCATCAAACAAAATGTCACAAGAGACTTCAACTAGTCTAGTGGACTTGTTAAAGACTCTATATGCCCTTGTGTTTAAGTCATAACCAAGTAAAAAGCCTTCTACAGCCTTAGGAGCAAATTTAGATTTTCTACCTCTTTTAACAAGAATAAAGCATTTGCTACCAAAGACTCTAAAATATGAAACATTGGGCTTTTTACCGGTTAGGAGTTCATATGATGTCTTCTTGAGGATTTGGTGAAGGTAGAGTTGGTTAATGGCGTAGCAAGCGGTGTTGATTGCTTTCGCCCAAAACCGATCCGAAGTCTTGTACTCATCAATCATGGTCCTCGCCATGTCAAGTAGAGTTCTATTCTTCCTCTCCACTACACCATTTTGTTGTGGTGTGTAGGAAGAAGAGAACTCATGCTTGATGCCCTCGTCCTCAAGAAAGCCATCAATTTGAGAGTTCTTGAACTCTGTCCCGTTGTCGCTTCTTATTTTCTTGATCCTTAATCCGAACTCATTTTGAGCCCATCTCATGAATCCTTTTAAAGTTTCTTGGGTTTGTGATTTTTCCTGCAAAAAGAGCACCCAAGTGAAGCGAGAATAATCATCCACAATAACTAGACAGTACTTACTCCCGCCGATGCTTATGTAAGCTATCGGGCCGAATAGGTCCATGTGGAGTAGCTCAAGTGGCCTGTCGGTCGTCATGATGTTCTTGTGTGGATGATGAATACCAACTTGCTTTCCTGCTTGACATGCGCTACAAACCCTGTCTTTCTCAAAATGAACATTTGTTAGTCCCAAAATGTGTTCTCCCTTTAGAAGCTTGTGAAGATTCTTCATCCCAACGTGGGCTAGTCAGCGATGCCAGAGCCAACCCATATTAGTCTTAGCAATTAGGCAAGTATCGAGTTCAGCTCTATTGAAATCAACTAAGTATAGCTAACCCTCTAATACTCCCTTAAATGCTACTGAATCATCACTTCTTCTAAAGACAGTAACACCTATATCCATAAAAAGACAGTTGTAATCCATTTTGCATAATTGAGAAACAGAAAGCAAATTGTAATCTAAGGAATCTACAAGAAAAACATTGGAAATGGAATGGTCAGGAGATATAGCAATTTTACCAAGTTCTTTGACCAAACCTTGATTTCCATCCCCGAATGTGATAGCTCTTTGGGGATCATCGTTTTTCTCGTAGGAGGAGAACATCCTTTTCTCCCCTGTCATGTGGTTTGTGCACCCGCTATCAATGATCCAACTTGAGCCCTCGGATGCATAAACCTACAAAACAAGTTTAGGCCTTGTTCTTAGGTACCCAAACGATCTTGGGTCCTTTCACATTAGAAACAAGCACCTTGGGTACCCAAACACAAGTCTTGGAGCCCTTGTGTTTGCCCCCAACATATTTGGCAACTACTTTGCCTGATTTGTTAGTTAAAACATAAGAAGCATCAAAAGTCTTAAACGAAATGTTATGATCATTTGATGCAGTAGGAGATTTCTTTTTAGACGTTTTAGCATGTGTAGAGTGCCTAGAACTAGATGTCTCATTCTTATACATAAAAGCATGATGAGAACCAGAATGAGACTTCCTAGAATGAATTCTCCTAATTTTGTGCTCGAGATAACCAGCAGGATATAAAATGTAACCCTCGTTATCCTGAGCCATGGGAGCCTTACCCTTAACAAAATTAGATAATTTCTTGGGGGCATTAAGCTTGATATTGTCTCCCTGTTGGAAGCCAATGCCATCCTTAATGCCAGGGCATCTCCCATTATAGAGCATACTTCTAGCAAATTTAAATTTTTTCATTTTCTATCTCATGCTCATTAATCTTGCTAGTTAATTGTGCTATGTGATCATTTTGTTGTTTAATTAAAGCTAGGTGATCATGAATAGCATCAACATTAATATCTCTACGTCTAGTACAAATAGTAACATGATCAACACTAGATGTAGATGGTTTGCAAGCATTTAATTCATCAATCTTAGCATGTAACATAGCATTTTCATTTCTAAGATTGGAAATAGAAATATTGCAAACATTTAAATCTTTAGCCTTGGAAATTAATTTATCATTCTCAATCTTAAGGCAAGAGAGTGATTCATTCAACTTGTCAATCTTAGCAGTTAAACTAGTATTATCATTTTTAAGGTTGACAAGAGAATCATCACAAATATTTAATTTCTCAACCTTAGCAATTAATTTAGCATTTTCAATTCTAAGGTTAGAGATAGTGTCATGGCAAATGCTAAGCTCACTAGTTAAATTTTCACATTTCTCTACTTCCTAAGCATAGGCATTTTTTACTTTAACATGCTTTTTGTTTTCCTTAATAAGGAATTCCTCTTGGCTATCCAAGAGTTCATCCTTCACATGAATAGCTCTATCAATTCATTTAATTTTTCTTTTTGTTGCATGTTAAGGTTGGCAAAAAGGGCAAGCAAACTATCTTCATCATCGCTAGAGTTATCCTCATCACTAGATGTTGCATATTTAGTGGAGGCTCTAGATTTTACCTTCTTCTTTTTGCCATCCTTTGCCATGAGGCACTTGTGGCCGATGTTGGGGAAGAGGAGGACTTTGGTGACGGCGATGTTGGCGGCGTCCTCGTCGGAGGAGGAGTCGATGGTGCTTTCGTCGGAATCCCATTCCCGACACACGTGGGCATCGCCACCCTTCTTCTTGTAGTATCTCTTCTTTTCCTTCCTTTTTCCCTTCTTGTCGTTGTCCCTATCACTGTCACTAGAAATAGGACATTTTGCTATAAAGTGACCGGGCTTACCACATTTGTAGCAAACCTTCTTGGAACGGGGTTTGTAGTCTCTCCCCTTCCTTTGCTTGAGGATTTGGCGAAAGCTTTTGATGATGAGCGTCATTTCCTCGTTGTCGAGCTTGGAGGCGTCGATGAGGAGTGAAAGTTGCCTAGAGGGGGGGTGAATAGGCAAATCTGAAATTTATAAACTTAATGCACAACTACAAGTCGGGGTTAGCGTTAGAATTAAATTCGAGTCCAAAAGAGAGGGAAAACAAATCAACAAGGAAATAAAGCGGATGAACACGGTGATTTGTTTTACCGAGGTTCGGTTCTTGCAAACCTACTCCCCGTTGAGGTGGTCACAACGACCGAGTCTCTTTCAACCCTTTCCCTCTCTCAAACGGTCACTTAGACCGAGTGAGCCTTTCTCTTCAATCAAATGGGACACTAAGTCCGCTACAAGGACCACCACAACTTGGTGTCTCTTGTTTTGATTACACGTGAATTGAGCACAAAAATTAGAGGAAGAAGAAAAGCAATCCAAGCGCAAGAGCTCAAATGAACACAAATGTCTCTCTCTAGTCACTAATTTGGTTGGAGTGATTCCGGACTTGGGAGAGGATTTGATCTCTTTGTTTGTGTCTTGTATTGAATGCTATAGCTCTTGTATGAGGTTTGAAGGCTGAAAACATGGATGCAATGAATGGTGGGTGGTTGGGGTATTTATAGCCCCAACCACCAAAGGAGTCGTTGGTGGAGGCTGCTGTCGCATGGCGCACCGGACAGTCCGGTGCGCCAGCCACGTCACCCGGCCGTTGGGTTCTGACTGTTGAAGCTTCTGACAGCTGGGCCACCGGACAGTCCGGTGGTGCACCAGACAGTCACTGTTCACTGTCCGGTGCGCCTTCAGGGTCTGCTCTGACTTCTGCGCGCACTGTAGCGCATAAACTGCTCGTTGGAGACGACCGTTGGCGCTGTGTAGCCGTTACTCCGCTGGCACACCGGACAGTCCGGTGAATTATAGCGGAGTGGCTCCCAGAATTCCCGAAGGTGGCAAGTTCAGAGTTTGGTTCCCTAGTGCACCGGACACTGTCCGGTGGTGCACCGGACACTGTCCGGTGGCGCACCGGACAGTCCGGTGCGCCAGACCAGGGCACACTTCGGTTGTCTTTTACTCTCTTTGTTTGAACCCTTTCTTGGTCTTTTTATTGGTTTATTGTGAACCTTTGGCACCTGTAAAACTTATAGTCTAGAGCAAACTAGTTAGTCCAATTATTTGTGTTGGGCAATTCAACCACCAAAATCAATTAGGAAAAGGTGTGAGCCTATTTCCCTTTCAATCTCCCCCTTTTTGGTGATTGATGCCAACACAAACCAAAGCAAATGTATAAGTGCATAATTGAACTAGTTTGCATAATGTAAGTGCAAAGGTTACTTAGAATTAAACCAATATTTATTTCTACTTGATATGCATGGATGGCTTTCTTCATATTTAAAATTTTGGACCACGCTTGCACCACTTGTTTTGTTTTTCCAAATTCTTTTATAAACTCTTTTCAAAGTCTTTTTGCAAATAGTCAAAGGTAAATGAATAGTATTTTGAGAAGCATTTCCAAGATTTGAAATTTTCTCCCCTGTTTCAAATGCTTTTCCTTTGACTAAACAAAACTCCCCCTTAATGAAATCCTCCTCTTAGTGTTAAAGAGGGGTTTAGATATTAATTTTGAAGAGGGTATACCAATTTGAAATTATATCATAAATAAGATACCAATTTGAAAAATCTTTTCTTAACACAAATTTGAAAGACTACATTTGAAATTGGTGGTGGTGCGGTCCTTTTGCTTTGGGCTAATACTTTCTCCCCCTTTGGCATGAATCGCCAAAAACGGATACTTGTGAGTGAAATATAAGCCCTTTTTCTACTTTCTCCCCCTATGGTAAATAATATATGAGTGAAGATTATACCAAGTTGGAGAGCGGTGCGGAGCGACGGCGAAGGATGAATAATTCGATGGAGTGGAGTGGAAGTCTTGTCTTCGCCGAAGACTCCATTTCCCTTTCAATTTATGACTTGGTATGAAATTTTACCTGACAAACACGTTAGTCATAGCAAAGAAAGAGATGATCAAAGGTATAAATGAGCTATGTGTGCAAAATATCAATCAAAATTCCTAGAATCAAGAATATTTAGCTCGTGCCTAAGTTTGGTAAATGTTTGCTCATCTAATGGCTTGGTAAAGATATCGGCTAATTGTTCTTTGGTGTTAATATATGCAATCTCGATATCCCCCTTTTGTTGGTGATCCCTCAAAAAATGATACAGAATGGCTATGTGTTTAGTGTGGCTATATTCAACGGGATTATCCGCCATGCGGATAGCACTCTCATTATCACATAGAAGAGGAATTTTGGTTAATTTATAACCATAGTCCTTAAGGGTTTGCCTCATCCAAAGCAATTGCGTGCAACAATGGCCTGCGGCAATATACTCGGCTTCGGCAGTAGAAAGAGCGACAGAATTTTGCTTCTTTGAAGCCCAAGACACCAGAGATCTTCCCAAGAACTGGCAAGTCCCTGATGTGCTCTTTCTATTAATTTTACATCCTGCCCAATCAGCATCGGAATAACCAATTAAATCAATTGTGGATCCCTTGGGGGTACCAAAGGCCAAACTTAGGAGTATAAACTAAATATCTCAAGATTCGTTTTACGGCCCAAAGGTGAACTTCCTTAGGATCAGCTTGGAATCTTGCACACATGCATACAGAAAGCATAATATCCGGTCGAGATGCACATAAGTAGAGTAAAGAACCTATCATCGACCGGTATACCTTTTGATCTACGGATTTACCTCCCGTGTCGAGGTCGAGATGCCCATTAGTTCCCATGGGTGTCTTGATGGGCTTGGCATCCTTCATCCCAAACTTTGTGAGTATGTCTTGAATGTACTTTGTTTGGCTAATGAAGGTGCCCTCTTGGAGTTGCTTCACTTGAAATCCTAAGAAATACTTCAACTCCCCCATCATAGACATCTAGAATTTTTGAGTCGTGATCCTACTAAACTCTTCACATGTAGATTCGTTAGTAGACCCAAATATGATATCATCAACATAAATTTGGCATACAAACAAATCATTTGCAAGTGTTTTAGTTAAGATAGTAGGATCGGCTTTTCCGACTTTGAAGCCATTAGTGATAAGAAAATCTCTTAGGCATTCATACCATGCTCTTGGGGCTTGCTTGAGCCCATAAAGCGCCTTAGAGAGTTTATATACATGGTTAGGATACTCACTATCTTCAAAGCCGGAAGGTTGCTCAACATAGACCTCCTCCTTGATTGGTCCATTGAGAAAGGCACTTTTCACGTCCATTTGATAAAGCTTAAAGCCATGGTAAGTAGCATAGGCAAGTAATATACGAATTGACTCAAGCCTAGCTACGGGTGCATAGGTTTCAACGAAATCCAAACCTTCGACTTGGGAATATCCCTTGGCCACAAGTCGGGCTTTGTTCCTTGTCACCACACCATGCTCATCTTGCTTGTTGCGGAAGACCCACTTGGTTCCTACAACATTTTGGTTAGGACGTGGAACTAAATGTCATACCTCATTCCTCGTGAAGTTGTTGAGCTCCTCTTGCATCGCCAGCACCCAATCCGAATCTTGAAGTGCTTCCTCTACCCTGTGTGGCTCAATATAGGAAACAAAAGAGTAATGTTCACAAAAATGAGCAACACGAGATCGAGTGGTTACCCCCTTATGAATGTCGCCGAGGATGGAGTTCACGGGGTGATCTCGTTGGATTGCTTGGTGGACTCTTGGGTGTGGCAGTCTTGGACCGTCGTCATCTTCCTTGTCTTGATCATGGGCATCTCCCCCTTGATCATTGCCCTCCTCTTGAGGTGGCTCGTCTTCTTGATCATCATCATCATCATCATCTTGAGCTTGATCCTCATCTTGAGTTGGTGGAGATGCTTGCATGGAGGAAGATGGTTGATCTTGTGTATGTGGAGGCTCTTCGGATTCCTTAGGACACACATCCCCAATGGACATGTTCCTTAGCGCGACGCATGGAGCCTCTTCATCATCTAGCTCATCAAGATCAACTTGCTCTACTTGAGAGCCGTTAGTCACATCAAACACAATGTCACAAGAAACTTCAACTAGTGCAGAGGACTTGTTAAAGACTTTATATGCCCTTGTGTTTGAATCATAACCAAGTAAAAAGCCTTCTACAGCCTTAAGACCAAATTTAGATTTTCTACCTCTTTTAACAAGAATAAAGCATTTGCTACCAAAGACTCTAAAATATGAAATATTTGGCTTTTTACCGGTGAGGAGTTCATAAGATGTCTTCTTGAGGATTCGGTGTATATATAACCGGTTGATGGCGTAGCAGGCGGTGTTGACTGCCTCGGCCCAAAACCGATCCGAAGTCTTGTATTCATCAAGCATGGTTCTTGCCATGTCCAATAGAGTTCTATTCTTCCTCTCCACTACACCATTTTGTTGTGGCGTGTAGGGAGAAGAGAACTCATGCTTGATGCCCTCCTACTCAAGAAAAACTTCTATTTGAGAGTTCTTGAACTTCGTCCCGTTGTCGCTTCTAATCTTCTTGATCCTTAAGCCGAACTCATTTTGAGCTCGTTTCAAGAATCCCTTTAAGGTCTCTTGGGTTTGAGATTTTTCCTGCAAAAAGAACACCCAAGTGAAGCGAGAATAATCATCCACAATTACAAGACAATACTTACTCCCGCCGATGCTTATGTAAGCTATCGGGCCGAATAGGTCCATGTGGAGTAGTTCGAGCGGCCTGTCGGTCGTCATGATGTTTTTGTGTGGATGATGGGCACCAACTTGCTTCCCCGCTTGACATGCGCCACAAACTCTGTCTTTCTCAAAATGAACATTGGTTAGTCCCAAAATGTGCTCTCCCTTTAGAAGCTTATGAAGATTCTTCATCCCAACATGAGCTAGTCGACGGTGCCAGAGCCAACCCATGTTAGTCTTAGCAATTAAGCAAGTGTCAAATTCAGCTCTATCAAAATCTACTAAATATAGCTGACCCTCTAACACTCCCTTAAATGTTACTGAATCATCGCTTCTTCTAAAGACAGTAACACATATATCCGTAAAAAGACAGTTGTAGCCCATTTTGCATAATTGAGAAACAGAAAGCAAATTGTAATCTAAAGAATCTACAAGAAAACATTGGAAATAGAGTGGTCAGAAGATATAGCAATTTTACCCAATCCTTTGACCAAACCTTGATTTCCATCCCCGAATGTGATAGCTTGTTGGGGATCTTGGTTTTTCTCATAGGAGGAGAACATCTTCTTCTCCCCTGTCATGTGGTTTGTGCACCCGCTATCGATGATCCAACTTGAGCCCTCGGATGCATAAACCTACAAAACAATTTTAGGCCTTGTTCTTAGGTACCCAAACGGTCTTGGGTCCTTTCACATTAGAAACAAGCACCTTGGGTACCCAAACACAAGTCTTGGAGCCTTTGTGTTTGCCCCCAACATATTTGGCAACTACTTTGCCTGATTTGTTAGTTAAAACATATGATGCATCAAAAGTCTTAAATGAAATGTTAGGTTCATTTGATGCAATAGGAGTTTTCTTCTTAGGCAATTTAGCATGGGTTGATTGCCTAGAACTAGATGCCTCACTCTTATAAATAAAAGCATGATGAGAGCCAGAGTGAGACTTTCTAGAATGAATTCTCCTAATTTTGTGCTTGGGATAACCGACAGGGTATAAAATGTAACCCTCGTTATCCTGAGGCATGGGAGCTTTGCCCTTAACAAAGTTAGACAATCTTTTAGGAGGGGCATTAAGCTTGACATTGTCTCCCTGTTGGAAGCCAATGCCATCCTTAATGTCAGGGCATCTCCCACTATAGAGCATGCTTCTAGCAAATTTAAAATTTTCATTTTCTAAGTCATGATCATCAATCTTAGCACTAAGTTGAGCTATGTGATCATTTTGTTTCTTAATTAAAGCTAGGTGATCATGAATAGCATCAACATTAATGTCTCTACATCTAGTGCAAATAGTAACATGCTCAACGGTAGATGTATTGGGTTTGCAAGAATTTAATTCAACAATCTTAGCATGTAATATGGCATTTTCATCTCTAAGATTGGAAATAGAAGCATTGCAAACATTTAAATCTTTAGCCTTAGCAAATAATTTTTCATTCTCAATTTTAAGGCTAGAGAGGGATACATTCAATTTGTCAATCTTAGCAATCAAATTAGCATTATCATTTCTAAGATTAACACTTGAATCATCACAAACATTTGATTTCTCAACCTTAGCAATTAATTTGGTATTTTCATTTCTAAGGCTAGAAATAGTGTCATGGCAAGTACTTAGCTCACTAGTTAATTTTTCACATTTTTCTACCTCTAGAGCATAAGCATTTTTAGTCTTAACATGCTTTTTGTTTTCTTTAATAAGGAAGTCATCTTGGCTGTCCAAGAGTTCATCCTTCTCATGAATAGCACTAATTAATTCATTTAATTTCTCCTTTTGTTGCATGTTAAGATTGGCAAAAAAAGAGTGAGCAAGTTATCCTCCTCATCACTAGAATTATCCTCATCACTAGAGGTTGCATACTTAGTGGAGGATCTTGATTTTACCTTCTTCTTCTTGTCGTCCTTTGCCATGAGGCACTTGTGGCCGACGTTGGGGAAGAGAAGGCCCTTGTTGACGGCGATGTTTGCGGCGTCCTCGTCGGAGGAGGAGTCGGTGGAGCTCTCATCGGAGTCCCACTCCCGGCAAACATGGGCATCGCCTCCCTTCTTCTTGTAATACTTCTTCTTCTCCCCTTCTTGTCGTCGCCCCTGTCACTATCACTTGATAATGGACATTTAGCAATGAAATGACCGGGCTTACCACATTTGTAGCAAACTTTCTAAGAGCGGGGCTTGTAGTCCTTCCCCCGCCTTTGCTTGAGGATTTGGCGAAAGCTCTTGATGATGAGCGCCATCTCCTCGTTGTCGAGCTTGGAGGCGTCGATGGGGAGTCTACTTGATGTAGACTCTTCTTTCTTCTCCTCCGTCGCCTTAAATGCGACGGGTTGCACCTCGGGTGTTGAGGTGGCGCCTTGCTCGATGATTTTCTTGGAGCCTTTGATCATTAATTCAAAGCTCACAAATTTTCCTATCACTTCCTCGGGAGACATTAGTTTATATCTTGGATCACCACGAATTAATTGAACTTGAGTAGGGTTAAGAAATACGAGTGATCTAAGAATAACCTTGACCATTTCATGGTCATCCCATTTGGTGCTCCCGAGGTTGCGCACTTGGTTCACCAATGTCTTGAGTCGGTTGTACATTGCTTGTGGCTCCTCCCCTTGGTGAAGCATGAAGCGACCGAGATCCCCCTCGATCGTTTCCCTCTTGGTGATTTTGGTCACCTCGTCTCCTTCGTGCGCGGTTTTGATCATATCCCAAATCTCCTTGGCGCTCTTCAACCCTTGCATCTTGTTATACTCCTCTCGACTTAGAGAGGCGAGGAGTATAGTGGTGGCTTGGGAGTTGAAGTGCCGGATTTGGGCAACTTCGTCCGAGTCATAGTCTTCATCCCCCGGCGATGGTACCTGTACTCCAATCTCAACAACATCCCAAATACTAGTGTGGAGTGAGGTTAGATGGTGCCTCATTTTGTCACTCCACATATTATAATCTTCACCATCAAACATGGGTAGTTTGGCTAATGGGACGGAAAGTAAAGGAGTACGTTTGGAAATGCGAGGATAGCGTAGGGGAATCTTACTAAACTTCTTGTGCTCATCGCGCTTAGAAGTTACGGACGGTGTGTCGGAGCCGGAGGTGGATGGCGATGAGGAGTCGGTGTCAGGCCCAAAATGTGTATAAGAAAATATATATATATAAATAATAAAATAAATAGATGAAGAAATAAAAATAGTAAATTCAGATATCTCAAATTATACTTAAGTGTGGAGTTTGGGGACTGAATTTCTAAAACTAAGAATTATTTTAGAAAAAAAATTATAGAAAGGTTTTCTAAATGATTATTCATTTCACGAAATGATGCACTATATGCATTTTATTCTTATGAAAATGTGGTGAAACATTTTAATAAAGTGTCACAATTTAAACTTGGGACCTCAAAGTATATATGAAAATCAAATAGAAAATAAGAAAGGGGATTTAGTGGAACTATTCATTCCTCCCATGAATAAATAATAAGGAAAAGAACAAAAAAGTATTATCTTAAATAGTAAGGTTTCTATTCCTAGTAGTATTAATTTTTGACATTTGGAATCTGAAATTCAAAATAGGGATTTGAGTCTAGTTTGAATACTTGGAAGTAAAGCATAAATTATAAAAGAAAAAGAAAAGAAGTTAGGAAGCCACACTGGGCCTAATCTGTCGCGCCAACCCATCAACACCGCACGACCCACTCACCCAGTCAGCCTCGCGCGCGCGATTCCCTCGCGACGCCGCCAGGTGGGCCCCGCACCATCTCGCCAGCATCGGCTTCACTCAACAAACTCGCCGCTGCTCGGACTCTGTTACCGGGTTGTTGGCCGGATTTTGCTCATCAGCCGTTGTTCCTCGCCGAGGCATGCGGTAGACCAAATCCCCCTGCTTGGGTATTTATGCACGCACCTCGCCTCCCTTGGCCACACCAAAATCTGACCCTGAACCACACCAGTAAAAGCACCGTGTTCTTGTCGCAGGCGGCAGAGAGAGAAATTGAGAAGAGAGGGATTGGGGGCGACCGGCACTTCTCCCTCCTCGGGCGCTCCCTCTATGTCATGCGCTGTGCTGTGGTTCGCTCCTGGGGAAACCAGCCACTAGCGGGGTCAACCCAGATGCGCTTGCGCTGTTGGTACAGGAACTCCGCCGCAGGCCCTGTACGTCTCGGCCCTCCGCGCACATGGTCTCCATGAGGTGGTGGCAGATGGCTGCCGCGGCCTCACTGGTGCCACACTCGCTGTCCTCGCTGCGTGGCATGGGGACCTCCAGATCGGGCCCGATCCTCTGAGCGCTGTGAGGAGAAAGAGAGAGAAAGCAGCGCCACCGGCCGGTTTCGTATACACCGCCGTCGCGTCCACGATTTCGGCTCTGTGCGTCTCTCCGTGCGTCGGGGATTGAACCGGGGAGTTCCCTGCTGTGGATTGGCGGCCGGAGCCCTCGAATTTCGTCGCCGTGGTGCGAACACCACCGCGCGTCCGCCAAACTCCGTGGGGCGGTTCGTCCATTGCCGGAATCAAGGTAAGAATTCCTCCGTTGAGTTCGTTGTCATCCCGGCAACGCATAGGAGCTTTCGGTTCGGAGGATTTGTACGTGTGTGCGCGTTTGAGGTTCACCGGTGGGGTCTCAGCCGTCGGACCTGTGGGCGCCGCCGTCCCTGGCCGTTAGGAGGTTGAGGGCAGTGTGGTGGCCGTTGGATTAGAATGAACGGCCTGGATTAGAAAGCGGCTTACCCTTTCGGCTAAGTGAGCACTGACCGTAGGATGCGATCGGATGGACCAGAACCGGCCACCAGTCTTTAATTTCGCACCGTTGGATTCCGATCCGTGGGCCGCGGATGAATGCCGAGTTGCAAGATAAGGAGTCCTAATCTTGGGCGTTGAAAGTAGATCTGACGGCCCTGAGAAACCCATACCCCTTCGGCCGACCCTTTTTATGTAAGAGCCCCTAGATTTATTCAGAATAAACCCACGGTCCACTTAGGTGCACCACTGAGTCTTGGATCCTTTTTGCGCTCTAGCCCCAGGAGTTTCTGATAATAATGCGCCCAGTCCAGTGAGCAGTAAAATTAGATAATAAATTCTGGAAAATGATTTTTATTATAAAAACAATACTAGAAACTTGTGAAATTCATATTTAATTCATTTTAGCTCCAAATTAATTCATTCCAGTTGCAATAATCTTGTATTAATATTGTTTATCACCTAGTACCTTTGTTTAACCATGAAACTTGAATTAAAATTGCTCAATTGAATTAATCTATTCTAGGTGCTAAATAATTTCAGAAATTCATAACTCAATATCCGTAGCTCCGAATTTAGTGGTTCTTGTTTCTGCGATCTTGTAGCAACGCGTAGATCATAATTATACAGTTTATCCTTATGTTTGGTGTAATGTTAATTTTGCCCATACACTATTTGTTTGTAATGCTACGACTAGCGTGAGGACACGTGTCATCTGAAGAGCAAGTTGGTACCTGGAATCTCAAGTCCCAGGCAAGTTGTGCCCTTGATCACTTCTTTTACCCACTCATGTTCTAATTAATCATAATGATCTGCATAGGTTAATTTTGATGGGACCTAATAGGTTACCCTAGTTTGTCTATCTTTATGCCTTGTTTACCACTGAACTTTTTGGGTAGTACTTGCTAGTGCTATATGTGGTTTTGGGCATTGAGATACACATTATTCATGATTATACTTTTGTTATCCGTTGTTATTTATTGTTCATGTCAAGATCATTAATGTTAATTGGAACATAGAGCTTAACTTGAGAAACACGTGCCACCACAAAGGGTTTATGGACGCCCTTGGCTGATTAATTAGGAAAGCTAGTGGAGGACTACCTTACCCGAAAGGGGCAAGGGCAGTAGGGGAGTGGTCAGTGTAGGGAGGTCCTTGGTTGATTTTGCTGCGATGGCGGTCAGGCAAGAACCCTGCATTGGAGCTTCCTATAAACTGTAGCGGGTTTTCTAAAGCTAGTGGAACTTTGTAAAGGCCTCATAGTGTTACCCTGCCTCGCCTCCTCGGTAGAGGTGTATGGGAAGTCGCGATCCCTTGGCAGATGGGTAACATGACTTGTGGGTAAAGGGTACCACCTCTGCAGAGTGTAAAACTGGTATACTAGCCGAGCTCACGGTCATTAGCAGCTCAGGACTCTCTGATGATTAATTTATGGAACTAAATTCAATTTGTCATATGCATTGCATCGCAGGTGATGTTGTTACTTTTGTTCTACTAATTAATTGGGTTGGTATTTACTTATACTTAGTAATTGCTAATAAAATTTTGACCAACTTTAAAAGCAATGCTCAGCTCTAACCATCATCTTTGGTAAGCCTTACACTTCACGTGAGCTCCCACCTTTGGCGAGTTCATGCACATTATTCCCCACAACTTGTTGAGCGATGAACGTATGTGAGCTCACTCTTGCTGTCTCACACCCCCCCCACAGGTCAAGAATAGGTACCGCAGGATGAGGCGCATGGAGGATGTTGCGATGAGTTCGTGAGAGAGATCTAGGTCGTCGTCTCCCAGTCAACTTTGGGTTGTTGGACCGTTGTCTCCTTATAATGTAATTATTTATTTATTTTGTATAGAACTCCTGTTATATAGTAAAGATGTGACATTCGATCCTGTGTCATGAATCATCATATGTGTGAGACTTGATCCCAGCACACCTGGTGATTATGTTCGCGCCCGGGTTTTGGACCCCTAAAATCCGGGTGTGACAGAAGTGGTATCAGAGCAATGTTGACTGTAGGACGAAACCTAGATAGAACTGGACAACCAATATTTACTTACCTCTGCTACTCTGATCTTTTCTAAACTTTTCTTAATCTTTCTCATCTATTTCCGCTTTACTCTGATTACTCCGACCTTTTCTTTCTAAAGACAAATGTGGATTTCACACTTTGAAATCCTGTGCTTAAAGTGACCTTTAGGAATAGGAGACCTACTTTTAAGAAAAAAATAAAACTATTTTTTATAGATATCTATGAACTTGAATGTTTGTTCTTATGATACTAGTTTGATTTGGATCTTTGATTGAATGTGATGAGTTGTGGAGTAATGTCCACAATTACATCTACATATACATATATGCATAAATATAAATAAATAAAATTCATAAGATAAAAAAAAACTAGATTATCCCCCCATTAAAGTGTACCTATTTTAATAGATCCATCTCGTTTTAAAAGATACTCTCTTACCTTAATAGATTCATCATATCGTGAAAAGATTTTATCTCATCCTAATAGATCTGACTGACCTCAAAAGAATCTACCTTATCCCTAGGGATCCATCTTGCCCTAATTAGCATATTTATCCCACACTAACAACCATGAGCTAATCCAAAATTTATTTAGATCTTAACTAGTCTAATCTAGTCATATCCAACCTAATTTAGATTTTATCTAATCTATTATGATCTAATCTAGAGTAAGTCACCTAATGCTGGTACAAAAGATAAGGCCATACCCCTCATGCACTTAAAACTAAACTAGTGCCTTAAACCAACTCAGCCACATGCATGAGGTCTGATCCAACCAATAGAGTCATGAAGAATTGTATAATCTGACTATCCCCACCTAACATCAAACAAACTTTTGACCTACATCATGTAGTCTATCTCATCCATACCTATCTTAACCATACCCTCCAACCATGATGATATACACTAGCCTAGAATTAATGAGACCAAGACCGGAGAAGAAAAGATCAACATCAACAAGGAAGGATATAAAAGTCAAAGCGAACCTCGCGATGAATCAAGACTTGGACATTTTGGATGAAGTCTTTTTTTCGCCATAATCTTTCTTACCTCAACCTGTCCAGCTTATATCTTACATGAACAGTAACTTGATACTTATACTCTCCTAATCACCCACTACCTCCAACACCACCACCAGCTCCACCAAGCTACATAAACATATATATATATATTACTATTTTAGTTAAATGCTACTTAGTTAGTGGTTGATACTATTTTAGGAGGAATAAAAAGGTCTAATTGACCGTATGCGTTGCTAATAAAATTACGCATCATGCTGAGATTTTGTCTGTGCATATGTTTGAGATAACATGATTATGCACCCTCTTACAAATCTCGAGGACGAGATTTCTGTTAAGGGGTAGGATTTGTAAGGCCCAAAATGTGTATAAAAAAAAATATAAATAATAAAATAAATAGATGAAGAAATAAAAATAGTAAATTCAGATATCTCAAATTATACTTAAGTGTGGAGTTTGGGGACTGAATTTCTAAAACTAAGAATTATTTTAGAAAAAAATTATAGAAAGGTTTTCTAAATGATTATTCATTTCACGAAATGATGCACTATATGCATTTTATTCTTATGAAAATGTGGTGAAACATTTTAATAAAGTGTCACAATTTAAACTTGGGACCTCAAAGTATATATGAAAATCAAATAGAAAATAAGAAAGGGGATTTAGTGGAACTATTCACTCCTCCCATGAATAAATAATAAGGAAAAGAACAAAAAAGTATTATCTTAAACAGTAAGGTTTCTATTCCTAGTAGTATTAATTTTTGACATTTGGAATCTGAAATTCAAAATAGGGATTTGAGTCTAGTTTTGTTGGGGGCCTTCGGCTTACGAAGGTCCTCAAAAACATGATTTAACAGTATTTCTGGAGTATAATGTGTGAACAGGTACCTTCGGACTCGAGTCGGTATCACAGTAGGAGAAGCCCAAAATAATACGAAGGTCTCGATGATCACGAAGCTGTGCGCAGAAAAGCTTCGGCATGGTAGCAAAAAAGGGGAACCGACTTAAAGATGAAAAGGCAAATTAGACCTCAAAGAATTACTATAGAGTTATTAGCAAATGTAAAGGGCATGGATGTAATTGTACATGGGCTGTGTCCCCTGCCTATAAATAGATGAACAGTACTCCTGTACTGTTCACGCTGACTTGACATTCGCTCTAGCGTCACGCTTGTACTTTTACTTTCCTTCGAGCCGAAGGTACTTTTGTAATTTGTTATTGTTTACATAAGTAGCATAAATAAAAATAAATTGATAATAATGTTTAAAGTAATCATGCTATTTTTCAATATTTTACATATGAATCTTTCTTCATCTTTTATTATGATTATGAAGGTATGCCCTTTATAACCTTCGTCCGAAATTCATTATATCCGAAGGGAGATAATGTTTCGAAGGACGAAGGACTTTACCAATTAACGTTTTTCGTGTTGCCTTGTTCTTAACTCATAGCACTTGAGAACAAGTCCCCTACAAGCCGCCTCAGCTTCCCATATTCGACGGTCACTCAGACCCGAAGCAGTTTTTGATGAGCTATGAAGCAACAGTATCTTCCTATGGTGGCAATGCTGCAGTCATGGCGAAATCTTTTGTCATGGCTGTCAGGAGTGTTGCTCAAACCTGGTATTCCTCCCTTCGACCAGGAACGATCACTTCATGGCAAAAGCTGAAGGATTTGTTGTTAACCAGCTTCCAAGGGTTTCAGACAAAGCCAGTCACTGCTCAAGCTCTATTCCAGTGCACCCAGGATCACGAAGAATACCTTCAGGCGTATGTTCGGAGGTTCTTGCGTTTGAGGGCACAGGCACCAACGGTGCCCAACGAAATTGTCATTGAGGCCATGATCAAGGGGCTTCGGCCAGGACCTTCAGCTCAGTACTTTGCTAGGAAGCCTCCTCAAACTTTGGAGAAGTTGCTCCAGAAGATGGACGAGTATATTCGGGCCGATAATGATTTTCGTCAAAGAAGGGAGGAGGCTTTCAGGTTTTCTGAAATGACCAGGGGCTTCGGAGGGAGGTTCTATCCGAGGCATGTTAGGTCAATTCACAATTCTACTCAAAATGATGATAGGGGGAGTCAGCAGCAAAGGCCACAGTGCTCTTCACAGGCTTCGGGGCAACAGCAAGGCTCCTTCCGACCACCAGCTCCAAGAGGCAGAGGCGCCAGGGGCTTCGGCGGAAGATTTGGAGATCAACCAAGAAGAATTTTTTGCTTATTCTGTGGTGAGAACAAGGGCCATACCACCAGGATGTGCCATGTTACCATCCAGAAGCAAAAGGAAATAGCCGAAGCTGCAGCACAACAGGCTCAGCCGAAGCAGGTCATGCACACTGCTTCGTATCATTCGCCTTACATCCCAGAATATGTAGGCAACCACCCTGCAGTTTCTGTTGCTTCGGCGAGTCAACCTCAAGCTTCTTGGCAACAACCTCCGCCTCCACCACCGCTGCAGCAAGGCCAACAGCCAGAAGGGAGCCAATATGGCCCACACCAAAGGGACTTCAGAGAATAGTCCGAAGCTCGCACAGTCAACAGCACTGTGCCAGAGTCGAAGCACATCTATTGACAAATATCCTACCTTGATAGCAGTCTTTTTCATTCAGTTTTATTTTCCGTGTAATAAAGGACATCTTTTAAATTTCATGTAATAGTTTTGTTCTTTGTCACAAGGAAAATATATTTTCTCCACAGGCTTAAGTTGGTGAAGCTTAAAGATTTGTGATAACAAGAAGGACCTTCGAATTATCAAAAATTCTTCGAAGCAACAAAAAAGTCGTTCTAAGGAACGTAGAGTAAGTTTGCTGAAGTCATAAAAAGCCGTTCCAAAGGGAGCGCAGTGTAAGTTTTCTGCTCCAAAGTCGTTCCAAAGGGAATGCAGAGCTTACAGCGAAAAGTCAACGCTGATACCGCCTAAAGTAAAAGGCGAAGCGCGAAAAGTCAACGCGAATACCGCTGAAAGTAAAAGGCGAAGAAGCTCCTAAGGGAGGCTTACAGCGAAAAATAAACGCTGATTCCGCTGAAGTAAAAGGCGAAGAAGCTCCTAAGGGAGGCTTATAGCAAAAAGTCAACGCTGATTCAAAAAGATTATGTGTTTTATCGCAGGGATGTGCGTGTGTCTTCGGAATAAATACCATCTTACATAGCATAACATCATTACATCATTTCGCATAGCACAAGCATCATACATCATGCTGCATATGGCACAAGAAGGGGACACAATATTGATCTTCAGAAGAATGTTTTAAAAAAGGAGAAAATCATGCTAAGTCGTAAGCAGATACACTATTGATCTTCGGAAGTGTAGCCTCGGAAAATATCTTCACGAAGCTTGGATATTATTCATCAGAACACTACGAATATTGTTGTGATAAATAAAAATTCTTCTTCACGAAGCATGAAAAGAAGGGAAGGTGTTTTTTCGTCAAAGACTCAAAAACGGTACGTATGTAAAATTTCATGCATCGTAAAGAATTGAACAATAAAAACAGGTATATTATATTTAGGGCTACAAGATGTTACACATGTTACATTTCAGAGGTTTTTTACAATAGTACTTAATCTTCTCTCAGAACAACTTCCGCAGCTTCGTTCAGAAGCCGATCAACAACTGCATCCATGATAGCTTCAGCCATCTTTTTAATTTCGTCGTCTCCTTTCGGGTGAGGACCCGGAGACGCTTTAGTAGGATCTGAAGGAGGACAGGATACGGCTACATTGCTATTACAAATTGCGAACGAATTTTAAAATCGAGAATTACAACACAATAAAAACCATTAGTTAATACCTATTTGCCCTTCGGGCTCTGTGCTTTTTTCAGCAGCCTCAGCTACTTCTCTAGCATCGTGAATACCCTTCTCGCTTTTTCGAATGATTTCTCGGGCCATTTCTCGACCACCATTATCCCAAACATCGGTGAAAAACTTTCCACCAACCATGCTAGCTTCGCCGAGGGATCTCTTGCATCTTCGAAGGTCAAGGCAGCTTCGGATTGCGCTAAAATCTTTACATGCTCGCAGCCCTTTTTCTCCAAAATGGTGGCAATTCCCCTGGCACCCGAGAAAGCACATATGTCTCCGCGGCTATTTAAAATTCCTTCGAAGGCCTCAGCTTCGTGATCAATCCATTCGATGGGACCTTCGGGGTTGCCTTTCGTAAAGTTTTCTTCGCTCGAGAATGCGCCGACGCTGGCGAAGCTAGCTTTCAGCTTCTTGACGCACTCCATAGATTTGTTGTAGCATCTTTTCTTGGACGAACGAAGCTCTTCAACAGTTCCCTCCAAATGATTTGCCCATTGATCGCTAAGTTCACGCTTCGTTTCTTCAAGAATGCGTTCCTCTTTGGCTCTGGCCAGTTGTCTTCGAAGATCTTCAATTTCACGCTTCTGAGCCTCAGCTTGATCTTTAAAAGTAGCTTCGCCTTCTTTTATTCTATTTATCAATGAATGTAATATTTTATCTTTTTCGAGACCTTCGTTCCTCAGTTCAATTACTTCGGAACGAAGGTTGCTCAGGGCTATAGCGCACCCTTCGTCTTCGGCATCTTTTTGGGCCCTAAGGGCATTGCTAAGTATCAGACCCTGCAAACAAATGTGTGTGCGTCAATAGATTTAAACAAACGAAAAATTTTGATCTCAACAAAAAATACAAAGATCCCATTTGTTGCACCTTTAAGCTATTATATGCCAGGCTGTCGGCCAGATCGTTTTTCGACAGCACCGAGAGCCCGTCTTCTAGTGTTGGAAATCCGAAGCTCTTGCTCATCTCCCGACAGACAGAAATCTCCTTGCTGTCAGGGAGACAATACAAAAAGTCTTCTTCTCCATTGCCATTGAATATTAACGCCCCCTTTGGATACTTCAGTTTTTGGGCGTAAAGCTGGGCCTCTTGCTTTTCTTTTTCTGATAATTTTTTCCCCGAAGCATGACGAACAATATAATCAAGGACTTTGGGGGATGCTTCGGGGGCAATAGCACTGATTTCTTCAGAAAGAATTGGCTCCGTTATTTTTTCTTCCTCAGTTTCCAAGGATTTTACCTTCGTGGGCTCTGAGGGTCCAGCTTCAGCTTCAGTTTTTTGCTCTGGAGCCTTAGTATCAGAAATTTCAGTTTTTGCTTCGGGAATGGCAACAGTCTTTTTCGGAGGTGTGCTTGAGGATTTAATTGTTTCCAGAACATCTACCACATTGACCATTCTCTTTCTTTTTGGAGTCACCGCCGGCACCTTTTGATTTTTTATTGTTTCAACATTTGCTGAAGGACTTAAAACTTCTGATATTATTGATCCCTCAGTTGGTCCTTTTACTTCTTCCATTTTTTCTGTCGATGGCGCTTCGGCCATCTCTTTGGTTTCTGGTAACAAAATCTTTGGTTCTTCCAATTCTATCCTTGTTGGCGCTTCGGCCATCTCTGCGACTTCTGGCAGCAAGGTTGGCTTGGTTGGCTTTTTAGCTTCGGTGGCCGAAGGAGTCTCTCCGGTGAACTCAGGCACCGAGGCTGGTTCAATATAACGTGGCCGATGTGTAAGGACCTTTATCCTTTTTCTTTTCGGTTCTGGCTCGCTAGGAGCGGTTGCAGCTTCTTCTTTCGCAGAGGTTGTGTTTTTTCTTTTCTGCCCTCGAATGGGATAACGATAGTCAGGGTAGACAAACCCAATTGCATCAAATACCCGATTCAGTCTTTTCTTTTTTCGGCCTCCGAAGGCTGCTGACAATGCAGTATCTTCAGCCTTCGAGTAAACCCCAAGCAGCTCATCACTTAAATTTTCAATACTTTTTAGCCAGTCATCATCTGGCTCAACGAATTTATCTCCAAACTTGAAAGTATACTTCAGCCTAATAAGGTCACCTTCGTCAGCCTCCTTTATGGTCTCTTGCGGCATTTCCCATTTCTCCGCAAGCGGCCATACTCTGAAGGCAATATGCTCTTGGACCAAATCTCTCGTTCCAATAAAAGAACAAATAACACCGAAGGCCCTCTGGCATTCTTCGGCAGCTTCATTCATTTCAACCTTCGGCCTCCGCAGGCCGAAGCTTTGCCAAATAGGGCGCATAATTATACCTTTGATATCTTCCCGCACTGTCAGGTCATTCTTCACATAAAACCATTCTGTCATCCAGTCGCCGGGCCATCTCTTCCGAAAGGTTGGCACGGGACAGCTTGACCCAGACCGAGAAACAAAACTGTAGCAGCCAAAATTATTGTGATACTATTCCTTACCCCAAGGTTTTGTTTCGTATAATAATTCGTGTATGTTGCAGAAACTTTTTGCATCAGGCTCCAGACCTTGGCTTCTCACGGCCCATACGAAGATATTCAGCCTTATGATTGCTTCGGGGGTAAGTTGGTGAAGATAGACTTCGAATATTTTCAGCACCTCTACGACAAAGTTGCTCAGGGGAAATCTAAGTCCAGCTTTCAAAAAGCTTCGGTACACTACGACTTCATTTTCTTCAGGGTTTGGACAAGTCTTTTCTCCTTCGTCGGCCCTAACAACGGACAAGTCTCGGAAATACCTTCCTCTCATGTTGACAAGATGATTTTCCTTGATACTTGATTTACCAAAAACCGCATGGCTTGGTCGCCAAGGGCGATCTTCGGAGTCTTCACCATCACTATCCACATCATAACTGTCGTTGTCATCAGTATCTTCAGATAAACCTTCTAAAATCTCTTTGGTGATTTTTTCTGTATTGGTCTTCGACATTGCTATAAGAAACCCCAGATTCTTCTCTTCATCGAGATTCAGCTTCATCTCGGCAGCAGTCTTCTTATCTTCAGACATCTTCGAATGCACTAAAAAATTGTTTTCAATGACGAAGCTTAAAAACTGAAAAGCTAAGCAAATCTTGGTGCGCGAAAGCTAAAAATTGAGTAAGCGGGAGCAGATGGCAAGAGAGCATGCCAAATGAGCTTGCGGTATGATCTTATATATACGCCCAGTGCGTTGAAAATTGAAAGACCCCGCTTGTCAGTGAATGTTGCTATTCTAGCAAAGGGAAGGTGTTTTTTCGGACCTTCGGCTTAAAGCCTTCGTCCATGTCGCAATCTAAATTTATTATTTTAACAAATTAATATTGCGAGGGGCTACTGTTGGGGGCCTTCGGCTTACGAAGGTCCTCAAAAACATGATTTAACAGTATTTCTGGAGTATAATGTGTGAACAGGTACCTTCGGACTCGAGTCGGTATCACAGTAGGAGAAGCCCAAAATAATACGAAGGTCTCGATGATCATGAAGCTGTGCGCAGAAAAGCTTCGGCATGGTAGCAAAAAAGGGGAACCGACTTAAAGATGAAAAGGCAAATTAGACCTCAAAGAATTACTATAGAGTTATTAGCAAATGTAAAGGGCATGGATGTAATTGTACATGGGCTGTGTCCCCTGCCTATAAATAGATGAACAGTACTCCTGTACTGTTCACGCTGACTTGACATTCGCTCTAGCGTCACGCTTGTACTTTTACTTTCCTTCGAGCCGAAGGTACTTTTGTAATTTGTTATTGTTTACATAAGTAGCATAAATAAAAATAAATTGATAATAATGTTTAAAGTAATCTTGCTATTTTTCAATATTTTACATATGAATCTTTCTTCATCTTTTATTATGATTATGAAGGTATGCCCTTTATAACCTTCGTCCGAAATTCATTATATCCGAAGGGAGATAATGTTTCGAAGGACGAAGGACTTTACCAATTAACGTTTTTCGTGTTGCCTTGTTCTTAACTCATAGCACTTGAGAACAAGTCCCCAACAAGTTTGAATACTTGGAAGTAAAGCATAAATTATAAAAGAAAAAGAAAAGAAGTTAGGAAGCCACACTGGGCCTAATCTGTCGCGCCAGCCCATCAACACCGCACGACCCACTCACCCAGTCAGCCTCGCGCGCGCGCGATTCCCTCGCGACGCCGCCAGGTGGGCCCCGCACCATCTCGCCAGCATCGGCTTCACTCAACAAACTCGCCGCTGCTCGGACTCTGTTACCGGGTTGTTGGCCGGATTTTGCTCATCAGCCGTTGTTCCTCGCCGAGGCATGCGGTGGACCAAATCCCCCTGCTTGGGTATTTATGCACGCACCTCGCCTCCCTTGGCCACACCAAAATCTGACCCTGAACCACACCAGTAAAAGCACTGTGTTCTTGTCGCAGGCGGCAGAGAGAGAAATTGAGAAGAGAGGGATTGGGGGCGACTGGCACTTCTCCCTCCTCGGGCGCTCCCTCTATGTCATGCGCTGTGCTATGGTTCGCTCCTGGGGAAACCAGCCACTAGCGGGGTCGACCCAGATGCGCTTGCGCTGTTGGTACAGGAACTCCGCCGCGGGCCCTGTACGTCTCGGCCCTCCGCGCACATGGTCTCCATGAGGTGGTGGCCGATGGCTGCCGCGGCCTCACTGGTGCCACACTCGCTCTCCTCGCTGCGCGGCATGGGGACCTCCAGATCGGGCCCGATCCTCTGAGCGCTGTGAGGAGAAAGAGAGAGAAAGCAGCGCCGTCGGCCGGTTTCGTATACACCGCTGTCGCGTCCACGATTTCGGCTCTGTGCGTCTCTCCGTGCGTCGGGGATTGAACCGGGGAGTTCCCTGCTGTGGATTGGCAGCCGGAGCCCTCGAATTTCGTCGCCGTGGTGCGAACACCACCGCGCGTCCGCCAAACTCCGTGGGGCGGTTCGTCCATTGCCGGAATCAAGGTAAGAATTCCTCCGTTGAGTTCGCTGTCATCCCGGCAACGCATAGGAGCTTTCGGTTCGGAGGATTTGTACGTGTGTGCGCGTTTGAGGTTCACCGGTGGGGTCTCAGCCGTCGGACCTGTGGGCACCGCCGTCCCTGGCCGTCAGGAAGTTGAGGGCAGTGTGGTGGCCGTTGGATTAGAATGAACGGCCTGGATTAGAAAGCGGCTTACCCTTTCGGCTAAGTGAGCACTGACCGTAGGATGCGATCGGATGGACCAGAACCGGCCACCAGTCTTTAATTTTGCACCGTTGGATTCCGATCCGTGGGTCGCGGATGAATGCCGAGTTGCAAGATAAGGAGTCCTAATCTTGGGCGTTGAAAGTAGATCTAACGGCCCTGAGAAACCCATACCCCTTCGACCGACCCTTTTTATGTAAGAGCCCCTAGATTTATTCAGAATAAACCTGCGGTCCACTTAGGTGCACCACTGAGTCTTGGATCCTTTTTGCGCTCTAGCCCCTGGAGTTTCTGATAATAATGCGCACAGTCCAGTGAGCAGTAAAATTAGATAATAAATTGTGGAAAATGATTTTTATTACAAAAACAATACTAGAAACTTGTGAAATTCATATTTAATTCATTTTAGCTCCAAATTAATTCATTCCAGTTGCAATAATCTTGTACTAATATTGTTTATCACCTAGTACCTTTGTTTAACCATGAAACTTGAATTAAAATTGCTCAATTGAATTAATCTATTCTAGGTGCTAAATAATTTCAGAAATTCATAACTCAATATCCGTAGCTCCGAATTTAGTGGTTCTTGTTTCTGCGATCTTGTAGCGACGCGTAGATCGTAATTATACAGTTTATCCTTATGTTTGGTGTAATGTTAATTTTGCCCATACACTATTTGTTTGTAATGCTACGACTAGCGTGAGGACACGTGTCATCTGAAGAGCAAGTTGGTACCTGGAATCTCAAGTCCCAGGCAAGTTGTGCCCTTGATCACTCCTTTTACCCACTCATGTTCTAATTAATCATAATGATCTGCATAGGTTAATTTTGATGGGACCTAATAGGTTACCCTAGTTTGTCTATCTTTATGTCTTGTTTACCACTGAACTTTTTGGGTAGTACTTGCTAGTGCTATATGTGGTTTTGGGCATTGAGATACACATTATTCATGATTATACTTTTGTTATCCGTTGTTATTTACTGTTCATGGCAAGATAATTAATGTTAATTGGAACATAGAGCTTAACTTGAGAAACATGTGCCACCACAAGGGTTTATGGACGCCCTTGGCTGATTAATTAGGAAAGCTAGTGGAGGACTACCTTACTCAAAAGGGGCAAGGGCAGTAGGGGAGTGGTCAGTGTAGGGAGGTCCTTGGTTGATTTTGCTGCGATGGTGGCCAGGCAAGAACCCTGCATTGGAGCTTCCTATAAACTGTAGCGGGTTTTCTGAAGCTAGTGGAACTTTGTAAAGGCCTCGTAGTGTTACCCTGCCTCGCCTCCTCGGTAGAGGTGTATGGGAAGTCGCGATCCCTTGGCAGATGGGTAACATGACTTGTGGGTAAAGGGTACACCTCTGCAGAGTGTATAACTGGTATACTAGCCGAGCTCACGGTGATGAGCAGCTCAGGACTCTCTGATGATTAATTTATGGAACTAAATTCAATTTGTCATATGCATTGCATCGCAGGTGATGTTGTTACTTTTGTTCTACTACTTAATTAGGTTGGTATTTACTTATACTTAGTAATTGCTAATAAAATTTTGACCAACTTTAAAAGCAATGCTCAGCTCTAACCATCATCTTTGGTAAGCCTTACACTTCACGTGAGCTCCCACCTTTGGCGAGTTCATGCACATTATTCCCCACAACTTGTTGAGCGATGAACGTATGTGAGCTCACTCTTGTTGTCTCACACCCCCCCCCCCCCACAGGTCAAGAACAGGTACCGCAGGATGAGGCGCATGGAGGATGCTGCGATGAGTTCGTGAGAGAGATCTAGGCCGTCGTCTCCCAGTCAACTTTGGGTTGCTGGACCGTTGTCTCCTTATAATGTAATTATTTATTTATTTTGTATAGAACTCCCGTTATGTAGTAAAGATGTGACATTTGATCTTGTGCCATGAATCATCATATGTGTGAGACTTGGTCCCAGCACACCTGGTGATTATGTTCGCGCCCGAGTTTTGGACCCCTAAAATCCGGGTGTAACAGTCGGTCTCGTAGTAGACCACTTTCTTCATCTTCTTTTTCTTCTCGCCGCTCCAACGCGACTTGTCATGTGAAGGGGATCCCTTCACCTTGTTGTCGGACTCCCTGGATGGAGCCTTCCCATGACTTGTGGCGGGCTTCTCACCAGTCACCATCTCCTTGGTGTGACCTCCTGACATTACTTCGAGCGGTTAGGCTCTAATGAAGTACCGGGCTCCGATACCAATTGAAAGTCGCCTAGAGGGAGGGTGAATAGGCAAATCTGAAATTTATAAACTTAATGCACAACTACAAGTCGGGGTTAGCGTTAGAATTAAATTCGAGTCCAAAAGAGAGAGAAAACAAATCAACAAGGAAATAAAGCGGATGGACACGGTGATTTGTTTTACCGAGGTTCGGTTCTTGCAGACCTACTCCCCGTTGAGGTGGTCACAAAGACCAGGTCTCTTTCAAACCTTTCCCTCTCTCAAACGGTCACTTAGACCGAGTGAGCCTTTCTCTTCAATCAAATGGGACACTAAGTCCGCTACAAGGACCACCACAACTTGGTGTCTCTTGTTTTGATTACAAGTGAATTGAGCACAAGAATTAGAGGAAGAAGAAAAGCAATCCAAGCGCAAGAGCTCAAATGAACACAAATGTCTCTCTCTCTAGTCACTAATTTGGTTGGAGTGATTCCGGACTTGGGAGAGGATTTGATCTCTTTGTTTGTGTCTTGTATTGAATGCTATAGCTCTTGTATGAGGTTTGAAGGCTGAAAACTTGGATGCAATAAATGGTGGGTGGTTGGGGGTATTTATAGCCCCAACCACCAAATGAGCCGTTGGTGGAGGCTATTGTCGCATGGTGCACCGGACAGTCCGGTGCGCCACAGGACACTGTCCGGTGCGCCAGCCACGTCACCCGACCGTTGGGTTCTGACTGTTGGAGCTTCTGATAGTTGGGCCACCGGACAGTCCGGTGGTGCACCGGACAGTCACTGTTCACTGTCTGGTGCGCCTTCTGGCTCTCCTCTGACTTCTGCGCGCACTGTAGCGCATAAACTGCTCGTTGGAGACGACCGTTGGCGCTGTGTAGCCGTTACTCCGCTGGCACATCGGACAGTCCAGGGCTACACCGGACAGTCCGGTGAATTATAGCGGAGTGGCTCCCAGAATTCCCGAAGGTGGCAAGTTCAGAGTTTGGTTCCCTGGTGCACCGGACACTGTCTGGTGGCGCACCGGACAGTCCGGTGCGCCAGACCAGGGCACACTTCGGTTGTCTTTTGCTCTCTTTGTTTGAACCCTTTCTTGGTCTTTTTATTGGTTTATTGTGAACCTTTGGCACCTGTAAAACTTATAGTCTAGAGCAAACTAGTTAGTCCAATTATTTGTGTTGGGCAATTCAACCACCAAAATCAATTAGGAAAAGGTGTGAGCATATTTTCCTTTCAGGGAGTCTACTTGACATAGACTCTTCTTTCTTCTCCTCCGTCGCTTTGAATGCGACGGGTTGCACCTCGGGTGTGGAGGTGGTGCCTCTCTCGATGATTTGTTTGGAGCCTTTGATCATCAATTCAAAGCTCACAAACTTTCCTATAACCTCCTCGGGAGACATTAGCTTGTATCTAGGATCACCACAAATTAATTGAACTTGTGTAGGATTAAGAAAAACAAGTGATCTTAGAATAACCTTGACCATTTCATGGTCATCCCATTTTGTGCTCCCGAGGTTGCGCACTTGATTCACCAAGGTCTTGAGCCGGTTGTATATGGCTTGTGGCTCCTCTCCTTGGTTGAGGACGAACCGACCGAGCTCCCCCTCGATCGTCTCCCGCTTGGTGATCTTTGTCACCTCATCTCCTTCGTGCGCGGTTTTGAACACGTCCCAAATCTCTTTGGCACTCTTCAACCCTTGCACCTTATTATACTACTCTCGACTTAGAGAGGCGAGGAGTATAGTAGTGGCTTGGGAGTTGAAGTGCCGGATTTGGGCAACTTCATCTGAATCATATCCTTCATCCCCTATGGATGGTACCTGCGCTCCAAACTCAATAATGTCCCAAATGCTAGAGTGGAGTGAGGTTAGGTGATGCCTCATTTTATCACTCCACATACAATAATCTTCACCATCAAAAACTGGTGGTTTGCCTAATGGGACAGAAAGTAATAGAGTATGTTTAGAAATGCGAGGGTAGAATAAGGGGATCTTACTAAACTTCTTGCGCTCATAGCGCTTAGAAGTGACGGACGGCGCGTCGGAGCTAGAGGTGGATGGCGACGAAGAGTCGGTCTCGTAGTAGACCACTTTCTTCATCTTCTTCTTCTTGTCGCCACTCCGATGCGACTTGACGCGGGGAGGTGATTCCTCCCTTCCTTTGGCGCCGGACTCCTTCGATGGAGCTTTCCCGCGGCTTGTGTTCGTTTCCATCTCCCTCTTGGTGGATCCTCCCGACATCACCTCGAGTGGTTAGACTCAAATGAAGTATCGGGCTCTGATACCAATTGAAAGTCGCCTAGAGGGGGGTGAATAGGCAAATCTGAAATTTATAAACTTTAAGCACAACTACAAGCAGGGGCTAGCGTTAGAAATAAAATTGAGTCCGTTAGAGAGGGTGAAAACAAATCACAAGCAAATGAAAGCGAATGACACGGTGATTTGTTTTACCGAGGTTCGGTTCTTGCAAACCTACTACCCGTTGAGGTGGTCACAAAGACCGGGTCTCTTTCAACCTTTTCCCTCTCTCAAACGGTCACTTAGACCGAGTGAGCTTTTCTTCTCAATCAAATGGGTCACTTAGACCCCACAAGGAGCACCACAACTTGGTGTCTCTTGTTTTGATTACAAAGGTGTTGAGAACAAGAATGGGGAAGAAGAAAAGCGATCCAAGCGACAAGAACTCAAATGAACATGAAAATCTCTCTCTCACAAGTCACTAAGTGTATGGAGTGGTTTTGGACTTTGGAGAGGATTTGATCTCTTGTTTGTGTCTTGGAGTGAAGTCTAGAGCTCTTGTATCGAATGCAAATTGCTGGAAACTTGGATGTCTTGAATGGTGGTGGTTGGGGGTATTTATAGCCCCAACCACCAAACCAACCGTTGGGGTTGGGCTGCTATCGATGGGTGCACCGGACAGTCCGGTGCGCCATCGGACATTGTCCGGTGCGCCAGACACGTCACCCAACCGTTAGGGTTTTGACGGTTTCGACCGTTGGAGCTCTGACATCTTGGTGCACCGGACCATCCAGTGCCGTACCGGACAGGCACTGTTCACTATCCGGTGCGCCTCTGGCGCCTGCTTCGACTTCTGCCGCGAACTATAGCTTTGTCAGGGCACTGTGCAGACGACCGTTGCGCTGATAGCCGTTGCTCCGCTTGGTGCACCGGACAGTCCGGTGGCACACCGGACAGTCCGGTGAATTATAGCGGAGTGCGCCTGGAGAAACCCGAAGCTGAAGAGTTTGAAGTCAATCCTCCCTGGTGCACCGGACAGTCCGGTGCGCCAGACCAGGGTTCTCTTCGGTTTCTTTTGCTCCTTTCTTTTTGAACCCTAACTTGGATCTTTTTATTGGTTTGTGTTGAACCTTTGGCACCTGTAGAACTTATATTCTAGAGCAAACTAGTTAGTCCAATTATTTGTGTTGGGCAATTCAACCACCAAAATCATTTAGGAAAAGGTTTGACCCTATTTCCCTTTCAAAAACCATTCCCGTCGAACCACTTTACTCGTTCTATCTAGGACCTCTATGCCTGTGTCGCGTACATCTCTCGGAATTGTAAATACTTATAGTCACTGAATTGACTCGGGATAGTCCTTTGATAAGTTTGGTATACACTGTAAGCTAAATGGTAAAGGTCGGTCCTGAATGGACACATACCTGGGGTTTATGTAGCCGAACTACACTGAATTCCACTCTTTGGCATGCTTACCATTATCTACCTCCGATCTACCAGATGTGAGAAGAGTAGACAAATAACTATGAAATCCCACATCACCACAAAGCTTGAAGCTAAATTAGACATTAACATGTCCTTGGTTCTAGGAGCCAGAAGAGCCATATGTCTTGACCACTAGACTATTAGTGATGATAATTTGTGATAGAAATATGAAGATCTTGTAGAGACCTGTTGTATCCTCTCTACTCCTAATGATTTCTTCGTATGAGAGCAGTACTATCTGTTGTTGAAGACGGATCCTAGGCGGATACCAGTCTTGTTTCGTTCTTGCCAAGCAGTTACCATCATTTGTTTCATGAAAAGCTAGTTATATGGTGATTTTCCCAGATAAAAATGAATTCTTGGCCTTGTATGTTCTATTCCAAAGCTTCTCTTTTTGTCGAACAACGAAGAGATCGAAATAATGCTTTATAGAACAAATTGGTATATAATATGAGGAGAAATGTTTGCCCTGCTGGCAGCATCACAAATTATTAACTATTGTTATAAATTCTCTCTCAAAATTATAATACCTAAAAAATGTTGCATAACTTGAAACCCAATTTCAGACCAGTATGAGTAATTGGGTAAACCATGGGCAATGGTAAAAACGAGTTGGACTATACATCTCTGCATACAATTTTTTTTTGCTTGGCAGCATTGGCCTGATGTCGTGCACTTTACTACCATTATCTACACACACATTTTCCTATGTGCTTAAAAGCACAATGCAACCAGTGAATGTCCTTGTGAGCACTAGACCCTGATGGTCGTTTTAGTTGTTGATCTGAAGTCAACTACTAGCTCCATACGACGAATGGTGTGCATGAGCCCCTGAGGGACCCTTATGCATAAAATAGTGCTGCGTATATCAGTCTAAATCTTAATGATTGACTGTACATTTGGTAATAATAACAATAAGTTTGCAGAATTGTAACCACGAAGCAACTTGTTGTTGCGTGTCTCACTGGATGTTGAGACTAACCCTTCATATTGAAGGACAAATATGTAGTATTCATGCCACTACATTAATATAAGTCCAAAGCTCACTGCATAAAACCCTTATCTGTAATGTGCGTAAGATTTCCCAAATAAATCACCACAATAGCATACATTGTAACATTGGCCACAATTGGATGATTGTGGTTGGGGATTTTATCTATATGCTTTTAAGAACATCTCGGCATTAGGGGGAGGAATGCACATATATTGTAATGCCTCAATATTCTATTAAACGCACAAAAGCCAAATTGAACCTGTCGTTCGGTGTGTACTCCTGTGTATATGGAGTTTGCCAGAAATCTTGAGGAGTAACCATATTGGTCTGAATGCTTCTACCTGATGTAGATGTGGATTACCTGGGATTAATATCATATCCACATTTGACTTATTGGTATTTGATCTATTCTCGGGGACGCCTGCGAATATGATCCATTGGCCTTAGTCAAAGCATATGTTCTAATTGCAGATTCACGTGGTCTGTAATAACTCTCCTCCGATGAACTAGCCCTGATGGTGATTTGCCTCACAAAGAGGTTCATCTTGATGATGAAGTTCCTAGCAATGCGCGCAATATAATTGTGTTGGGAATATGGAACAATGAATCTTTCGTTTTGGGAAATAACGGAGATCATTATTAAATGTGGGAGACAAATATGTCGACACCTATATTACCTCTTTAGATTGCAAATGGATCATAAACAAAGTCCTAGGCATGAGTGCTTTAAGCTCTCTTATAGGGTCATTGATAGATGCAATCGAGGCTGAACCAAGAATCGCAAAGTGAAAGTCGCGAGCTTGAAGTTCACACATTATGGGCACTATTGAAATAATGTGTGGTGAATGCGATGGTTCAAGTAGTCTTGTGAGAGACCTATCCCACATATGTGTTGAATAAACACGGTTCCGCTATGTAATATATCTGGCAAATGGCATGAATTAAAATATGCAGTTAATAGGATTCTAAAGATCCATCATGAGATCCTAGGAGGACTCATATCTTTGAATTATAAACATGCAACATATAAATCTCGTACCGACTAATATATTCCTGACGAATGAACACTCTCCTATGTAGAGAGAATATCTCCTAGATGAGATTATAGCTCCTTAATGGAACCTTTCCACAAGAAATAAAGTCTGTGTTAAACACCAAAGTTTGATAATCCCTATAAAGGGATAAAGACCCATACAGACCCGAAAAGGAATAAGATGAGGTATCAAAGGACTTGAAGTTCACCGAATAAGCACATGTGCATTCCACGATCTTTACTCATGGTACTTTCCACTAGATGTGGAATTATGGTATCCTCTAAAACCCCGATGGCAGAAACCTATAAGGTTTAGGTGTTACTGGCAAAATATCCCCATTGTGCCAGAATGACAGACTATAACGATATATCTGATCGATGAAAAATCCCTGATGGATTACAATCTTTGATGGACTTTTGTTACACCATCATGGATGTTGCAATGGATGAACGCCTGATGGATTACCCCATCCATTCTCGTTGTTCCAGATGAAAAATGAGACATATATCTTGAAGAATATGCTTGAGTTATGAGAGATAACGACTTTGACATATGTCAACGTCAGGGGGAGCGAATGCTTATATTGATCACAATCGTGAGACAATAAATGTCATATTATATGCCCTGAAGGCATCAGCTTGATGATCAATATGTGAACCTTTATAGAAGTTTCTATCAGATATGTAGATCCAGTGGATCAAACACCACCAGTCAAAGGGGCTTATTTACGTTGATATGTGCACTTACCTCGTGTATCCTAGAAGTGAGTTGAGGTGAAGTTCCTAAAATAATATTTGCAAGGATATGCAATCCGTTTGCTAAATCTCTATGTGTGTATACTTCAGAAGAAGATGTTGTGCCATATTGATACGATTTTGCAAGGATTAGGGGAGCACATTTCTAAATTTAGCCCTTGTAGAAGATTCGATGGAATCCTGATCCAGAAGATCGAAATTTGTCCTGACGGCATTTGCTATACTCTTTTCCTTGGTGAGTTTTTCTGAAGTTTCTCACATAAGGTTTTTAATGAGGCAACAAAGTGCAAATGCAGTTTGCGTCACCATGTACTTTTTCTCCATATTTTTCCCACTGGGTTTTTGGGAGTTTTAAAGAGGCATGTGTTAGTCGCAGTATTCGTCCAAGGGGGAGTGTTAAGTAACCCTAGTTAGGGTTATGTGGGCAAATACCGACTTTGCCCCTGAGAGGTCTCACATCTTTATATAAGGAACTGTTGGGGACTTGTTCTCAAATGCTATGAGTTAAGAACAAGGCAACACAGAGAATGTTAAACGATAAAGTCCTTCGTCCTTCGAAGCATTATTTCCCTTAGGATATAACGATCTTCGGACGAAGGTCATGAAGGACGAACCTTCATCATCACATTATATATTAATGAAAGACAAAGCATACGAGACATAAAAGATAGCTTGAATAATCATATAACATCATCAATTTAACCTTTTTTTTATATCATCATGGAAAAATAGAGACAATATCGCATTACAAATGTACCTTCGGCTTGGAAGGAGATGAAAATACAAGTGTGACGCAAAAGCAAATGCCAAGTCAGCGTGAACAGTACGGGAGTACTGTTCATCTATTTATAGACGTGGGACGCAGCCCATGTAAAATTACATTTATGCCCACTACATTTGCTAATGACTTATGGGGATCTGTCAAGGCCTAAGTAGTCTTTTCATCTTTAAGTCGGTTCCCCTTTCTGCCACCATGCCGAAGCTCCCCTGCGCATAGCTTCGGCTATGCACCATCCTTCGTACAGCTTGGTGATCAGCCCATCCATCTCAATCCTCCTTCGTCTAGCTTAAGCTTCGTCCTGATCGTACTTCATGTTCATAATCTAAGTCCGAAGATACCTGTTCATACATTTCACTTGGAAAATATTGTCAAATCATGTTTTTGAGGACCTTCGGAGGACGAAGGCCCCCAACAGGCAACAGTAGCCCCTCGCAATATTAATTTGTTAGCGATAAATTTAGATTGCGATATGGACGAAGGCCTTAAGCCGAAGGTCCGAAAAAACACCTTCCCTTTGCTAGAATAGCAACATTCACTGACAAGCGGGTCTTTCGATTTTCAACGCACTGGGCGTATAAATAAGATCATACCCCAAACTCATTTTGGTACGCACACTTGCTATCTGCCCCCGCTTACTCAATTTTAGCTCTTGCGCGCAAAAATTTACTGAGCTTTTAGTTTTGAAGCTTCGGCATTGAAAACAGTTTTTAGCATTTCCGAAGATGTCTGAAGACAAAAAGGCCGGTCCCGAGATGAAGCTGAGTCTCTCTGAAGAGAAGAACCTGGGGTTCCTTATAGCGATGGCGGAGACCAATACGGAAAAAATCACCAAGGAGATCCTGGAAGGCTTGTCTGAAGATACTGGTGACAGCGACAGTTACGATGTAGAAAGTGGTGGGGAAGAGTCCGAAGATCGGCCATGGCGGCCAAGTCACGCGGTTTTCGGGAAAACCACCATTAAGCAGAGTCATATTGATAATATGAAGGGGCGGTATTTTCGAGATATATCTATTGTGAGAGCTGATGCTGGAGAAAAAACTTCTCCCACCCCCGAAGAAGATGAAGTCGTAATCTTCCGAAGCTTTCTCAAGGCTGGGCTTCGATTTCCCCTAAGCAACTTTGTTGTTGAAGTTCTGAAAACATTTCAAATCTACCTTCATCAAATTACTCCCGAAGCTATCATAAGAATGGGGATGTTTGTCTGGGCTGCGAGAAGCCAAGGTTTAGAACCAAATGCCAAAAGCTTTTGCAACATTCATGAGTTGTTATATGAGACGAAGCCCTGGGGGAAAGAACAATATCACAACAACTTTGGGTGTTACAGCTTCGTTGCCCGCTCCGGGTCAAGCTGCCCTGTACCGACCTTTCGGAAGAGATGGCCCGGAGCCTGGATGACTGAATGGTTCTATGTAAAGAATGACCTGACAACGCAAGAAGATGTCAAGAGTATCATTATGCGCCCCATCTGGCAACGCTTCGGACTCCGAAGGCCGAAGGTTAAAATGGATGAAGCAGCCGACGAATGCCAAAGAGCCTTCGGCGTAGTCTGCTCTTTTATTGGGACAAGGGACTTGATTCAAGAACATATTGCCTTCAGGGTGTGGCCACTTGCAGGAAAGTGGGAAATGCCGAAGGAGACCATCAAAGAGTCCGACGAAGGCGGACTGGTCAGACTAAAATACACATTCAAATACGGGGATAAATTTGTTGAACCTGATGACGACTGGTTGAAAAGCATTGAAACATTAAGTGACGAACTGCTTGGGGCATATTCGAAGGCCGAGAACACTGCATTATCAGCAGCCTTCGGAGGCCGAAAGAAGAAAAGACTCAACCGGGTATTTGACGCAGTCGGGTTTGTCTACCCTGACTATCACTATCCAGTATTGGGTCGCAAAAGAAAGAATACTTCTCCTGCAACATAAACTACCACAAGTGCCACTAATGAGCCAGCACCGCAAAGGAAAAAGATGAAGGTGCTCACCCACCGAGCGCGCTTTATTGAACCGGCCACAGTGCCAGAATTTATTGGTGAAGTTTCCTTGGCCTCTGAAGCTACAGAACCAGCTCCAGTGCCGAAGATAGAAAAGAAATCTGAAGCGCCTTTAGCAGAGAAGGCGGAAAAATCGAGAATTGAAGGACAAAAAATATTGGAAATCTTAAGTCCTTCAGCGAATGCTGAAACAAGAAAAATCCAAAAGGGCCCATTGGTGACCCCAAAAAGAAAAAGAATGGTGAACGTACTAGATGTCTTGGAGACAATTATGTCTTCAAGCACAACTCCAAAGAAGACTGTTGAACTTGCTGAAGCGTCTACTGAAACTTCGAAGCAACAAGCTGAAGCTGAAGCTGGGCCTTCAGAGCCCACCAAGGAACAATCTTTGGAAACCGAAAAAACATCAGAACCAGTTTTGGTTAAGATTGACACTGCCGTCCCCGAAGCTCCTGTCAGCACATGCGATTATATCATACGACATGCTTCGGGGAAAAAATTATCTGAAGAAGAGACTTATGAAGCCAATCACTATGCCAGAGAGTTAAAATATCCAAAGGGAGCAGTGGTGTTCAATGGGACAAATGAGGATGACTTCCTATACTGCCTCCCTGATAACAAAGAATTATCTGTCTGCCGAGAGATGGCTAGAAGTATGGGGTTCCCGAAGCTCGAAGCTGGATTATGTGCTATGACGAAGGAGGATCTCGCGGACAGTCTTGCGTATAACAGCCTAAAGGTATGGGAATTAGACGTTTTGAAAAAATTTTACAATACGTAATTCTTTTATTCTTATACCAAGTCTTTACATATAGGGCTTAATCCTAAGCAACGCATTAAGAGCACAAAAGAGTGCCGAAGATGAGAGCTATGAAATTGCGTTCAACAACCTTCGGTCAGAAGTTATTAAACTGAGAAATGAAGCTCTGGAAAAGGATAAAATTTTGCTTACATTGGTAGACAAGGTAAAAAAGGACGAAGCTGCCTCAAAGATCCAGGCCGAAGCCCAAAAACGTGAGATTAAAGATCTTCAGAAACAGCTAGCTAGAGCTAAAGAGGAACGTGTGCTTGAAGAAACAAAATGAGAGCTTAGTGATCAGTTGGTTAATCATTTAGAGTTAAGTGCTCAGGAGCTTCGGGCATCCCAGAGGAAATGCTATGTTAAATCTATATATGCGTCAAAAAGATAAAATCCAGCTTCGCCAGCGTTGGCGCATTTTCTAGTGAAGAAAGTTTCTCCAAAGGCAATCCCGAAGGTCCATTGGAATGGATTAGTCATGAAGCAGAAGCTTTCGAGGAAATCCTGAGCAGCCGCGGTGATATCTGCGCATTTTCGGGCGCTAGAGGAGTTGCTACTGTTCTAGAGAAGAAAGGTTGTGATCATATTAAGCTGCTTGCACAATCCGAAGCCACTTTATCCGCTGAAGATATTAAAGACCCCTCGACCGAAGCTAGCCAAGTTGGTGGAAAATTTTTCACCGACGTCTGGGATAATGGTGGCCGAGAAATGGCAGGAGAAATTATTCAAAGAAGTGAAAAGGGCATTCACGATGCTAAAGAAGTGGCTAAGGCTGCTGAAAAGAGCGCAGAGCCCGAAGGTCAATTAGGTATTAATTAATAATTTGTATCGTGTTGTAATTTTTATTTCAAACTTTGTTCGCGGTTTGTAATAGTAATGCAAAAATATTCTCTTCCCTCAGAACCTGCTGGATCGTTTGTTGACCCTCACACAAAAGGGGATGACGAAATTAAACAAATGGCCGAAACTATCGTGGATAAAGTTGTTGAACAGCTTCTAAATGAGGCTGCCGAAGTAGTATTAAGAGAAGACTAGGTGTTATTAGGAAAAACAGTTGAAGTGTGATTTATGTAATATTTGGTACATTTGAATGTAATATACAAGTCTCTGTTCATTATTCAATTCTTTACGATGCATGAAACTTTACATACGTACCGCTTTTGAGCCTTCGGCGAAAAAACACCTTCCCTTCTTTTCATGCTTCGTGAAGAAAAATTTTTATGTATCACAACAATGTCCATAGTGCTCAGATGAAGAATATCCAAGCTTCGTGAAAACATTCTCCGAAGCTATACTCCGAAGATGAAGATTGTGTCTCCTTGTGACAACACGATTTTCACTCTTTCAAAGCATACTTCCGAAGATCAATATTGTGTCCCCTTCTTGTGCCATATGCAACATGATGTATGATGCTTATGCTATGCAAAATGATGTGATGATGTTATGTTACGTAGATGACATTTGTTCCGAAAGATACACACATATCCCCACACAATATTTTTGTATCAGCGCTGATTCTTCGCTGTAAGCTCTGCATTCCCTTAGGAACGTCTTTGGAGCTTCTTCGCCTTTTACTTAGGCGGTATAAGCTCTGCATTCCCTTAGGAACGTCTTTGGAGCTTCTTCGCCTTTTACTTAGGCGGTATCAGCGTTGACTTTTCGCTGTATGCTCTGCATTCCCTTAGGAACGTCTTTGGAGCAAAAAACTTACACTGCGCTCCCTTTGGAACGGCTTTTTGTAACTTCAGCAACTTACTCTGCGTTCCTTAGAACGACTTTTTGTTACTTCGAAGGATTTTTAATAATTCGAAGGTCCTCCGCAAACTTTCAAGCTTCAGCAACTTAAGCCTTCGGAGAAAATAGATTTCCCTTATGACCAACCACAAAACCATTACATGAAAATCGAAATGTTCTTTATTATACAGAAAATAGAACTAAATGGAAAAGACTGCTATCAAGGTAGGATACTTGTCAATAAATGTGCTTTGACTCCGGCACGGTGCTGTTGACTGTACGAGCTTCGGACTGCTCTCTGAAGTCCCTTTGGTGTGGAGCATATTGGCTCCCCTCTGGCTGTTGGCCTTGTTGCAGCGGTGGTGGAGGTGGAGGTTGTTGCCAGGAAGCTTGAGGTTGACTTGCCGAAGCAACAGAAACTGCAGGGTGGTTACCTATGTATTCTGGGATGTAAGGCACATGGTACGAAGCAGTATGCATGACCTGCTTCGGCTGAGCTTGTTGTGCTGCAGCTTCGGCTATCTCCTTTTGCTTTTGGATGGTAACATGGCACATCCTGGTGGTATGGCCCTTGTTTTCACCGCAAAACAAGCAAAATATTCTCCTTGGTTGATCTCCAAATCTTCCGCCAAAGCCCCTGGCGCCTCTTCCTCTTGGAGCTGGTGGCCGGAAGAAGCTTTGTTGTTGCCCCGAAGCCTGTGAGGAGGGCTGCGGCCTGTGCTGCTGACTCCCCTTATCATCACTTTGAGTAGAGTTATGGATGGACCTGACATGCCTCGGATAGAATCTTCCTCCGAAGCCCCTGGTCATCTCAGAAAATCTGAAAGCCTCCTCCCTTCTTTGGCAAAAATCATTGTCGGCACGAATGTACTCGTCCATCTTTTGGAGCAGCTTCTCCAGAGTCTGAGGAGGCTTCCTAGCAAAATATTGAGCTGCAGGTCCAGGACGAAGCCCCTTGATCATGGCCTCGATGACAATTTCATTGGGCACCGTTGGTGCCTGCGCTCTCAAACGCAAGAACCTTCTGACATACGCCTGAAGGTATTCTTCATGATCCTGAGTGCACTGGAACAAGGCTTGAGCAGTGACCGGCTTCGTCTGAAACCCTTGAAAGCTGGTTAACAACATATCCTTCAGCTTCTGCCATGAAGTGATTGTTCCTGGTCGAAGGGAGGAATACCAGGTCTGAGCAACACTCCTGACAGCCATAACAAAAGATTTTGCCATGACTGCAGCAATGCCACCATACGAAGACACTGTTGCTTCGTAGCTCATCAAGAACTGCTTCGGGTCTGAATGGCCGTCGAAGATGGGAAGTTGGGGTGGCTTATAGGACGGGGGCCAAGGTGTAGCCTGCAGTTCAGCGGACAGAGGAGAAGCATCATCGAAAACAAAATTTCCCTGATGGAAATTGTCATACCAGTCATCTTCGTTGACGAAGCCCTCCTGATGAAGATCTTTCTGCTGAGGCCTTCGGGTCTGCTCATCGTGAGAAAGATGGCGAACTTCCTCAGAGGCTTCGTCTATCTGTCTTTGCAACTCAGCTAGTCGGGCCATCTTCTCCTTCTTCCTTTGCACCTGTTGATGTAGCATCTCCATATCCCTGATTTCTTGGTCTAGCTCATCCTCCTGAAGCGTCGGGCTGACGGCCTTCCTCTTCTGGCTTCGGGCCTCCCGAAGAGAGACAGTTTCCTGGTTAGGGTCCAGCGGTTGCAGAGCTGCAGCCCCAGTCGCTGAAGCTTTCTTCGGTGCCATAGCGAGGGTCTATGGCTTCCGAAGGTGTTCAAAAAACTCGAAGTGGAAGTGAGTTCACCGGAGGTGGGCGCCAATGTTGGGGACTTGTTCTCAAATGCTATGAGTTAAGAACAAGGCAACACAGAGAATGTTAAACGATAAAGTCCTTCGTCCTTCGAAGCATTATTTCCCTTAGGATATAACGATCTTCGGACGAAGGTCATGAAGGACGAACCTTCATCATCACATTATATATTAATGAAAGACAAAGCATACGAGACATAAAAGATAGCTTGAATAATCATATAACATCATCAATTTAACCTTTTTTTTATATCATCATGGAAAAATAGAGACAATATCGCATTACAAATGTACCTTCGGCTTGGAAGGAGATGAAAATACAAGTGTGACGCAAAAGCAAATGCCAAGTCAGCGTGAACAGTACGGGAGTACTGTTCATCTATTTATAGACGTGGGACGCAGCCCATGTAAAATTACATTTATGCCCACTACATTTGCTAATGACTTATGGGGATCTGTCAAGGCCTAAGTAGTCTTTTCATCTTTAAGTCGGTTCCCCTTTCTGCCACCATGCCGAAGCTCCCCTGCGCATAGCTTCGGCTATGCACCATCCTTCGTACAGCTTGGTGATCAGCCCATCCATCTCAATCCTCCTTCGTCTAGCTTAAGCTTCGTCCTGATCGTACTTCATGTTCATAATCTAAGTCCGAAGATACCTGTTCATACATTTCACTTGGAAAATATTGTCAAATCATGTTTTTGAGGACCTTCGGAGGACGAAGGCCCCCAACAGGAACATTTACACCCCTTCATATGTGAGAGAAAAGAAAGGGGCCAGAGGCCCAACCCTACATCGTGTCTCGTGTGTTTCTGTCGTGCTTATGGGAAGGGAGACGAGTCCTCTACAGCTTCTTGCGCCTCTACTGCTGACGGGAGGGAAGGGGCGGATCTGATGATCCGTGGTAACGTAGTTCTCAACACGGGAACAGGTACTAGTATAGATTAGGGGCATACTTGGGATGTAGCGGATACCAAAAAACGGTTTACAATATTGTACCACGAGTTAATTACTAAATCAAAATTTAATAATTAGATAGATGTAAGTCAACTTTCTATACTTGTCAATATTATGAGCTTTTGATCCTATCATATATTTGATTGACGTCTAAATTTGCCTTTAAATCCGGGTGTGACACATTGCCATCTCTACTAGTATAGATTAGGGGCATACATGAGATGTAGCGGATACAAAAATCCAGTTTACAAGATTGTACCACGAGTTAATTACTAAGTCAAAGTTTAATAATTAGATAGATCTAAACTCAACAGTAGTATTATTACCGGTTCAGACATCTCAAGCATAAAAAGATTCGTGGCTAAAATTGATAGGTGTATTTTTTTTTATGGAAAATCCACTCTAAAAAATGTAGTGTCGTTATACTCCATAACTGTATCAAATATCAACATTCATATCAAGCACTCTAAAATTTATTATTAAAAAACTACAGCCCACGTTGTTAAGAGCATACCCAAACAAGGCATAATCAGTAGTTTTTAGTCCAAAGCTTTCGCTTCTTGTTGATTGCCGCATTTACCTTGGTCAAACAACCCATATTCTTAGATAAGACAGATTTAATCCCTTCTTCTCCCATTCTATAGGAATGATGCAATTTCTTTGTTGTTTGTCGACACTTCACTTAGGATATGATAAGTTGTCACGACCGTCTCTCTCCCACCGTTTCTTAGATAGCCCCGCCAGCTAAAACATGCTATTATTACCTAACTCTACTCGGTTAATGCAGGGTTCTTTCTCCGAGAAACTCCACTGGATTGTGGTGGGCAGCCGGCAGGGCAGGACGGCATTCTCTCACCAATAATACCATGCTCGGCATAGAGCTGAGCATCAAAAATGTTTCCCAGGCACTGTTTAAACACGAGAGGTGCAATAATGTGCCGGTGACGTTGATCCCATCTGCGCGCGTATTATTGGGCGGACGATCATTTTAATACAGTATATGTGGACGATTCGATTCATAGCATAGCAGGGTACGTACGCAGCAGCTAGCATATTAGTGACAGTTTCTGGCATTACAGCATATGTGGACCATGTGATGAGCTCGTCATCATGCTAGCTACAGGATGACGACTCTACCTGAGCCTGAACTTGTGCCCTGGTGGTGGACGGAATTGGGTAGTTCTGGAGCTCAGTGGATCTGTGGGTAGTTCCCAGTTCAAGCTGATTGGTTTCAGTGATTCAGGACTTGAGGCTGGGGGGATTTGTTCGACAGCTGGAACCGCCATTTTTCTTTTTTTTTTTATTTACTTGCTGCAAGCAGATCTGTGGCTCAGACTTCAGCAGACATGTGTGGCTCCACTACTAGTGGCCCACTCCAAATCGCTGACAGTGCATATGCATCGGGTCGGTGGACAAGCGAATCTATCTGGTCCACAATGGCTAGCTTACTTTTGTTTGCACTAGACGTTCGTTAGGAATTACGAATTAGATAGGATGCTCTTTGGTATTGCGGTAGCCCTAATCCACTTTGGTTGCCTGCTCCGCCCTGCTTCTACAGTATAGTATTTAATCCGTAATGATTCGCACCCGATAATCCACTTTGGTTACTTTGGTTAGATAGCTACTTTTGTTTGCATTAGACAGTTTCAGTTTATACTTTGGTATATGATTATGGCAAACATGATTTAACGTTATCGTTATTATTCACGTTACAAATATGTAAACTAAACAGCACCTAACTATCTGCTGGTGCTGCTGAAGCAAGTAAAACCTAGCTATGATTAATTAATCATTTATATCCCCGCGCTTCTAAAAGGAAGGTGCAGCCACCCTCTATAATTCAAGCTATAAGGGTCCAAGCGCTCTGATTACCATAACCCATAGTCTATACTATAATTAAAGCACCAGTTTCAACGGTCGTCATGCGTCATTTTTTTACAAATAACCGCTATAGCTGTATCAGGCCAGCCCGGTAACGACGCCCGACACGGGCTAGATGCACGCGGGCCACAACTATAGCACATGCACGTCATACCGGCCTGCTAACTGTGTCGGGCCAAGCCCGTTATCCCGTCGATCTATTTAATTAAATCAGCGTAAAATATTAAAAAACAGTGCAGAAGGTGGGGTTCGAACCCATGCACTGATGGAAGAAGGGTGGGAGACACTGGGTGAAGATATTTTTAATATTGAATATAAATTATATATAGGTATATATGTTTTTTTGTAAAATAAAAAATAATCGTGTCGGGCCAGGCCAGTACTATGGGCCGAGGCTACAGCCCAGTACGACACGACCTTCTTGGCTCTTACAAGCATTATGTCGTTTATGAGACCACATTGACGCAATGGACTACATGGTATTTGAGGTTGCTGAATTGGATTGAGCAGCAATGCTTTGTCACACTAACAACAAAATGAAAGGTTATTTTTTGTTTTAAACGTTAGTAATTGCTACGAAGTAGCATAATTTATATGGAGCGCATCCAGTTTTTATTGATGCCTGACTTTAGCAATCACTTCATATTTTGATCTATTTTTTTATAAGTTTGACTTCATGGGACTTTTTTAGAAAGTTGATCTCACAAACTTTCTCTTATTTGGTCTCTTTATGATAGAATTATGTCATTTTATAATCTCTGTTAATTCAGTCAATCGTTGTGAACTCTCTTCTAATCGCTCACTTCATTGGTCGTGTTGTACCAAGATATATTTGTATGGAGTAAACAGTAACATTAGTTAGCCAAATCAAAAAATATATTTTACAGATAGCAGAGACAGTCAATAAAAATCTTAAATTTTTTTATGAATAGTTTACGTGGGTATTGTTGTAAGCCGTCGCAACGCACGAGCAACCGACTAGTTTTGATTATAATACTCACTTATGGCCGGGCAAACCCAAATCAGCGCAAGCGTAGCGTAGGTACACCGTCCCGGTCGCTGACAAAACTTGGGGACAGGAAGCCGCGCTTGGTTTGGAGCTAATTATTATCGGCGGCATAATTTGGCGATTGGCATGCCGGTGGGTGCGGTGCTGCCCTGTGAGGCTGCGATTGGCTTGCAACACGAGCAAAGGCGGAGGCTCACCGACCGGCACTGTCCGGATGCGGTGGGCCGGTGGCCGCCTGCCGCCCGCCGCCCGCCCATTGACGTCTTTGGCAGCCGCTTCGCTAGGCTTGGCTTGGTCCGGCCCGGCTCCTGTCGTGCTGCATGGGCATTTTTTTTGCCCCAAAAAAAAAACAAATAGTTTTAGTGTCCATAAAAAATAAGATATGAAGGGAATGTTAACTATGGAAAAGGCATGTGTGGTTACGAACAATTCGAGCTATGCGGGGTTTAATTTGTGAGCCTGGCAGGCATGGATAGTGAATATTCGAGCTATACGGACATTTGAAATTTAGTTTTTATTATAGTAAAACTTATTTGGAGGCATAAATGTTTCTTGCATTTTCTATAAGTTTAGTCGGATTTAAGAAAAATAAAAATAATCTACGTACATAAAATACTCTAGTGGTAGCTTATTTTTTTGTAACGGAGCGAGCATGTCTGTTGCACGATCGACTGACTGGCTAGCTACTGGAAGCAGCGCCACAAAAAAATGATTGCACCAGAAAATGGTAGTGACGGGCACATGACCAGTAGTAGTACTACTGCTAGCTAGTACCACATTGCCAGTCACCTGTTATTATAATTGAAGTGTTCCGAAAGAAATCATTCCACACCTAATACCACCAGTAGCGAATTTGGTTTAGTCATTAGGTCGTCTAATACCCCTGCTTTGTGGTCGACATACTAGACCAAGCTTTTTTTCTTTTAGATAAAAAGATACATACAACCAAACAGTTGCAAATGCAAGGCTCCAAGCCTCCACATCAAGAAATACTAAAATAACAATGTTATAGGCACAAGACAAGAGCGATGCAATGAAAAAAACATCTAGAAAGCCTAAGTTTTAAACTTTTATTTATGCACGCCTTGCTTCAAACTCGATCCAATTTTTTTCTCAGCAACAAGCTCCACCCTTTCATCCACTTGTAGACTCGTGATGTCAGACTTGTCATCGACACAAATAAGTATCATGATTAAAAAACCGGTTTTTATAATAGACTTACTTAGAATTGTAAATAATAGTACTTTTATATTCATAGTTAGATTTAGAATATTCTTTGAGAATTGAGATGTGTTTGTAGCCCCTGTAGCTGTAGGTACAACAGAAGAGTACATCCATTTATTCAGTGGAGTGATAGCCATCTGAAAAAAAGGAGTTGCAGGCATGCAGCCTTGCATTGCAGCTAGCAGTGACAAATTTCCTTTCTTGCAAGTACGAATGAACCGCTAGGTGCCCCAGATTGAGTGCCACTGACATTGTGGACCAGAGCTCATGCTCCAGTCAAACTGTCAAACCAGCAGGAATGGGGTACACGTACAGTCAGCACCAGCTGTAGCCGGCATGCTGAGTCGGATGAAGGGATGGACAGATAAGCATGTAAACAGATGAGGTTGTGGATGCATCTTTCTTGTCTCCCTAGCACACCGTCACTTCGTGTATATATATATAGACATCTACTAATATTTTTTTATCATAAAGACATATTAATGTTCTAATAATAATAATAATAATAATAATAATAATAATAGTAATAGTAATAATTGTGTCTCTTATATATATATATATATATATATATATATATATATATATAATCATAAAAAACATGACATTTTCAGATGATGTATACATACTCGTTTACCATTCAGATACTCAACGTACGTACATATACTCCGGTGAAAGAAACGTCCAAGTTAAATTCAGACACCGACAGCTCTGCTCTGCAATCCTGCCTCCCTCTCTTGCGTTATATCGGCATCCGATGATTACGAAGAACCAATAATCCAGCACGAAAATACGCACGCACGCAGTTCAACTTGGCGGCTAAAGCACGTCGGCGTCGGCGTCGCCGTTTACCAGGCCACACACAAAAGGCATGGCACACGGAAGGGAGGGAGCGTCGCTTGCTGCATCCAGCTGGAGACGAAAGCGAGAGGAAATTGACGTCGTCGAAACGTACCGGACAAGTACACATGCTGCTGAATAGCTTCGGAGAGACGCCGGCTGCAGTACGCCAGATTTCTTCGCTCCATCTTATTTACTACTCATTTTCGTCATCAACTGCAAAAACATAGAAGATTTGATGCGTAGATGCCTTGAATTCAGCCCATATTCGCACACTCCTTAACAGACATAAACATAGAAGTCACGCTCACACGAACCAAAAAAAAATTATATATATATCCTTTTTGCCTGCATCACCAGCTCTACTAAACTTTAGGTAAAACATTGTGGACCAGACAAATTTAATGTCCCATCCTCCTCCGCCAAAATAGACCACACAGCAACAGGAGCACGTCATCCTGCATACCAACCTCCCATCCATTCACGTCTATTCCCTTCCCTTCACAACCCAACCCCCCAACCCAACCCACACACAAGCATATATGAAATAACAATATGGAGAAATAATGCCATGGACCCAAAAAAAAACGCATTAGCATATGCTACATGTTTCTCTGAAACACCCCACCTCAGCGCAAAGATAATGCCAAAAGGCCAAGCCACCTAGCCAATCACTCACTAGTCATCGCCATCTCCCATCCCTAACCACTCTCTCCTTTCCAGCCAGTAGAGAACAAAATCCATGACCTTCTTCTAGATCCCATATATTTTTTTCTTCTAAAATAAACGGGAAAAAAACCGAGCAAGAAATAATAATAGGAATAGGATAGAGGAGACTCCATTCCTGGCCTTCCCCTTCCTCCCTGTTCGGCTTGCTCGTCCAGTCCACCCACGATAAGCCAAGTCATCCACCCCACTCCCTGCCTACCAGGAGCCAAGTCATCCACCCCCTCCCCCGACGAGGCAGGCAGGGACAGGGCACCACGCCATTCTCGCGCGAGGAGAGGGCACAGGAAAGAAAAAGAAAAAAATCACCTCCTTCAACCTCTCCCCCTCCTCCACCGAAATCATCCTCCAGAATCTCCCGATCTTTACTCCGCCCAAAGATCCTATACACGCGCGGCTATTTGTAGCGTCTGCCCTGCCCTGCCCGGCCTCGTGGAAAGGCGCTCCGCTCTTGGCTCTCCCCACCTGCGGGCGGGGGCTGTTGGTTCGGGGGGGAGGCAGTCAAATCCGCCTGCGGCTGAATCGGGGGAGAGGGCCCGCATGGCGGAGGAGGACAGGCAGCGGCGGTGGCGGCGGCGGCGGTTCGCGAACCTGCGCAGCGTCCGGTGGCGGATCGATCTCGGCATCCTGCCGGCGTCGCCCGGGGCCTCCGTCGACGAGCTCCGCCGCGCCGCCGCGGATTCGCGGAGGAGGTGAGGCTGATTTGCCCACTTGCTGTTTGGTGCGGTTCTTGTCGGCAGGAATCTCTTCTCTTGTTTGTGTGTTCGGCTCTTGTTCTCGTCCTCTCATGATTATGACGAGAGAGAGAGAGAGAAAAAAAAATTGTCTTTTGCCAAGGAAACATCGCAATAATTAAGAGTTAATGCTTCCGATCGTATCACGGTATCAAGAAACAACTCGTTGGAAATTTGCATATCTGGTTAAAGGTTATTTTATTGTTCACGTGGCTATGAATTTCGATGGGACAAATTGCCGCTGAACGGCTGGTTGCTGAAGTTGTCAACTTGTCATCTTTATATGATTGGGCCAAGGGTTCTTTCAACTGATCTAGGTGTTTCTGGTTTCTTGTAGGTATGTTAGTTTGAGGCGCCGCCTTATGGTAGACCCGCATCTTCCAAAGGAGGAGGACAGATCATCCAACCTTGTTGTTGACAACCCGCTCTCTCAGAACCCAGGTATTTTTGTGCTAGACCTAGACATGATTTCATGACCAGAATGATAAGCATGAAATTTTGATGATATATCTTCTGAATGTAGATGTTTATTTTGTTTGCTACCCGTTTACCTTTGGCAAGACTTAATTATTAATGTTAGTGGGAACTACTATGTTTATTTTGCATCGTCATCGTAGATTCCTTTTTTTCTCCAAACAACGAGGTTTCTCCTGGATCAGGTTTTAGGTATGTTGTGCACAGTGCACAATGAGTAAGAAATCTATATATTAAAGTAGAAAGGTGTTTATCTGGCCTATTTACACTTTGGCATACTGACTTTATGCTTGTTAGTAGCATAACTACACCGGTAGAAAGGAACCCATAACTCTAGATAACCAACAAGAACAAATATGGTAAAATTTTATTTTCTTAAATACGCTGGAGCTCAAGCGTGGGACACTAATTGATAGTGAACTCTATAATTTTGATTGCAGTATGCTATCAGGAATTTAGAGGCTGGATTTTCCCATTACAACTAGATAATAATTCTTGTGTTGTTCTGTTTCTAAATGGCATTACGATGGCAGCTTTATGATGGTGAAATGGAAGAATGTTGCATGCTCTGCTCCAGTGCTTCCTGCTAAAACTTTCAAGACCTTACATTTCTATTTAAATTCCTTGTGCAGATAGCAGCTGGGGCCGCTTCTTTAGAGGGGCTGAGTTGGAGAAGACAGTTGACCAAGACCTGTCTCGATTATATCCAGAAGATGGTAGTTACTTTCAAACGCCTAGTTGCCAGGCCATGCTCAGGAGAATACTGTTGATGTGGTGCCTTCAGCACCCAGAGTGTGGATATCGCCAAGGTAAGCAACTCTTTTAAATACATGAGTGTCAATAAGCCTTTGCTGCATATCTAATTGGCTTTGCTGTCTCTGAGAAATGTCCATGGGGTTGAAACCTTTTGTTTGCATTTCATTAGAGATAAATTGGTAGCGCTTGTAATTTAATAAACTAAAACTATATTTTTAGATTGGATTCTTAGGATATATTAATAGGCACTAAGATTCTCTTATAAGGGAATAATCACTTGATTTTACTATATGATTCTAAATCTATAAAGCTGTGATAAATGCCACTGAATGACTACTTTTGTTGGTATTAAAGTTTGATTAATTAGTTTATCCACATGATTATCCGTAGCTTTCTGCAATTTTTTATTTTATTGCCAAATATGTACTGATTTATGGACTACTTTCACAGGAATGCACGAACTACTAGCTCCTCTAGTGTATGTTCTTCAAGTTGACATTGATAAACTATCTCAAGTAAGGAAGCTCCATGAGGATTGCTTCAATGATGATTTTGATGGAGTGGCTTTCCCAGATACAGATATGCTTTTCAGTTATAAACCTAGAAAGGACTCAAACTGGCATTCCAGGGCTGACAATGGCGATGATTCTGAAAGCGCTTCCAGAGTTAACACTCTTGATGAGCTTGACCTGGATACGAAGGAAATAATTTCACTTAGTGATGCATATGGAGCCGAGGGTGAACTAGGCATTGTATTGTCTGAAAGGTTCATGGAACATGATGCTTATTCAATGTTTGATGGTTTGATGGACGGAGGTAGTGGAGTGGTCTGCATGGCAGAGTTTTTCTCTACATCCAAGGTTGGATCTAGCTCAAGTCTAGCACCTGTCATTGAAGCCTCAGCATCTTTATTTCATTTGCTTTCCATTGTTGAGCCATCTCTTCATAGCCATTTCATTGAGCTGGATGTAGAACCGCAGTATTTCGCTCTTCGTTGGCTGCGAGTCTTGTTTGGACGAGAGTTCTGCCTCGACGATCTTTTAGTTGTATGGGATGAAGTTTTTGCTTGCTCCAATGATATGCTACTTAGAGAAAATGAAGAATGCAACTTTAAGATATTGTGCTCATCTAGAGGGGCATTCATCGCAGCCATGGCGGTCTCTATGATTCTTCACCTTAGATCATCTCTACTAGCCACTGAAATCAATACGTTATGTCTTCAGAGGTTATTGAATTTTCCAAACAACGTTGATGTGCATAAGTTAATTGAGAAAGCTAAATCTCTACAGTCTACTGCTATTGATGCGAATACATTATCCCCATCTCTTTTATCAAAGAAGGATAGCTGTGATTATGATAGAGTTTATAGTAATCTTGCTACTTCAACTCCTCCAAGGACTCCGTTGCATCCATTAGCTGAGAGTTACTGGGAAGAGCAGTGGAGAAACCTGCATAATGACGGAACTGCTCTTAAGGAGAGTGATAATAAGGGTCTTTCTTATAAGAGATCATTAAAGCAATCTTTGAGTCAGAGGCTTGGTTTATCTAGGACAGAGTCAGATCCTTCTCCAGTTAAGGTAGTCAGTGTGAATAATGACGCGAGGAATTCAGTGAGACGGTGTCTTCTAAACTCTTATTCAGATAAAGTAGTACAATCCAATGAAGTTATTGGAAAATTTGAGCAAGATAAATTTCCTATCGTGTCGATTCACAAGGAGACTATTTTGAGTTCTGAAAGGTCTTCACAGCTAAAGCTAAAGGCGGCTAGTGAGAATTTAACAGTAAGTCCACCACCAAGTGTGGCGAAGTTCAATCCACTTATAGATTCACCGGTGAAGCCTGCTGACGAGAGTTCAGCGAAAAGGACAGAAGATTGTTCCAGTGGTGAAAATTCTCCAGTGTTTTATACAGCTAGGGCTGGTAATGAACATGAGAATTGTCATGATAATGATTCCGAGAAGAGCAGTATTACTTCAAATTCATGCGCCGGTGATGATTATAGAGACGAAGTCTTGCCAGACGAGTCGTCCAGCTGTAACTGCGAGGATAAAACCGTCTCAGAAGCAATAGAGTCTGGAGCAAATGTAGGTCAAACTAGACCCTTGGAGAAAACCATGGTACCTAATGAAAGAAAGCCATTTATTAACAAGCTGCAGTGGCTGTTGAGGTTTGGCAGACCATCAGCTGAAGGCAATGTGGTGGAGAAGGGCAGTGGTCAGGCATCATCGGATGGTAAACATGACGCGGTTCCTCCCTGCCCTTCACCTGCTGATGCGAGTTCAGATAACTCTTGCAGCGGCATAAATTTGGCTTATGGCGATAATAAGAAGGTGATGGGCACGCTGAAGAATATCGGGCAGAACATGCTCGAAAACATCCAGGTATTATACTTGAACCCATTTTGTCGCCCTTGGGCGTCTCTGTTTGCCAGGTTGCTCCTGCTGCTAGCAGAGTCCATATATCGGTGATGGTACCTTCTATGCTGAGAGATCGGTCTGTAACCAGTCAGGCAGTGACCATGTATTTTTATATTTTTTAGAATAAGGCAGCTCGCACTTTGAAGTCCCCCCCATGCATTGTTTACTTTACTTTCCCTTGTCCAAAAAGTCATCTAAGACACGAGAATGACATTACCATCTGGCTGCCATATGTGTACAGGTGATCGAAACGGCGTTCCAGCAGGACCGCGCGCAGCCCAGCGCCATGGAGAACTTGTCGAACAACATCCTGGGAGGCAAAGGGCAGGTCACCGCGATGGCTGCCCTGACAGAGCTCCGCAAGATCAGCAACCTGCTGCGCGAGATGTGACCCATCCAAGGCGTGTGCAGGCTCCTCCTCCCCCATTCTCACCCCCCCCCCCCCCCCCCCCCCACAAATCATTAGCTCCTCAGAATCAGATAAGCAAGGCCTCCGTAGTTGAAGCCCAGGCACCTAGCCACCCCCCAAACCCCCCTTGTATATATAGACCCCATTCGATTATTCCATTGAGCCTCTGCTCGGCAGGTATGCTAAGGCTCTCGTTCTTTTTCTTTCTTTCTTGTAACTAAGGATTGGTCAGCTGCTGTCAACTGAGTTGCGGGAGGTGAGGGAGTAAAAAACTCTCTTGTCTCCTGCGTTAGGAGCAACTTTTTGATGGAACAATTTTGGACGCGAAAATGTCTCTCGAGGTTCAGTAAATAAATGGAATAAGCTATGTCGAAAGCGCGTATCTGTTTTTTTTAATCTCTATTATTTTGTCATCATCATTCATATGACTGTGGACCTGTGTCGCTGATGCTGCTGGTGCTTGTGGTGGTGCTGGTTGGTTTGGCAGCATGGATCCTTATGCCCATGCGATGTGGCCATGTGCACCAATCAGTGCAGAGAATGATTTGGTTGTCTTTGGCGATGTGAGCAAAAAGGATGCTCTAAACCCAGTCGGCCAGGTGCATTGCTTTCTCTTGTTGTGGCCTAGCCAGGCCAGTGCAGTGTGTGTGTTTGTGTGTTCTGAAGAGACGAGGTCAGGGTTCGTCTGAGCTGAGGGATGTGCAGCAGTATGGACATGTTTTCTGATTTGGTTGCCGTGTTTGGTTAGCTGATGGGGCCTTTGATGGTTTCCTTGACTTCGACGCATGTTTTCCGTGTGCTTTGTTGTATCTTGGCGGAGGAAAAGGGGAAACTGGATGGGTACTTTTTGTAATTTCGTGTACGCTTCTTGCACTGGACAATACAGAACAGCACAGCACAGCACAGCGCGTGATCGTAGTCCTGTCCTGCTGACTGCCAACGCAAAAGAAAAAGCAACGAGATGGAGTGGAGTTGGGGCCGGGAGCAGATCACAGGTCAAGCAAGATCGATCGGCGCCTGTCTGTCTGGCTCTGGCAGGCAGCGATCTTAGTCCAGTGGAGCGGTGGAGCTGTATCTCCGCGCATGGAGACGAGAGAGCTAAATAACCAATCACAAATTTTGCATGCCAATCACAAATTTTGCATGGTCAACTGTACGTGGTGCGCTGGGCGTGGCTGGCGGCCCAACCAATCACGTGGTAAGTAAACAAGTTCTTAGGAGCAACTGCATGGTGCTAAGGATATGTCCGTATTTAATCAAACCTAGGAATGACAATTAGACCCGTGGGTATAGATACCCACAGGTTTCGTACCCGGTGGAAATGGGAGTTTGAAATCTCACCCATGATCCTATCGGGTCGGGTACCCGAAATACGTCGGGTAGGGTACGGATAGTATATTTTACCCATGGATATCCACTGGATACCCGAAATATTAATTCATAATTTTACATGTTGTGTTTTTGGCCCATGAAGCAAAGAAAAGAAGCCCAAAGCAGTGAACCGGCTAACCCTAACTCCCTAAGTTCCCTTCCCTTCCCGGCCTCCCACCCCGCCAGGCCGCCACCCGTGACCCGCCAGCCGTCCGTGCCCTGTGCCCCAGCCGCCACTCCCAGCTCCGCCCAGCCGCCACCAGTCCAGCCCGCTGCGGCGCTGTCCCGCTCCTGTCCCGAGCGGGCGAGCTACGCCTGCGCCTGTACCCCCAAGCTGCGCGCGGCGCCCCTGCGGCGTCCCCGAGGCCCGACCGCCCGAGCTGCGCCTGCGCTCCTCGGCTCATGCGCCGTCCGCCCGTCACTGAGGCCCGAGCTGCGAGCATGCGCCTGCTCGCCTGCGCCGTCCGCCATCAAACCCTCAGGTACTCAGTAGCTCAGTACTCAGTTAGAAGCCCAATGTCAACTCCACAAGGCAGTAGCAGTCGTCGCAGTGGCATAGGAGCAGCTCCTGTTGATGCTGGTAGCTCTAGACATCCCACTCCATCTGATGCAGTAACCCAAGGGGCAAGGAATGATGTTGTTGAAATAGATGATGCTGCACAGGTTGGGTGTAAGAGGAAGTTGAAGTCTAAAGTATGGGAGGATTTTGTTAGAGTTACTGTATCTGGTAAATGGAAAGCTAAGTGCAATTAGTGTAGCAAACTATTGACAGCCGAAGGTAAAAGCGGTACCAGCCATTTACAAAGCCACATAAATACATGTGAGTCACGACAAGCTAGAAAAGGCCTAAAACAATCCTCCTTGAAATTTTCACAAAATCCAGATGGCAGTGTTTGTCTAGAGAAGTATGTATTTGATCAAGATGTTGCTAGGAAAGAACTTGCATTAATGATATGTGTGCATGAGTACCCGTTGTCTATGGTTGACCATGTAGGCTTTAGAAAGTTTTGTGCTTCCCTGCAACCGTTGTTTAAGTTAGTGTCAAGAAATACCATTAGAAAGGATATTCTGGATATGTATGACGTTCAAAAGCTCTCTATGGTGACAATGTTCCAACAACAACAATCTCGTATTGCGGTCACCACAGATATGTGGACAGCAAATCATCAAAAGAAGGGTTACATGGCAGTGACTGTACACTATATTGATGAAATTTGGAGTCTAAAAAGCTACCTTTTAAGGTAATTGAAAGTCGCCTAGAGGGGGAGGTGAATAGGGCGAAACTGAAATTTACAAATATAAACACAACTACAAGCCGGGTTAGCGTTAGAAATATAAACGAGTCCGCGAGAGAGGGCGTAAAACAAATCGCAAGCAAATGAAGAACGTGACACGCGGATTTGTTTTACCGAGGTTCGGTTCTCGCAAACCTACTCCCCGTTGAGGAGGCCACAAAGGCCGGGTCTCTTTCAACCCTTTCCCTCTCTCAAACGATCCCTCGGATCGAGTGAGCTTTCTTTTCTCAATCACTTGGAACACAAAGTTCCCACAAGGACCACCACAAGTTTGGTGTCTCTTGCCTTAATTACAAGTGAGTTTGATCGCAATGAAAGAATCAAGAAAGCACGATTGAAAAAGCCAAGCGACAAGAGCGACAAATAACACACGGATCACTTTCTCTCTCAAGTCACTAATCACTAATGATCTCTTTTCTCAATTGTAAAACTTGGAGAGGTGGAGGCTTTGAATGTGTCTTGGAATGGATTGCTAGCTCTTGTATTGAATGTTGAAGTTTGGAATGCTTGGATGTATTGAATGTAGGTGGTTGGGGTGGTATTTATAGCCACCAACCACTTCCTAGCCGTTGCTCCATTCTGCTGAGCGCGGACGGTCCGCGAGCCAGGTCCGGACGGTCCGCCCCTCTAGATCAACGGCTGAAAATGCAACGGTCAGCAGTAACGGCTATATCAACGGCTATATTGCATTTAATGCGTTGTCAGATGTCAGACAGACCCAGTCGCGGACGGTCCGCGAGCCTGGCCCGGACGGTCCGCGAGCCCGCTATAATTCATTTCTCCGAACCCGTCACCTTCGGGTTTTTCGGTTTCTCACCTACCGGACGGTCCGCGCCAGAGGCCGGACGGTCCGCGCAAGGGCTCGGACGGTCTTTGCTTTTCCTCCGGACAGTCCATAGTGCAGACTTGGATTTTTGCATTGGTTCTGTCCGAGTGTCATCCTCGTGTCGCGGACGGTCCGCTGCAAGGGCCCGGACGGTCCGCGCTTGGCCTGTTTTTCAAAAAAGCTTCTCCTGTCCGGAATAATCTACGGTATTCCGGACAGTCGATTTAGTATAGTTATAGATGAACCTTTGGCACCTGTAGAACATATAATCTAGAGCAAACTAGTTAGTCCAATTATTTGTGTTGGGCAATTCAACCACCAAAACTATTTAGGAACTAGGTGTAAGCCTAATTCCCTTTCAATCTCCCCTTTTTTGGTGATTGATGCCAACACAAACCAAAGCAAATATGGAAGTGCATAATTGAACTAGTTTGCATAATTGTAAGTGCAAAGGTTGCTTGGAAATGAGCCAATGTAAATACTTATAAGATATGCATGGATCATTTCTTTCTTATTTAACATTTTGGACCATGCTTGCACCACATGTTTTGTTTTTGCAAACTATTTTGTAAATCTTTTTCAAAGTCAAAGGTAAATGAATAAGATTTTGCAACGCATTTTCAAGATTTGAAATTTTTTCCCCCTGTTTCAAATGCTTTTCCTTTGACTAAACAAAAACTCCCCCTAAATGAGATCCTCCTCTTAGTGTTCAAGAGGGTTTTGATATATCATTTTTGAAATACTGTTTTCTCCCCCTTTTGAACACAATAGGATATCAATTGATAATATTCTTGGAAACACGAAGTTTTTGAAATTGGTGGTGGTGGTGGTGGTGGTGCGGTCCTTTTGCTTTGGGCTCTTACTTTCTCCCCCTTTGGCATGAATCGCCAAAAACGGAATCATTAGAGCCCTAGAGTGACTTTCTCCCTCTTTGGTCAAAAAAACGAATGAGATAAGATTATACCAAAGAAGGGGTCCTTTTGCTTGGTGCTCATGGTTTCTCCCCAAGAATGGAGAGTTGCTTGGAGTGACGGCGAAGGATGAGTTACGTAGTGGAAGCCTTTGTCTTCGCCGAAGACTCCAATTCCCTTTCAATACACCTATGACTTGGTTTGAAATAGACTTGAAAAACACATTAGTCATAGCATGTGAAAGAGACATGATCAAAGGTATATAAAAGAGCTATGAGTGCAAGTTAACAAAAGAAATTCCTAGAATCAAGAATATTTAGCTCATGCCTAAGTTTGTTAAAAGTTTGTTCATCAAGAGGCTTGGTAAAGATATCGGCTAATTGATCTTTAGTGTTAATGTAAGAAATCTCGATATCTCCCTTTTGTTGGTGATCCCTAAGAAAATGATACCGAATGGCTATGTGCTTAGTGCGGCTATGCTCGACGGGATTGTCGGCCATTTTGATTGCACTCTCATTATCACATAGCAAAGGGACTTTGGTTAATTTGTAAATGTAGTCCCGCAGGGTTTGCCTCATCCAAAGCAATTGCGCGCAACAGTGACCTGCGGCAATGTACTCGGCTTCGGCGGTGGAAAGAGCGACCGGATTTTGCTTCTTTGAAGCCCAAGACACCAAGGATCTTCCCAAGAACTGGCAAGTCCCCGATGTGCTCTTCCTATTGATTTTACACCCTGCCCAATCGGCATCCGAATAACCAATTAAATCGAATGTGGATCCCCTAGGATACCAAAGCCCAAACTGAGTATAAGCCAAATATCTCAAGATTCGTTTCACGGCCGTAAGGTGAGCTTCCTTAGGGTCGGCTTGGAATCTTGCACACATGCATACGGAAAGCATAATATCTGGTCGAGATGCACATAAATAGAGTAAAGAACCTATCATCGACCGGTATACCTTTTGATCCACGGACTTACCTCCCGTGTCGAGGTTTAGATGCCCATTTGATCCCATGGGTGTCTTGATGGGTTTGGCATCCTTCATTCCAAACTTGCTTAGAATATCTTGAGTGTACTTCGTTTGGCTTAGGAAGGTGCCTTCTTGGAGTTGCTTCACTTGAAATCCTAAGAAGTACTTCAACTCCCCCATCATAGACATCTCGAACTTTTGTGTCATGATCCTACTAAACTCTTCACATGTAGATTCGTTAGTAGACCCAAATATAATATCATCAACATAAATTTGGCATACAAACAAATTATTTTCAAGTGTTTTGGTAAAGAGCGTAGGATCGGCCTTTCCGACTTTGAATCCATTTGCAATAAGAAAATCTCTAAGGCATTCATACCATGCTCTTGGGGCTTGCTTGAGCCCATAAAGCGCCTTAGAGAGCTTATAGACATGGTTAGGATACTCACTGTCTTCAAAGCCGGGAGGTTGCTCAACATAGACCTCTTCCTTGATTGGTCCATTGAGGAAGGCACTTTTCACGTCCATTTGATAAAGCTTAAAGCCATGGTAAGTAGCATAGGCCAATAATATTCGAATTGACTCAAGCCTAGCTACGGGTGCATAAGTTTCACGGAAATCCAAACCTTCGACTTGGGAGTATCCCTTGGTCACAAGTCGAGCTTTGTTTCTTGTCACCACACCATGCTCATCTTGCTTGTTGCGGAAGACCCATTTGGTTCCTACAACATTTTGGTTAGGACGTGGAACTAAATGCCATACCTCATTTCTAGTGAAGTTGTTGAGCTCCTCTTGCATCGCCACCACCCAATCCGAATCTTGTAGTGCTTCCTCTACCCTATGTGGCTCAATAGAGGAAACAAACGAGTAATGTTCACAGAAATGTGCAACACAAGATCGAGTAGTTACCCCCTTATGAATGTCGCCGAGGATGGTGTCGACGGGGTGATCTCGTTGGATTGCTTGGTGGACTCTTGGGTGTGGCGGCCTTTGTTCCTCATCCTCCTTGTCTTCCTCATTTACATCTCCCCCTTGATCAATGCCATCATCTTGAGGTGGCTCATTTGCTTGATCTTCTACTTCATCAACTTGAGCTTCATCCTCATTTTGAGTTGGTGGAGATGCTTGCATTGAGGAGGATGGTTGATCTTGTGCATTTGGAGGCTCTTCGGATTCCTTAGGACACACATCCCCAATGGACATGTTCCTTAGCGCGATGCATGGAGCCTCGTCTTCACCTATCTCATCAAGATCAACTTGCTCTATTTGAGAGCCATTAGTCTCATCAAACACAACGTCACATGAGACTTCAACTAGTCCAGTGGACTTGTTAAAGACCCTATATGCCCTTGTGTTTGAGTCATAACCAAGTAAAAAGCCTTCTACAGTCTTAGGAGCAAATTTAGATTTTCTACCTCTTTTAACAAGAATAAAGCATTTGCTACCAAAGACTCTAAAATATGAAATGTTGGGCTTTTTACCGGTTAGGAGTTCATATGATGTCTTCTTGAGGATTCGGTGTAGATATAACCGGTTGATGGCGTAGCAAGCGGTGTTGACCGCCTCGGCCCAAAACCGATCTGAAGTCTTGTACTCATCAAGCATGGTCCTTGCCATGTCCAATAGAGTTCTATTCTTCCTCTCCACTACACCATTTTGTTGAGGTGTGTAGGGAGAAGAGAACTCATGCTTGATGCCCTCCTCCTCAAGGAAGCCTTCGATTTGAGAGTTCTTGAACTCCGTTCCGTTGTCGCTTCTTATTTTCTTGATCCTTAAGCCGAACTCATTTTGAGCCCGTCTCAAGAATCCCTTTAAGGTTTCTTGGGTTTGAGATTTTTCCTGTAAAAAGAATACCCAAGTGAAGCGAGAATAATCATCCACAATAACTAGACAGTACTTACTCCCGCCGATGCTTATGTAAGCTATCAGGCCGAATAGATCCATGTGCAGGAGCTCCAGTGGCCTGTTGGTCGTCATTATGTTCTTATGCGGATGATGAGAGCCAACTTGTTTTCCTGCTTGGCATGCGCTACAAATCCTGTCTTTCTCAAAATGAACATTTGTTAGTCCTAAAATGTGTTATCCCTTTAGAAGCTTATGAAGATTCTTCATCCCAACATGAGCTAGTCGGCGGTGCCAGAGCCAACCCATGTTAGTCTTAGCAATTAAGCAAGTGTCGAGTTCAGCTCTATCAAAATCTACCAAGTATAGCTGACCCTCTAACACTCCCTTAAAGGCTATTGAATCATCACTTCTTCTAAAGACAGTGACACCAATATCAGTAAAAAGACAGTTGTAGCCCATTTGACATAATTGAGATACAGAAAGCAAATTGTAATCTAATGAGTCTACAAGAAAAACATTGGAAATGGAATGGTCAGGAGATGTAGCAATTTTACCAAGACCTTTGACCAAACCTTGATTTCCATCTCCGAATGTGATAGCTCGTTGGGGATCTTGGTTTTTCTCGTAGGAGGAGAACATCTTTTTCTCCCCAGTCATGTGGTTCGTGCACCCGCTGTCGAGTATCCAACTTGAGCCCCCGGATGCATAAACCTACAAAACAAGTTTAGTTCTTGACTTTAGGTACCCAAATGGTTTTGGGTCCTTTGGCATTAGACACAAGAACTTTGGGTACCCAAACACAAGTCTTTGACCCCTTGTGCTTGCCCCCAACATATTTGGCAACTACTTTGCCGGATTTGTTAGTCAAAACATACGATGCATCAAAAGTTTTAAATGAAATATTATGATCATTTGATGCGCTAGGAGTTTTCTTTCTAGGCAACTTAGCATGGGTTGGTTGCCTAGAGCTAGATGTCTTACCCTTATACATGAAAGCATGATTAGGGCCAGAGTGAGACTTCCTAGAATGAATTTTCCTAATTTTGCTCTCGGGATAACCGGCAGGGTATAAAATGTAACCCTCGTTATCCTGAGGTATGGGAGCCTTGCCCTTAACAAAGTTAGACAATCTTTTAGGAGGGACACTAATTTTGACATTGTCTCCCCTTTGGAAGCCAATGCCATCCTTGATGCCCGGGCGTCTCCCATTATAAAGCATGCTACGAGCAAATTTAAATTTCTCATTTTCTAAGTTGTGCTCGGCAATTTTAGCATCTAGTTTTGCTATATGATCATTTTGTTGTTTAATTAAAGCCATATGATCATGAATAGCATTAATATCAACATCTCTACATCTAGTACAAATAGATACATGCTCAACAATAGATGTAGAGGGTTTGCAAGAATTAAGTTCAACAATCTTAGCATGAAGAATATTATTTTTATCTCTAAGATTGGAAATGGTAGCATTGCAAACATCTAGTTCTTTAGCCTTAGCAATTAAATTTTCATTTTCTACTCTAAGGCTAGCAAGAGAAATGTTTAATTCTTCAATCCTAGCAAGCAAATCATCATTATTATCTCTAGGATTGGGAATTGAAACATTACAAACATGTGAATCAACCTTAGCATTTAAACTAGCATTTTCATTCCTAAGGTTGTCAATCATCTCACGGCAAGCGCTTAGCTCACTAGATAATTTTTCACATTTCTCAATTTCTAGAGCATAAGCATTTTTAACCTTAACATGTTTCTTGTTTTCCTTAATTAGGAGGTCCTCTTGAGAGTCCAAGAGGTCATCCTTTTCATGAATAGCGCTAATCAATTCATTTAGTTTTTCTTTTTGTTCCATGTTAAGGTTGGCAAAAAGGGTACGTAAATTATCTTCCTCATCACTAGCATTATCATCACTAGAGGTTTCATATTTAGTGGAGGATCTTGATTTTACCTTCTTTTTGCCGTCCTTTGCCATGAGGCACTTGTGGCCAACGTTGGGAAAGAGAAGTCCCTTGGTGACGGCGATGTTGGCGGCGTCCTCGTCGTCGGAGGAGTCGCTTGAGCTTTCGTTGGAGTCCCACTCCCGACAAACATGGGCATCGCCGCCCTTCTTCTTGTAGTACCTCTTCTTCTCCTTTCTTCTTCCTTTCTTGTCGTCGCCCCTGTCACTATCACTTGATAATGGACATTTAGCAATAAAATGACCGGGCTTACCACACTTGTAGCAAACTTTCTTGGAGCGGGACTTGTAGTCTTTCCCTCTCCTTTGATTGAGGATTTGGCGGAAACTCTTGATGACGAGCGCCATTTCCTCATTGTCAAGCTTGGAGGCGTCTATTGGTTGTCGACTTGGTGTAGACTCCTCCTTCTTGTCCTCCGTCACCTTGAATGCGACGGGTTGAGCTTCGGATGTGGAGGGATCATCAAGCTCGTTGATCTTCCTCGAGCCTTCGATCATGCACTCAAAACTTACAAAATGCCCGATTACTTCCTCGGGGGTCATTTTAGTATATCTAGGATTACCACGAATTAATTGAACTTGAGTAGGGTTAAGGAAAATAAGAGATCTTAGAATAACCTTAACCACTTCATGGTCATCCCACTTTACGCTCCGGAGGTTGCGCACTTGGTTCACCAAGGTCTTGAGTCGGTTGTACATGTGTTGTGGCTCCTCCCTGAGAGCACCTAGAGGGGGGGGGTGAATAGGTGATCCTGTAATAAACTTAAACTAATAGCCACAAAAATCTTGTTAAGTGTTAGCACAATTATTGCCAAGTGGCTAGAGAGGAGTCTCAACAAAACACAATACCACAAGAGATCAAACACAGAGATGACACAGTGGTTTATCCCGTGGTTCGGCCAAGACCAACGCTTGCCTACTCCACGTTGTGGCATCCCAACGGACGAGGGTTGCAATCAACCCCTCTCAAGCGGTCCAAAGACCAACTTGAATACCACGGTGTTTTGCTTTGCCTTTCAATATCCCGTTTGTGAGGAATCTCCACAACTTGGAGTCTCTCGCCCTTACACTTGAGATTCACAAAGAAATACGGAGTAAGGGAGGGAATGAGCAACGCACACAAGACTTCAAAAGATCAGAGCAACAACACGCACACAAGCAGCAATAAGAGCTCGCAACACAACTCAAAGAGTTCACAACTCCACAAGAGCTCTATATGCTATCACAATGAAACGAATGCGCGAGATCGATGTCTTGGTGCTTAGGAATGTTGTAGGAATGCTTGGTGTGCTCCTCCATGCGCCTAGGGGTCCCTTTTATAGCCCTAAGGCAGCTAGGAGCCGTTGAGAATAAATCTGGAAGGCCATCCTTGCCTTCTGTCGTCGGGCGCACCGGACAGTCCGGTGCACACCGGACACTGTTCGGTGCCCGATTTATTTCCATAAACGGCGCAGTCGACCGTTGCAGACCGTTGGAGATCTGGGAGCCGATGGCGCATCGGACATGTCCGGTGCACACCGGACAGTCCGGTGCCCCCTTCCGACCGTTGGCTCGGCCACGTGTCTCGCGCAGATTGCGCGGCCGACCGTTGGCCCGGCCGACCGTTGGCTCACCGGACAGTCCGGTGCACACCGGAGAGTCCGGTGAATTTTAGCCGTACGCCGTCGGCAAATTCCCGAGAGCGGCGTCTTCAGGCCGAGGCAGCCTGGCGCACCGGACAGTCCGGTGCCCCAGACCGAAACAGCCTTTTGGCTGTACACAGCCAACTCTCTCCTTTTCTTCTTCTCTCTGTTTCTAACACTTAGACAAGTATATTAGTACACAAAACCAATGTACTAAGGCTTAGAAACATACCTTTACTTGTGATTTGCACTTTGTTCATCCATGGGCATAGATTCACATTTAAGCACTTGTGTTGGCACTCAATCACCAAAATACTTAGAAATGGCCCAAAGGCACATTTCCCTTTCAATCTCCCCCTTTTTGGTGATTTATGCCAACACAACATAAAGCAACTAGAACAAGTGCAAAATCACTTCAAATAGAACTCAAATCTATTTTGATTCATTTTTGGCATATATGGATCATCCTTTGCCACCACTTGGTTTGTTTTTGTAAATCAAACTCAAATCTCTATCTCTAAGTCAAACACACATGTTGAAGCATAAAGAGAGTCATTCCAAAAGAGATTGATCAAAGATTTCAAAAACTCCCCCTATTTCCCATAATCAATACTTCTCCCCACAAGAAGCCAACTTTTGACGAAAGAGACAATGCAAGAGTTTTGAACAAACCAAAAGCTCTATTCTACTATTTTCAAAATCTCTCAAGTGGTAGCTGATCCATTTATTGCTTTGGCCTTTATTTTCTCCCCCTTTGGCATCAAGCACCAAAACGGGATCAACTTTGGCCCTTTAACCCCATTGCCTCACCAAAATCTCCAATTAAGAGCAAATGGCAATAAGAGTTCATTAGATGGACTTGGAATAAGTTACCCTCTCATCGGAGTGCAGTGGAAGTCTTTCATGGTCCAAGTCCACCTTTCCCTTTCAATTCTTCTTCGAGACTAAATCAAGCAAACTCAAGCATATGGTTAGTCTCAAAGGGTCAAGTTGTAACACATCTCCCCCTAAACATGTGCATCACTTTGCAACGGACTTGTGAGGTCCAGGGAGTGTTTGTACAACTTGAGCACCACAATAAGCAACAAAATGCAGAATGAACATGATCAAAGGCATAAACACATGTATGCTACAATTCAATCCAAGTTCCGCGAATCTAAGACATTTAGCTCACTACGCAGCCTGCAAAAGGTCTTCTCATCTAGAGGCTTGGTAAAGATATCGACTAGCTGGTTCTCGGTGCTAACATGAAACACTTCGATATCTCCCTTTTGCTGGTGGTCTCTCAAAAAGTGATGCCGGATGTCTATGTGCTTTGTGCGGCTGTGCTCAACAGGATTTTCCGCCATGCGGATAGCACTCTCATTGTCACATAGGAGTGGGACTTTGCTCAGATTGTAGCCAAAGTCCCGGAGGGTTTGCCTCATCCAAAGTAGTTGCGCGCAACACTGTCCTGCGGCAACGTACTCGACCTCAGCGGTGGATAGGGCAACGGAAGTTTGTTTCTTAGAGTTCCACGACACCAGGGACCTTCCTAAGAATTGGCACGTCCCCGATGTACTCTTCCTATCGACCTTACATCCAGCATAGTCGGAATCTGAGTATCCAACCAAGTCAAAGGTAGACCCCTTTGGATACCAGAGCCCAAAACAAGGCGTAGCAACTAAATATCTAAGGATTCGCTTCACTGCCACTAAGTGACACTCCTTAGGATCGGATTGAAATCTAGCACACATGCATACGCTAAGCATAATATCCGGTCTACTAGCACATACGTAAAGTAATGACCCTATCATTGACCGGTATGCTTTTTGATCAACGGACTTACCTCCTTTGTTGAGGTCGGTGTGTCCGTCGGTTCCCATCGGAGTCTTTGCGGGCTTGGCGTCCTTCATCCCAAACCGCTTTAGCAGATCTTGTGTGTACTTCGTTTGGGAGATGAAGGTGCCTTCCTTGAGTTGCTTCACTTGGAACCCAAGGAAGTAGTTCAACTCGCCCATCATCGACATCTCGAATTTCTGCGTCATCACCCTGCTAAACTCTTCACAAGACTTTTGGTTAGTAGAACCAAATATTATGTCATCGACATAAATTTGGCACACAAACAAATCATCATCACATGTCTTTGTAAAAAGAGTTGGATCGGCTTTCCCAACCTTGAAAGCATTAACAATTAAAAAGTCTCTAAGGCATTCATACCATGCTCTTGGGGCTTGCTTAAGTCCATAGAGCGCCTTAGAGAGCTTACACACATGGTCGGGGTACCGTTCATCCTCGAAGCCAAGGGGTTGCTCTACGTACACCTCCTCCTTGATTGGCCCGTTGAGGAAAGCGCTCTTCACATCCATTTGGTACAACCTGAAAGAATGATGAGCGGCATATGCTAGCAAGATACGAATTGATTCTAGCCTAGCCACAGGAGCAAAAGTCTCCTCGAAATCCAAACCTGCGACTTGGGCATAACCTTTTGCCACAAGTCGAGCCTTGTTTCTCGTCACCACCCCGTGCTCGTCCTGTTTGTTGCGGAACACCCACTTGGTTCCCACAACATTTTGCTTCGGACGAGGCACCAGTGTCCAAACTTCATTCCTCTTGAAGTTGTTGAGCTCCTCCTGCATGGCCAACACCCAGTCCGGATCTAGCAAGGCCTCCTCTACCCTGAAAGGCTCAATAGAAGAGACAAAAGAGTAATGCTCACAAAAATTAACTAATCGAGATTGAGTAGTTACTCCCTTGCTAATGTCACCCAGAATTTGGTCGACGGGATGATTCCTTTGAATCATCGCTCGAACTTGGGTTGGAGGTGCTGGTTGCGCTTCTTCCTCCATTACTTGATCATCTTGTGCTCCCCCTTGATCACATGCCTCCTGTTGATGAACTTGTTCATCGTCTTGAGTTGGGGGATGCACCATAGTTGAGGAAGAAGGTTGATCTCGTTCATCTTGTTCCTGTGGCCGAACGTCTCCAATCGCCATGGTTCGTATCGCGGCCGTCGGAACATCTTCTTCATCTACATCATCAAGATCAACAACTTGCTCTCTTGGAGAGCCATTAGTCTCATCAAATACAACGTCGCTAGAGACTTCAACCAAACCCGATGATTTGTTGAAGACTCTATACACCTTTGTATTTGAGTCATAACCTAATAAAAACCCTTCTACTGCTTTGGGAGCAAACTTAGAATTTCTACCTTTCTTCACTAGAATGTAGCATTTGCTCCCAAATACACGAAAGTAAGATACATTGGGTTTGTTACCGGTTAGCAGCTCATACGAAGTCTTCTTGAGGAGGCGGTGAAGATAGACCCTGTTGATGGCATGGCAAGCCGTGTTCACAGCTTCCGACCAAAAACGCTCGGGGGTCTTGAATTCTCCAAGCATCGTCCTTGCCATATCGATTAGCGTCCTGTTCTTCCTCTCTACCACACCATTTTGCTGTGGTGTGTAGGGAGCGGAGAACTCGTGCTTGATCCCTTCCTCCTCAAGGAACTCCTCCACTTGAAGGTTCTTGAACTCGGACCCGTTGTCGCTCCTTATCTTCTTCACCTTGAGCTCAAACTCATTTTGAGCTCTCCTGAGGAAGCGCTTGAGGGTCCCTTGGGTTTCAGACTTATCCTGCATAAAGAACACCCAAGTGAAGCGGGAAAAGTCATCAACAATAACTAGACCATACTTACTCCCTCCTATGCTCAGATAGGCGATGGGTCCGAAGAGGTCCATATGCAGCAGCTCCAGGGGTCTTGAAGTGGTCATCACATTCTTGCTGTGATGCACTCCTCCCACTTGTTTACCTGCTTGACAAGCTGCACAAGGTCTATCCTTTTCGAATTGCACGTTAGTCAAACCTATCACATGTTCTCCCTTTAGAAGCTTGTGAAGGTTCTTCATCCCCACATGTGTTAAGCGGCGATGCCACATCCAGCCCATGTTAGTCTTAGCTATTAAGCATGCATCTAGACCGGCCTCTTCTTTTGCAAAATCAACTAAATAAAGTTTGTCGTCTAATACACCCTTAAAAGCTAGTGAACCATCACTTCTTCTAAAGACAGACACATCTACGTTTGTAAATAGACAGTTATACCCCATGTTGCATAATTGACTGACAGATAGCAAATTATATCCAAGAGACTCTACTAAAAACACATTAGAGATAGAGTGCTCATTAGAAATTACAATTTTACCTAACCCTTTTACCTTGCCTTGATTCCCATCACCGAATATAATTGAATCTTGGGAATCTTTATTCTTGACGTAGGAGGTGAACATCTTCTTCTCCCCCGTCATATGGTTTGTGCATCCACTATCAATAATCCAGCTTGAACCCCCGGATGCATAAACCTGCAAGGCAAATTTAGGCTTGGGACTTAGGTACCCAACTCTTGTTGGGTCCTATAAGGTTAGTCACAATTTCCTTAGGGACCCAAATGCAAGTTTTATCACCCTTGCATTTTGCCCCTAACTTCCTAGCAATTACCTTTCTATCCTTTCTACAAATTGCAAAGGAAGCATTCAAAGCATGATATATTGTAGAAGGCTCATTAACTTTCCTAGGAATATTAACAACATTTCTCCTAGGCATTTTATGAACAACATCCCTTCTACCAACATTTCTATCATGCACATATGAAGAACTAGAAGCAAACATAGCATGAGAAAAATCATCATACGCATTATAACTCCTATAAGCATTTCTAGTTTGTCTCCTATCATGATACAAAAAGGCATGGTTCTTTTTAGCACTATCAGCCATAGGGGCCTTCCCTTTCTCCTTAGCGGGAATGGGAGCCTTATAGCTTGTTAAGTTCTTGGCTTCCCTCTTGAAGCCAAGTCCATCCTTAATTGAGGGGTGTCTACCGATCGTGTAGGCATCCCTTGCAAATTTTAGTTTATCAAATTCATTCTTGCTAGTCTTAAGTTGAGCATTAAGACTAGCCAATTCCTCAGTTAATTTGGAAATTGAAACTAAATGATCACTACACGCATCAATATCGAAATCTTTACACCTAGTGCAAATCTCAACATGTTCTACACAAGAATTAGATTTACTAGCTACTTCTAGTTTAGCATTTAAGTCATCATTAACACTCTTTAAAGTAGCAATGGTTTCATGACAAGAAGATAGTTCACTAGAAAGCACTTCATTTCTTTTAACTTCTAAAGCATAAGATTTTTGTGCCTCTACAAATTTGTCATGCTCTTCATACAAAAGGTCCTCTTGTTTTTCTAAGAGTCTATCTTTTTCATTCAAGGCATCAATCAATTCATTAATTTTATCTACTTTAGTTCTATCCAATCCCTTGAACAAACTAGAGTAATCTATTTCATCATCACTAGACTCATCATCACTGGAAGAATCATAAGTGACATTGTTTTGATTACATACCTTCTTCTCCCTTGCCATAAGGCATGTGTGACGCTCGTTGGGGAAGAGGGATGACTTGTTGAAGGCAGTGGCGGCGAGTCCTTCACTGTCGGAGTCGGAGGAGGAGCAATCCGAATCCCACTCCTTTCCGATATGTGCCTCGCCCTTGGCCTTCTTGTAATGCTTCTTCTTTTCCCTCTTGCTCCCGTGTTCCTGGTCACTATCATTGTCGGGACAGTTAGCAATAAAATGACCAAGCTTACCGCATTTGAAGCATGATCGCTTTCCCTTGGTCTTAGTCTTGCTTGGCTGTCCCTTTCGACCCTTTAGTGCCGTCTTGAATCTTTTGATGATGAGGGCCATCTCTTCATCATTAAGACCGGTCGCCTCAATTTGCGCCACCTTGCTGGGTAGCGCCTCCTTGCTCCTTGTTGCCTTGAGAGCAATGGGTTGAGGCTCATGGATTGGGCCATTCAACGCGTCGTCCACGTACCTTGCCTCCTTGATCATCATTCGCCCGCTGACAAATTTTCCAAGAATTTCTTCGGGCGACATCTTGATGTACCTAGGATTTTCACGAATATTGTTCACCAAGTGAGGATCAAGAACGGTAAATGACCTTAGCATTAGGCGGACGACGTCGTGATCCGTCCATCGCGTGCTTCCGTAGCTCCTTATTTTGTTGATAAGGATCTTGAGCCGGTTGTATGTTTGTGTCGGCTCCTCGCCCCTTATCATCGCGAATCGTCCGAGCTCGCCCTCCACCAACTCCATCTTGGTGAGTAAGGTGACATCATTCCCCTCATGAGAGATCTTGAGGGTGTCCCAAATCTGCTTGGCATTGTCCAAGCCGCTCACCTTGTGATACTCGTCCCTGCACAAAGAGGCTAGCAACACAGTAGTAGCTTGTGCGTTTTTATGGATCTGTTCATTAATAAACGAAGGGCTATCCGAGCTATCAAATTTCATTCCACTTTCCACAATCTCCCAAATGCTTGGATGGAGAGAAAATAGGTGAGTACGCATTTTGTGACTCCAAAATCCGTAGTCCTCTCCATCAAAGTGAGGAGGCTTGCCAAGTGGAATGGGGAGCAAATGAGCATTTGAGCTATGCGGAATGCGCGAATAATCAAAAGAAAAGTTTGAGTTAACCGTCTTTTGTTTGTCATAGTCGTTGTCGTCGTTGTCCTTTTGGGAAGAAGAAGATTCGTCGCTGTCGTCGTAGTAGACGATCTCCTTGATGCGCCTTGTCTTCTTCTTCTTCCCTTCCTTCCGTCTATGGCCCGAGCCGGAGTCGGTAGGCTTGTCATCTTTGGGCTCGTTGACGAAGGACTCCTTCTCCTTATCGTTGATCACGATTCCCTTCCCCTTAGGATCCATTTCTTCGGGCGATTAGTCCCTTTCTTGAAGAGAACGGCTCTGATACCAATTGAGAGCACCTAGAGGGGGGGTGAAGAGGTGATCCTGTAATAAACTTAAACTAATAGCCACAAAAATCTTGTTAAGTGTTAGCACAATTATTGCCAAGTGGCTAGAGAGGAGTCTCAACAAAACACAATACCACAAGAGATCAAACACAGAGATGACACAGTGGTTTATCCCGTGGTTCGGCCAAGACCAACGCTTGCCTACTCCACGTTGTGGCGTCCCAACGGACGAGGGTTGCAATCAACCCCTCTCAAGCGGTCCAAAGACCAACTTGAATACCACGGTGTTTTGCTTTGCCTTTCAATATCCCGTTTGCGAGGAATCTCCACAACTTGGAGTCTCTCGCCCTTACACTTGAGATTCACAAAGAAATACGGAGTAAGGGAGGGAATGAGCAACGCACACAAGACTTCAAAAGATCAGAGCAACAACACGCACACAAGCAGCAATAAGAGCTCGCAACACAACTCAAAGAGTTCACAACTCCACAAGAGCTCTATATGCTATCACAATGAAACGAATGCGCGAGATCGATGTCTTGGTGCTTAGGAATGTTGTAGGAATGCTTGGTGTGCTCCTCCATGCGCCTAGGGGTCCCTTTTATAGCCCTAAGGCAGCTAGGAGCCGTTGAGAATAAATCTGGAAGGCCATCCTTGCCTTCTGTCGTCGGGCGCACCGGACAGTCCGGTGCACACCGGACACTGTCCGGTGCCCGATTTATTTCCATAAACGGCGCAGTCGACCGTTGCATACCGTTGGAGATCTGGGAGCCGATGGCGCACCGGACATGTCCGGTGCACACCGGACAGTCCGGTGCCCCCTTCCGACCGTTGGCTCGGCCACGTGTCTCGCGCAGATTGCGCGGCCGACCGTTGGCCCGGCCGACCGTTGGCTCACCGGACAGTCCGGTGCACACCGGACAGTCCGGTGCACACCGGACAGTCCGGTGAATTTTAGTCGTACGTCGTCGGCAAATTCCCGAGAGCGGCGTCTTCAGGCCGAGGCAGCCTGGCGCACCGGACACTGTCCGGTGCACCACCGGACAGTCCGGTGCCCCAGACCGAAACAGCCTTTTGGCTGTACACAGCCAACTCTCTCCTTTTCTTCTTCTCTCTGTTTCTAACACTTAGACAAGTATATTAGTACACAAAACCAATGTACTAAGGCTTAGAAACATACCTTTACTTGTGATTTGCACTTTGTTCATCCATGGGCATAGATTCACATTTAAGCACTTGTGTTGGCACTCAATCACCAAAATACTTAGAAATGGCCCAAAGGCACATTTCCCTTTCACTCCCCTTTGCGAAGTCGGAACCGACCGAGCTCCCCCTCGATCGTTTCCCGCTTGGTGATCTTGGTGAGCTCGTCTCCCTCGTGCGCGGTTTTGAGCACATCCCAAACCTCCTTGGCACTCTTCAACCCTTGTACTTTGTTATACTCCTCTCTACTTAGTGAGGCGAGGAGTATTGTTGTCGCTTGAGAGTTGAAGTGCTCGATTTGGGCCACCTCATCCTCATCATAGTCTTCATCCCCTACGGATGGTACCTGTGCACCAAACTCAACAACATCCCATATGCTTTTGTGGAGCGAGGTTAGATGAAATCGCATTAAATCGCTCCACCTAGCGTAATCTTCACCATCAAAAGTTGGTGGTTTGCCTAATGGGACGGAAAGTAAAGGTGTATGTTTGGAAATGCGAGGGTAGCGTAGGGGGATCTTACTATACTTCTTGCGCTCTTGGCGCTTAGAAGTGACGGATGCCGCGTCGGAGTCGGAGGTGGATGCCGATGAAGAATCGGTCTCGTAGTAGACCACCTTCCTCATTCTTTTCTTCTTGTCCCCACTCCGATGCGGCTTGTGGGAAGAAGATTTTTCCTTCTTCTCTTTGTGGTGAGAAGAAGATTTCTTCTCCTTCCCTTTGTTGGAGGAGATCTTCTTCTTCTCCTTCCTCTTGGTGCGGGGCTCTTCCGATGAAGTGCTCCCGTGGCTTGTAGTGGGCTTTTCGCCGGTCTCCATCTCCTTCTTGGCGTGATCTCCCGACATCACTTCGAGCGGTTAGGCTCTAATGAAGCACCGGGCTTTGATACCAATTGAAAGTCGCCTAGAGGGGGGGGGGTGAATAGGGCGAAACTGAAATTTACAAATATAAACACAACTACAAGCCGGGTTAGCGTTAGAAATATAAACGAGTCCGCGAGAGAGGGCGTAAAACAAATCGCAAGCAAATGAAGAATGTGACACGCGGATTTGTTTTACCGAGGTTCGGTTCTCGCAAACCTACTCCCCGTTGAGGAGGCCACAAAGGCCGGGTCTCTTTCAACCCTTTCCCTCTCTCAAACGATCCCTCGGATCGAGTGAGCTTTCTTTTCTCAATCACTTGGAACACAAAGTTCCCACAAGGACCACCACAAGTTTGGTGTCTCTTGCCTTAATTACAAGTGAGTTTGATCGCAATGAAAGAATCAAGAAAGCACGATTGAAAAAGCCAAGCGACAAGAGCGACAAATAACACACGGATCACTTTCTCTCTCAAGTCACTAATCACTAATGATCTCTTTTCTCAATTGTAAAACTTGGAGAGGTGGAGGCTTTGAATGTGTCTTGGAATGGATTGCTAGCTCTTGTATTGAATGTTGAAGTTTGGAATGCTTGGATGTATTGAATGGAGGTGGTTGGGGTGGTATTTATAGCCACCAACCACTTCCTAGCCGTTGCTCCATTCTGCTGAGCGCGGACGGTCCGCGAGCCAGGTCCGGACGGTCCGCCCCTCTAGATCAACGGCTAAAAATGCAACGGTCAGCAGTAACGGCTATATCAACGACTATATTGCATTTAATGCGTTGTCAGATGTCAGACAGACCCAGTCGCGGACGGTCCGCGAGCCTGGCCCGGACGGTCCGCGAGCCCGCTATAATTCATTTCTCCGAACCCGTCACCTTCGGGTTTTTCGGTTTCTCACCTACCGGACGGTCCGCGCCAGAGGCCGGACGGTCCGCGCAAGGGCTCGGACGGTCTTTGCTTTTCCTCCGGACAGTCCATAGTGCAGACTTGGATTTTTGCATTGGTTCTGTCCGAGTGTCATCCTCGTGTCGCGGACGGTCCGCCGCAAGGGCCCGGACGGTCCGCGCTTGGCCTGTTTTTCAAAAAAGCTTCTCCTGTCCGGAATAATCTACGGTATTCCGGACAGTCGATTTAGTATAGTTATAGATGAACCTTTGGCACCTGTAGAACATATAATCTAGAGCAAACTAGTTAGTCCAATTATTTGTGTTGGGCAATTCAACCACCAAAACTATTTAGGAACTAGGTGTAAGCCTAATTCCCTTTCAGTAATATTTCTGTTGCTCTATATTTCTGCTACCATGAATGTATACTAGTATTTATAGTGGACACTTTCTTGTTACTCTATTTTGTAGATTTATGTATGTGCCACACCCACATACAGCTGAAGTCATAAGTGATGTACTTCATGATGTACTCATGGATTGGGGGATTGACAAGAAGGGGTGAAGTATCCCACTTTGAGAAAGATTGCCCGAGATATCATGTCTATTCCTGTGACAACCGTGGCTTCCGAGTCTGTCTTTAGTACTGGTGGGAGGGTCATTAGCCCAAGTCGTAGTAGACTAGCCCCAAAAATGGTGGAAGCCTTGATGTGTATGCAAGCTTGGGCTCGCGCTGACATGCTTGGTATGAATACTAGTGGATCTATAATGTTGTTTTATTTTCATTCCTTTCACTGCGATAGCACTAATGTTTCAAACTTCTCTTTGATTAGGTCATGGATCTCATGTACTCAATGCACTCATGACTTGCCTTGATGATGAAGATGAAGCAACTGTATATTGAAATTTATCCATTCTATATTTTACTAAATTTCTATTTGAATAACTATATGATTTATCACTTTGTCAGGATGACATGCAATCTGAAATCATTGATCCATGAACTTGTTGGCTGCTACTACGAAGTTGCTGCCTGCCTGCTACTACATGAACATCATGGACGTCATGTCATTGTGTTGTTGCTTATATTTGTGTTGTGTGAACTATGATTTGTGGACTGGACGTGTACTATGAGTCTATGATTTGTGAACTGAACGTGTACTATGATTTGTGAACTGAACGTGTACTATGATTTGTGAACTGTACTATGATATGTGAACTGGACGCGTACTAGTCATGAACTGTACTATGAATCTATGATTTGTAAATTGGTGATGTTGCTTATCAATTTCACATGTTGTGATGTTGTTCATTAACTCTCATCTGTCATAAACTATGTTGCTCATCAATTTACATGCAGATTTATATTTTACAGTAGCATATCCACCGGATACCCGATGGGTACGGGTACGGGTCCATTTTTTTACCCGATTGACTTGGTGGGTATAGATATTTGTATAAGAGTCGAACATGATATCGGGTCGGGTATTATCATACCCAAACACAACCCGACCCGCTGTCATCCCTAATCAAACCTCACATATCAGCTGATATCCCTTCGGCTGAGCAAAATTGCTAAAGGACCTCTAAGCCTTTAGAAATTTAACCCGTCGTCCATATTCACTATAGAACTATTACGGCAAGGTCTTTTTTCTTGCATAAAGAACCCTTTCAAAGAACTAGTGGCAGCGGTCCAGTGGGCCTGTTTTAATTATGAATTTAATCCGAAATATGATTATTATTAGGTATAAAAATAAATCTAGAAACCTAAAAAAATCATAACTTTCTCGTGCTAGCTCCGATTTAACCCGTTCAAATTGTGTTAGCTTCGTAATAATGTTGCCTACATACTAATAACTATGTTTTATCATGTAGCATGTTTTCAAAAATAATTAAATACTTGTTTAACATATAGTTATTAGATAAACTTTTATAAACCAAGATAAATGTAATATTGTAATTTGGTTCATGATTATAAATTGACTAAAATACTATTTCCAATCAAGTTATAATTGGCATTAAAATTAAATTAGTTATTTCTTTATCTTTTCTCACCTGACTTATAGTAACAAAATATAGTTTTATTGTTTAAACACCTAAAACTTTAGAGTGCTATATCTTTTCAACCATAACTTCAATTTCCGTGGTTCTCGAACCTACAGTTTTGTCTCGACGCGTAGAGCATTATTATACAGTTTGTTCTCATGTTTGGTGAGATGTTAACTTCTCCTATGCATAGTGTTTGTTTGTATTGTGCGAGTAGACGAGCAAGTGACCGAGGAGCCCGAAGCACATCAGGTTGAAGATCCTGAGCATGAGCTCGCTGAAGGCAGGTTGTGCCCTTGATCACTCTTCTTTACTCAATAATGTTTTTGTTAATCACTATGATATGTTCATGCTAATTTGATGGGACCTAATAGGTTACCCTAGTTTGGTTTACTTCACACCTTGCTTACCATTGAACTATTGGGTAGTTTTTGCTAATGATCTATATGGTTTTGTGTGTTAAGATACATATGATTCATGATCATGCTTTATTATTGTTACTGGATTATTTATTGTTCATGATAAGATTACGGTGTTAATTGGAACATGGAGCTTAACTTGAGATAACAGTGCTAACACAAGGGTGGAATGGGACGCCCTTGCCTGATTAATTAGGAAAGCTAGTGTAGAACTATCTTACCCGAAAGAGGCGATGGCGATAGAGGAGTTGCCGGTATAGGGAGGTTCTCGGATCGATCATGCTACGAGGCTTTTTGGACGAGAGATTCCTATATCGCTAGCGGGTTTTCTGAAGCTAGTGAAACTTTTTAAAGGCATCGTAGTGGATCCCTTTCCATTCACCTCGGGAGTGTCTAAGGGCCTTACAAACTCTGGCTAGATGGGATACACGACTTGTGGGTAAAGGGTACAACCTCTATAGTATGTAAAACTGTTATATCGGTCATGCTCATGGTCAAGTGCGACCCATAACTCTCGCATGATTAACTTATGGAATTAAACTTAATTTGTCATATGCGTTGTATTTTGGGAGTTTTTATCAATTGTGATCTTTTATTTTATTGGGGTGATATATATTATACTTAGTATCTGCTAATAAATTTTTGACTAACTTATTAAAATCAATGTTCAGTCTTAACATTATTTGTTGATCAGTTTTACACTACACATGAGCCCACACCGTAAGTAAGCTCATGCATATTATTTCCACACTTGTTGAGTGATGAATATATGTGAGCTCACTCTTGCAATAAACTCTCCTCTCCCACAGGTGAAGATCAGGTGCCACCAGAGGAGGACGAGTTCGACGACATCTAGGTGTCGTCTCCTAATCAGCTTGACGACACAAAGGAAATAATAATATTCGCTCGATTTATTTATTTTCATTTATTTTGTAAAATATTTTCGTTATGTAATAAAGTTTGTGACATTCGTCTCTATACACCGAGTCATTGTATGTGTTGATTTTCTTTGACGCATATATTAGCCGTATCCGGGTTTGTCTTTAAAACTGGGTGTGGCATCAATTCAGAATCACCTCATATTCTAGATTTTACAGATTCTTGTCATGCATGTTACAAGCTTTTCAACTAAACAAATTTTCAGTTCAGTTTTTTTTATATATATATTTGTCAGCTCACAGTCTACAACTAAACCAAACATACGCTCAAACCAAACTACAGCGCATGGTGTGCACTCGGCTATTCCTTCTTTTTAGCATGCAAGATTTTAGCTCATATGCAAATAGCTGATGCTCAATGATATTTACAAAGCTTGGGTGTGCCATAATCAGATCCTAGGCCTGTCTAGACCAGCGAAGACAACATTGAGGGACTACTCTGTGTAGTTGTCGTTTAGGACAGTATTGTCAAAATATACTTTTGACCAATATTTTTTGTTAAAAAACAAATAAACTTTTAATATATTTATACTTTTATAAAAGTACTTTTTAGACAAATCAGTATATATAAACATTAGATTTCAATACTAAATAATAAAACAGCTATTTGTAGTCAAAATTTTATAAGATCCAAAACAACAACTAGTAGTAGACCGAAGGGAGTAGGTCACAATATCAGTTTCTACCGTCCATGTACATCGTTCATTAATCAAAACACGAAAAGACACCCCCACTGCCTTTTCCATAAAAAAATTAATTGCTCAAGAAACAATAGCATGCTGATCATCCTCTGAAGCACAGTGCGCGTTTTTGTCTGCAGCCACCTCCTTCTTGAGCTTCTCCCAGACCTCCGGGCCCTTCTGATGTTTCAGGACCAGATACTTAAAAAACCGCTTCTCCGAACAGGCTAACAAGGTGGACAGTGCGAAGTTCGGAGGGACCAGCCCTCTTTCTCGCAGCCAGTCGTACATCAGGAACCTGGCTTTGGTTCTCTCTATGGTGAACGACAGGAACGCGGGGTACCCGACCAGAACGCTCAGAGGGTACGCCGTCTCGTTCACAAGGAACGATATCTTGGACTGGAGGACGTGTGTCTTCTGGTTCAGAACCTGCGGTGCCACCTTGATCATGTGCGACACGTCCTTGGGCTCGAACCCAGCGTTCACCAGGAAGTCGAACCGGTCCTGTAGCTCGTCGCCCTTGCCGCGGAAGGCCTTCAACGCCTTGTTCATGTCGTTGGAGCCTTCCGCGAACCCTACGTTCTTCAGGAACTTCACCTTCTCCTTCAGTGACTTCTCGGCGATTTCGTCGCAAGGCGGCAGGCGGCTGACCTTTAGCCCTAGTGTGTATTTCATTAGTTGGCGTGGCTCTTCCCTTATGATCTTCCACAGACGCTTCTTCCCCACGCTGAGGTATGTAAGGATGCTGTTTGCCTTCTTCACCCGAGCGGAACCGAGCATCGAGGCGTTCGCTACCACGAACTTCTTAATATCCTCCTCGCTCACATCGATGTCAGTTAAGAATAGCGTAACGCTCTGTATGTTCCTCGCAAAACTCCTCGCCTGTACGTCTGGGAAGTCCAGGAAAAGATTGAACAGGTCTCCTTTTCCGGACCCTGCTTTCAGCATAATGACAACTGCCCTAAACAGTGCATTTCCAGAGCCATCCAACAAGAAATCTGGGTGTTGCCTGATCAGTTTACCAATACCCTCGTTATCGAATCCCAATTCAGCAAGAAACTGAGGAACTTCAACCATCTTTCTCCAATTATACGACTTCTTTACGGATAAGAACTGACCAATCCAGTCTCTCTGAATGCCAATGTCATCTAGCCACTCTATGATCTTCAATTCGGCATGTGGGCCACATGTCAACACGGCAGGGCAACAGGCCATAAGCTTTATCACAGTGGACTTACTGAACCCTAGATCCTCAAGAGCTCTGAGCTTGGACGCAAGCACACCATCACCAAAACTGAAAGCCTCCGCAGCACCAATGTATATCTGCCCTATCTTATTGCGCATAACCCCATAATTGCAAAGAACACGGTAGTTCTCCAGCACCGTCTCGTCATCGGAAAGAAACATGAGATCCCGACGCAGAAAGGGTTGGTACTCACTCGGCTTGAGGCCCATGCTCTCGAAGAATGGCTCGAACTCATTGATCGGATAATACCTGAATAGACGCTCCAACGCCTTGGTGGCCCTCTCATCCCTTATCTCCTTTGTCTTCACCTTTGACCTGAACGCTGCCTCATCCCCCTCCACAGGGTCCTTGATAGCATCCTTCACCTGGTGCAGCAGATTGCTCACAAAGACAGGTGAGTGCTTGCTTATATGCTCCGCGTCGGGAAAGCTCAGCCCCCGTGTGACATGGAGGTACTCCATGAAAGTCTGCTGTGCGGTCCAGAACACCCGCATCTTCTTCATTCGATTGACCTCCTTATCCGCCATTACCGCCCCATCGTCATGATCCAAGGGTTTCTCATCCCTAACATGTGCAGGAGCAGGCGAGTAAGCCCGCAACTGATACCTGTGACCGATTGGAGTGTCCCCCCACCAATTCAAAACAGCCGATGATTCTTCACCATCCTGGGTATCAGTAGCACACCGGTGTGGTGCTCGGTACGGCTCACCGTGTTCCACAATGAGCTGAACCAGGGGAACCCGCCGGAGGCTGCGACCAGCCCTTAGTGCGCTGCGGAGGATCATGGGGAAACCAAGCTAGAAGCGCTGGCAGGACGGCAAGAAAAGCGCGCCAGCTTTGGGGTGCTACTCCACGGTCGCCATCGATGACGACTCCAGCTTCCGCACCCTCAGCGCCCAGTCTGCACGCGAAAATAAAAGTACGCCAAATAAGGCAAATGTTAAGATCGATATTCCCCGCGGCCGCAAGATGCCTTCATACCAGAAGGAGAGCGTGCCAAGTGAAGTAGCACGCTGCTGCTGCTGCTGCTGCTGAGGCGGCGGCGTCAAACGGTCGCCGGCGCAGGATCGTGCAGTGGCAGCCGGTGCCCGAGCTCCTTGGTGGAGAGGGGCGGGCAGATGAGGCGGCCGCGAAGAAGGCGCAGACCGCGCGAGGACGTGGGATGACGCAAGCTGCGGGGCGCGCGCGGTGCACGAGTACGAGACGGTGCGGTCGGCGGCGGAGAAGTTGAGTTGGGGCGGGGAACCTGGGGTTTGGGTGTGCTCCGGCGACGAGGAGTGGAAGTACCTGATGGGCCGTCGCGCGAGGATCAAAGGCTTCAAAGCCCAGAAAAGTGTTTATTTATATATCTCGTCTTTTGCATAATTAATTGCCTCATCAAATGGAGAAATGCAAAAAAAGAAATCTTACAGCCAATCGCAACGGTGAGATTTAAATTACGTCATTTCAATGTTCAGGATTTCTATTTTTTATTTGCAAATTGTGGTTGTAGCACAAATTTAGATGCTCATATTTTACGTATATCCGCACCTGCTAACGTATACCGTACCATTAGTAGCATAATATAATGACTAGATATGTGCCCGTGTGTTGCCACAGAAGTAAAAAATAGTATAAAACATATATACGAAACGACAAGCATGGCGTATGCGGAGGGAAGGCGGGGGCACGGCGGGTGGGAGCCGCATGGCGCATTGCGTAGGTTTTTGCGATGGGGCGCACGGTGTTGTAGAGTCATCGTGGTGGAGGAGGCCGCGGAGTCGTCGGCGCAAATGTCATGGAGCTACAATAGCAGTTTATGGAGGTTGCGGAGGTCGCGTGCGGAGATTGGCTATCCGACGCAGGTGGGCGAGGGTTTCGTGGAGTCGGAGCTCCGTGTGCGTGGAGTCGCGTGGATGTCGCGGAGGTGGGGGCACACGTGGAGAGGGGAAGTGGGGGCACAAAGATAGTCTACACTATTGACTTAATAGATAGTAGAGATTGAACAGATAAATCTTAAGAATAACAAATCACCTAGAAAACATTAATAAATAAAATGAACATAAAAATAATAAACATTTTCATATTTCAAGACATAGTTATCTTTTCTTTTGAAGGTCACCATTACACCAAAATAATAAACATAGTGTTCAGCTACAATAATAAACATACTGTTCAAATTTACAAATACGTATCTAAACACTATATTGCTAATTTTTGGCACCCAAAAGGTTTCAAAAAAACTGAAAGGTTATAAGCACTATATTGGTCACCTTTACCTTCATATAAATTTTACTTTCATACAAAGTCAGATAAAAAAATATTTTTTAAAAATAAAATGCTACGTAAGGGAGTGAATAAATAGCCCTCGACTTATTCATTAGCATATGAACAATAACCTTTTTTCATTTGGCCTCATACGGAGGTAGATTTATTGTGAAACTAAGGCCCCGTTTCAATCTCACGGGATAAAGTTTAGCTTCCTGCTAAACTTTAGCTATATGAATTGAAGTGCTAAAGTTTAGCTTCAATTACCACCATTAGCTCTCCTGTTTAGATTACAAATGGCTAAAGGTAGCTAAAAAATAGTTGCTAAAGTTTATCTCGCGAGATTGAAACAGGGCCTAAACCTTTTCGTTTGACCTTGATATGGAGATAGATTCGAAAATTATACTCTTGAAAGGGAAATGTGCCCTTGTGCCATTTCTAAGGATTTTGGTGATTAAGTGTCCAACACAAATGCCTTAAGTATTAATAAGTGTCAAATAGTGGATGAAGTGAAAATCAACACAAAGTTATGATTCTAGACTTAGTACATTGGTTTTTGTGTACTAACATATTTGTCTAAGTGCTAGAATAAGAGAAAACACAAAAGGAAAAAAGACTTGACTGGAGCTGCCAAGACTCTGCGCAGTCTGGATGCACCGGACAGTGTCCGGTGCGCCAGGCTGGCGTCTGGTCAACTGGCCGCTCTCGGGAATTCGTCGGCGGTGTACGGCTAAAATTCACCGGACTGTCCGGTGAGCCAACGGTCGGCCACGCCAACGGTCGGCCGCGCAATCCGCGCGTGACGCGTGGCCGAGCCAACGGTCTGATGGGGGCACCGGACTGTCCGGTGCGCCAACGACTCTAAATCTTCAACGGTCGGCTGCGCCAATTTAGGAAAGCAATCTGCACCGGACACTGAACAGTGTCTGTCCGGTGGCACACCAGACTGTCCGGTGCGCCACCCGACAGAAGGCAAGAATTGCCTTCCTGGATTGCTCTCAACGGCTCCTAGCTGCCTTGGGGCTATAAAAGGGACCCCTAGGCGCATGAAGGAGAACACCAAGCATACTCTGAACATTCTAAGACTCCCGCACTCCATCCTCGCACACTCGATTGACATTCTTAGTGATTTGAGCTCCGTTCTAGTGGTGAACTTGTTGTGTTTCATTTGAGCTCAAGTCTTGGCTTGTGTGTGTGCATATTGCTGGGATTTGTGTGTGTTGCTTCCCTCCTTTACTCTAGTGCTTTCACTTTGATATTTGTTATAAGGGCGAGAGACTCCAACTTGTGGAGATTCCTCGCAAACAGGAAAGGTGATAAGAAAAAGGAACACCGTGGTATTCAAGTTGATCATTGGATCACTTGAGAGGGGTTGAGTGCAACCCTCGTCCATTGGGACACCATAACGTGGAGCAGGCAAGTTTTGTACTTGGTCGAATCACGGGATAAACCAGTGTGTCTACTATGTTATTTCTCTGTGGTTTCTGTGTTTCACAAGTACTCCTCTCCATCCACTTGATCCTATTGCACTAACACTTAACCAAGTTTTTGTGGCAATAAATTTTAAGTTTTACAGGATCACCTATTCACCCCCCTCTAGGTGCTCTCAATTGGTATCAGAGCCGTTCTCTTCACGAAAGGGACTAATCGACCGAAGGGATGGATCCTAAGGCAAAGGGGATGGTGATCAACGATAAGGAGAAGGAGTCCTTCATCAATGAACCAAAAGACGACAAGCCCACTGACTCGGGCTCAAGTCACAAGAAGAAGGATGGGAAGAAGAAGAGGCGCATCAAGAAGATAGTCTACTACGACAGCGACAAGTCCTCTTCTTCCCAAAGAGACGACGACGACGAGAAAAAGAAAACGGTCAACTCAAACTTTTCTTTTGATTATTCTCGTATTCCGCAAAATTCCAATGCTCATTTGCTTTCCATTCCTCTTGGTAAACCTCCACACTTTGATGGAGAGGACTACGGATTTTGGAGTCACAAAATGCGTAGCCACTTGTTCTCTCTTCATCCAAGTATATGGGAGATAGTAGAAAATGGAATGCAATTTGATAGTACGGATAATCCCATGTTTATCAATGAACAAATTCACAAAAATGCACAAGCTACCACTGTTCTTTTAGCATCCTTGTGCAGAGAAGAGTATCATAAGGTGGGCGGCTTGGATAATGCCAAACAAATTTGGGACACCCTCAAAATCTCACATGAGGAGAACGACGCCACCATGATCACCAAGATGGAATTGGTGGAAGGCGAACTAGGAAGGTTCACAATGATCAGGGGGAGGAGCCAACTCAAACGTACAACAGGCTCAAGACCCTGGTCAACAAAATCAAGAGCTATGGAAGCATGAGATGGACAGACCACGACGTCGTCCGGCTTATGCTAAGGTCATTCATTGTCCTTGATCCTCATCTTGTTAACTCTATCCGTGAAAATCCTAGGTACACCAAGATGACGCCCGAGGAAATACTCAAAAAGTTTGTAAGCGGGAGAATGATGATCAAGGAGGCAAGATATGTTGATGAGGCGTTGAATGGCCCAATGCCGATCCACGAGCCTCAAATCATTGCTCTCAAAGCAACAAGTAGCAGGGAGGAGCTACCTAGCAAGGTGGCACAAGTTGAGGCGGCCGGGCTAAATGAGGATGAAATGGCCCTCATCATCAAGTGCTTCAAGACGGCGCTCAAAGGTCGCAAGGAGCATCCCAACAAGAGCAAGACGAAGGGAAAACACTCCTGCTTCAAATGTGGTAAGATTGGTCACTTTATTGCTAACTGTCCCGATAATGATAGTGACCAGGAACAAGGAAAGAATGGGAAGAGAGAGAACAAGAAGGTTTACAATAAGGCTAAGGGCGAGGCACACCTTGGAAAAGAATGGGACTCGGATTGTTCTTCGTCTGACTCCGACGACGAAGGACTCGTCGCCACGGCCTTCAACAAATCGTCTCTCTTCCCCAACGAGCATCACACCTACCTCATGGCAAAGGAGAAGGTAAACACTCAAAATACTATTGCATATGTGTCTTCAAGTGATGATGAATCTAGTGATGATGAAGTAGACTATGCAAGTTTATTCAAAGGCTTAGATAGAACTAAAATTGATAAGATTAATGAATTAATTGATGCGTTGAATGAGAAGAATAGATTGCTAGAAAAGCAAGAGGATCTTTTATATGAAGAGCATGATAAATTTGTAAGTGTGCAAAAGTCTCTTGCTTTGGAAGTTAAAAGAAATGAAATGCTTTCATGCGAATTATCTACTTGTCATGAGTCTATTTCTAGTCTAAAGAGTGTCAATGATGACTTAAATGCTAAGTTAGAAGTAGCAAATAAATCTAGCTCATGTATTGAACATGTAGTAATTTGTAATAGGTGTAAGGATTTTAATGTTGATGCATGTGTTGAGCACCTTACTTCTATTGCAAAATTAAATGGTGAAGTGGCTAGTCTTAATGCCCAACTTAAGACTAGCAAGAGTAATTTTGATAAATTGAAATTTGCAAGGGATGCCTACACCATTGGTAGACATCCCTCAATTAAGGATGGGCTTGGCTTCAAGAGGGAAGCCAAGAACTTAACAAACCAAAGAGCTCCCATTTTCAACAAGAAAAAAGGGAAGGCTCCTATGGCTAATAGTAGTCAAAAGAATCATGCATTTATTTATGATAAAAAAATTTCTAGAAATGCTTATCATAATAGGAGTTGTAATGCTTATGATTCACATGCCATGATTGCTTCAAGTTCTTCCTTTGTGCATGGTAGAGATATGCCTAGGAAAAATGTTGTTCATCATATGCCTAGGAGAAATGTTGTTAATATGCCTAGAAAAGTGCACAATGAATCTGCTACTGTTTTTCATGCCTGCAACACTGATTTTGTACTTTTATGTAAAAGTGAGAAAGTGGTTGCTAGGAAATTAGGGGCAAAATGCAAGGGATATAAGACTTGCATTTGGGTCCGTAAGGCTATTGTTACTAACCTTGTAGGACCCAACAAGAGTTGGGTACCTAAAACCCAAGCCTAATTTGCCTTGTAGGTTTATGCATCCGGGGGCTCAAGCTGGATTATCGACAACGGATGCACAAACCACATGACGAGGGAGAAGAAGATGTTCTCCTCCTACGTCAAGAACAAAGATCCCCAAGATTCAATCATATTCGGTGATGGGAATCAAGGCAAGGTTAAAGGACTAGGAAAGATAGCTATTTCATCCGAGCATTCCATATCTAATGTGTTTTTAGTTGAGTCGCTCGGGTATAACTTGTTATCTGTTAGTCAATTATGTAATATGGGTTACAATTGCTTATTTACAAATGTAGATGTGTCTGTCTTTAGAAGGAGTGATGGTTCATTAGCTTTTAAGGGTGTACTAGACGACAAACTCTATTTAGTTGATTTTTCGAAGGAGGAGGCCGATCTAGATGCATGCTTAATCGCTAAGACTAGCATGGGCTGGCTGTGGCATCGCCGTCTAGCACATGTGGGGATGAAGAACCTTCACAAACTCCTAAAGGGAGAACATGTGTTAGGTCTAACAAATGTAACTTTCAAAAAAGATAGACTGAAAGGGAATTAGGCTTACACCTATTTCCCAAGTGTTTTTGGTGGTTGAATTGCCCAAAACAAATAATTGGACTAACTAGTTTGCTCTAGTCTATAAGTTCTATAGGTGCCAAAGGTTCACAATAAGCCAATAAAAAGACCAAAAAAAGGGTTCAAACAATAGAGCATAAGACAACCCGGAAGGCACCCTGGTCTGGCGCACCGGACAGTGTCCGGTGCACCAGGGCACTCGAAGCCAAACTCGCTACCTTCGGGAATTTTCAAGGGCGCTCCGCTATAATTCACCGGACTGTCCGATGAGTCACCGGACAGTGTCCGGTGCACACCGGACTGTCCGGTGTGCCAGCGGAAGCAACGGCTACTACGGCGCCAACGGTCACCTGCAGAGGCATTTAATGCGCTACAGTGCGTGCCAGAGTCAGAGCACGCGTGGGAGGCGCAACGGACAGTCTACAGTACCTGTCCGGTGCACCACCGGACAGCCAGGCGACCCCACCAGTCAGAGCTCCAACGGTCGAACCCTAACGGCCGGGTGACGTGGCTGGCGCACCGGACAGTGTCCGGTGGCGCACCGGACCGGTGCGCCCGTCGACAGCAGCCTCCACCAACGGTCAAGTTTGGTGGTTGGGGCTATAAATACCCCAACCACCCCCTCATTCAAGTCATCCAAGTTTTCCACCTTCCAACTACTTACAAGAGCTAAGCATTCAATACAAGACACACCAAAGTGATCAAAACCTCTCCTAATTCCACACAAGGCTTTAGTGATTAGTGATAGAGATTTGTTGTGTTCTTTTGAGCTCTTGCGCTTGGATTGCTTCCTTCTTTCATTCTTTCTTGCGATCATCTCAATTGTAAACAAGGCAAGAGACACCAATTGTGTGGTGGTCCTTGCGGGAAGTTTGGTTCCCAATTGATTTTAGAAGAGAAGCTCACTCGGTCCGAGGGATCGTTTGAGAGAGGGAAAGGGTTGAAAGAGACCCGGTCTTTGTGACCACCTCAATGGGGAGTAGGTTTGCAAGAACCGAACCTCGGTAAAACAAATCCGCGTGTCACACTCTTTATTCGCTTGCGATTTGTTTTGCACCCTCTCTCTTGGACTCGACTATATTTCTAACGCTAACTCGGCTTGTAGTTGTGATTAATTTTGTAAATTTCAGTTTTGCCCTATTCACCCCCCCTCTAGGCGACTTTCAATTGGTATCAGAGCCCGGTGCTTCATTAGAGCCTAACTGCTCGAAGTGATGTCGGGAGATCACGCCAAGAAGGAGATGGTGACCGGCGACAAGCCCACTACAAGCCACAGGAAGACTTCATCGGAAGAGTCCCGCAACAAGGGGAAGGGGAAGGAAAAGAAATCCTCTTCCCACAAGTCGCATCAGAGTGGCGACAAGAAAAAGAAGATGAGGAAGGTGGTCTACTACGAGACCGATACTTCATCACCTTCCACCTCCAGCTCCGACGCGCCGTCCGTCACTTCTAAGCGCCATGAGCGCAAGAAGTTTAGTAAGATCCCCCTACGCTATCCTCGCATTCCTAAACATACACCTTTACTTTCCGTCCCATTAGGCAAACCACCAACGTTTGATGGTGAAGATTATGCTAGGTGTAGTGATATGATGCGATATCACCTAACCTCACTTCACAAAAGTATATGGGATGTTGTTGAGTTTGGTGTACAGGTACCATCCGTAGGGGATGAAGATTATGATGAGGACGAAGTGGCCCAAATCCAACACTTCAACTCCCAAGCCACAACTATACTCCTCGCCTCTCTAAGTCGAGAGGAGTATAATAAGGTGCAAGGGTTGAAGAGTGCTAAAGAGATTTGGGACGTGCTAAAAACCGCGCACGAAGGAGACGAGGTGACCAAGATCACCAAGCGGGAAACGATCGAGGGGGAGCTCTGTCGCTTCCGTCTTTGCCAAGGGGAGGAGCCACAAGACATGTACAACCGGCTCAAAACCTTGGTGAATCAAGTGCGCAACCTCGAGAGCAAAAAATGGGATGACCACGAAGTGGTTAAGGTTATTCTTAGATCACTTGTTTTCCTTAACCCTACTCAAGTTCAATTAATTCGTGGCAATCCTAGATATACACTAATGACTCCCGAAGAAGTAATCAGGAATTTTGTGAGCTTTGAATTAATGATCAAAGGCTCAAAGAAGATCAACGAGCTTGACGGCCCCTCCACGTCCGAAGCACAAACGGTCGCATTCAAAGCGACGGAGGAGAAGAAGGAGGAGTCTACATCAAGTAGACAACCAATCGACGCCTCAAAGCTCGACAATGAGGAGATGGCGCTCATCATCAAGAGCTTCCGCCAAATCCTCAAGCAAAGGAGGGGGAAGGATTACAAGCCCCGCTCCAAGAAAGTGTGCTACAAATGTGGTAAGCCCGGTCATTTCATTGCTAAATGTCCATTATCTAGTGATAGTGACAGGGGCGACGACAAGAAGGGGAGAAGAAAGGAGAAGAAGAGATACTACAAGAAGAAGGGCGGCGATGCCCATGTTTGCCGGGAGTGGGACTCCAACGAGAGCTCCACCGACTCCTCCTCCGACGAAGACGCTGCAAACATCGCCGTCACCAAGGGTCTTCTCTTCCCCAACGTCGGCCACAAGTGCCTCATGGCAAAGGATGGCAAAAAGAAGAAGGTAAAATCAAAATCCTCCACTAAGTATGAGACTTCTAGTGATGAAGATAATGCTAGTGATGAGGAGGATAATTTGCGTACTCTTTTTGCCAACCTCAACATGCAACAAAAAGAAAAATTAAATGAATTGATTAGTGCTATTCATGAGAAGGATGATCTCTTGGACTCCCAAGAGGACTTCCTTATTAAAGAAAACAAGAAGCATGTGAAGGTTAAAAATGCTTACGCTCTAGAAGTAGAAAAATATGAAAAATTATCTAATGAGCTAAGCACTTGCCATGATACTATTGCCAACCTTAGAAATAAAAATGCTAAATTAATTGCTAAGGTTGATTCTAATGTTTGTGATATTTCAATTCCTAATCTTAGAGATGATAATATCAATTTACTTGCTAAGATTGATGAATTGAATGATACTCTTGCTAGCCTTAGAAATGAAAATGAAAATTTGATTGCTAAGGCCAAGGATTTAGATGTTTGCAATGTTACTATTTCTAACCTTAGAAGTGAAAACGATATATTACATGCTAAGGTTGTAGAACTAAAATCTTGCAAACCATCTACATCTACCGTTGAGCATACTTCTATTTGCACTAGATGTAGAGATGTTGATATTGATGCTATTCATGATCATATAGTATTAATTAAGCAACAAAATGATCATATAGCAAAATTAGATGCTAAAATTGCCGAGCATGAACTTGAAAATGAAAAATTTAAGTTTGCTCGTAGTATGCTTTATAGTAGGAGATGCCCTGGCATCAAGGATGGCATTGGCTTCCAAAAAGGGGACAATGTCAAACTTAATGCCCCTCCTAAAAGATTGTCTAATTTTGTTAAGGGCAAGGCTCCCATGCCTCAGGATAACGAGGGTTACATATTGTACCCTGCCGGTTATCCCGAGAGCAAAATTAGGAGAATTCACTCTAGGAAGTCTCACTCTGGCTCTAATCATGCTTTTATGTATAAGGGTGAGACATCTAGCTCTAGGCAATCAACCCGTGCTAAATTGCCTAGAAAGAAAACTCCTAGTGCATCAAATGACCATAGCATTTCATTTAAAACTTTTGATGCTTCTTATGTGTTAACTAACAAATCCGGCAAAGTAGTTGCCAAGTATGTTGGGGGCAAACACAAGGGATCAAAGACTTGTGTTTGGGTACCCAAAGTTCTTGTGTCTAATGCCAAAGGACCCAAAACCATTTGGGTACCTAAAGTCAAGAACTAAACTTGTTTTGTAGGTTTATGCATCCGGGGGCTCAAGTTGGATCATCGATAGCGGATGCACAAACCACATGACTGGGGAGAAGAAGATGTTCTCCTCCTATGAGAAAAACCAAGATCCCCAAAGAGCGATCACATTCGGGGATGGAAACCAAGGTTTGGTCAAAGGATTGGGTAAAATTGCTATATCACCTGACCATTCCATTTCCAATGTTTTTCTTGTAGACTCTTTAGATTAAAATTTGCTTTCTGTATCTCAATTATGTCAAATGGGCTACAACTGTCTTTTTACTGATGTAGGTGTCACTGTCTTTAGAAGAAGTGATGATTCAATAGCATTTAAGGGAGTGTTAGAGGGTCAACTATACTTGGTAGATTTTGATAGAACTGAACTCGACACTTGCTTAATTGCTAAGACTAACATGGGTTGGCTCTGGCACCGCCGACTAGCCCATGTTGGGATGAAGAATCTTCATAAGCTTCTAAAGGGAGAGCACATTTTAGGATTAACAAATGTTCATTTTGAGAAAGACAGGATTTGTAGCGCATGCCAAGCAGGGAAGCAAGTTGGTGCTCATCATCCACACAAGAACGTCATGATGACTGACAGGCCACTGGAGCTCCTACACATGGACCTATTCGGCCCGATAGCTTACATAAGCATCGGCGGGAGTAAGTACTGTCTAGTTATTGTGGATGATTATTCTCGCTTCACTTGGGTGTTCTTTTTGCAGGAAAAATCTCATACCCAAGAAACCTTAAAGGGATTCTTGAGACGGGCTCAAAATGAGTTCAGCTTAAGGATCAAGAAAATAAGAAGCGACAACGGAACGAAGTTCAAGAACTCACAAATCGAAGGCTTCCTTGAGGAGGAGGGCATCAAGCATGAGTTCTATTCTCCTTACACCCCACAACAAAATGGTGTAGTGGAGAGGAAGAATAGAACTCTATTGGACATGGCAAGAACCATGCTTGATGAGTACAAGACTTCAGATCGGTTTTGGGCCGAGGCGGTCAACACCGCCTGCTACGCCATCAAACGATTGTATCTGCACCGAATCCTCAAGAAGACATCATACAAACTCCTAACCGGTAAAAAGCCCAATATTTCATATTTTAGAGTCTTTGGCAGCAAATGCTTTATTCTTGTTAAAAGAGGTAGAAAATCTAAATTTGCTCCTAAGACTGTAGAAGGCTTTTTACTAGGATATGATTCAAACACAAGGGCATATAGAGTCTTTAACAAGTCCTCTGGACAAGTTTAATTTTCTTGTGACGTTGTGTTTGATGAGACTAACGGCTCTCAAGTAGAGCAAGTTGATCTTGATGAGATAGGTGATGAAGAGGCTCCGTGCATCGCATTAAGGAACATGTCCATTGGGGATGTGTGTCCTAAAGAATCCGAAGAGCCTCCAAATGCACAAGATCAACCATCCTCCTCCACGCAAGTATCTCCACCAACTCAAAATGAGGATGAGGCTCAAGTTGATGAAGGAGAAGATCAAAGAGATGAGTCACCTCATGATGACGACAATGATCAAGGGGGAGATGCAAATGATCAAGACAAGGAGGATGAAGAACCAAGACCGCCACACCTAAGAGTCCACCAAGCAATCCACCGAGATCACCCCGTCGACACCATCCTCGGCGACATTCATAAGGGGGTAACCACTAGATCTTGTGTTGCACATTTTTGTGAGCATTACTCTTTTGTTTCCTCTATTGAGCCACACAAGGTAGAGGAAGCACTACAAGATTCAGATTGGGTGGTGGCGATGCAAGAGGAGCTCAACAACTTCACTAGGAATGAGGTATGGCATTTGGTTCCACGTCCTAATCAAAATGTTGTAGGAACCAAGTGGGTGTTCCGCAACAAGCAAGACAAGCATGGTGTGGTGACAAGGAACAAAGCCCGACTTGTGGCCAAGGGATACTCCCAAGTCGAAGGTTTGGATTTCGGTGAAACCTATGCACCTGTAGCTAGGCTTGAGTCAATTCGTATATTATTAGCCTATGCTACTTACCATGGCTTCAAGCTTTATCAAATGGACGTGAAGAGTGCCTTCCTCAATGGACCAATCAAGGAAGAGGTCTATGTTGAGCAACCTCCCGGCTTTGAAGATAGTGAGCATCCTAACCATGTTTACAAACTCTCTAAGGCGCTTTATGGGCTCAAGCAAGCCCCAAGAGCATGGTATGAATGCCTAAGAGATTTTCTTATCACTTATGGCTTCAAAGTCGGAAAGGCTGATCCTACTTTATTTACTAAAACCCTTGACAATGATTTGTTTGTATGCCAAATTTATGTTGATGATATTATATTTGGGTCTACTAACGAATCTACATGTGAAGAATTTAGTAGGATCATGACACATAAATTCGAGATGTCAATGATGGGGGAGTTGAAGTACTTCTTAGGATTTCAAGTAAAGCAACTCCAAGAGGGCACCTTCATTAGCCAAACAAAGTATATTCAAGACATTCTAACCAAGTTTGGGATGAAGGATGCCAAGCCCATCAAGACACCCATGGGAACCAATGGGCATCTCGACCTCGACACGGAAGATAAATCCGTCGATCAAAAGGTATACCGGTCGATGATAGGTTCTTTACTCTATTTATGTGCATCTCGACCGGATATTATGCTTTCCGTATGCATGTGTGCAAGATTCCAAGCCGACCCTAAGGAAGCTCACCTTACGACCATAAAACGAATCTTGAGATATTTAGTTTATACTCCTAAGTTTGGGCTTTGGTATCCTAGGGGGTCCACTTTTGATTTAATTGGTTATTCGGATGCTGATTGGGCGGGGTGTAAGATTAATAGAAAGAGCACATCGGGGACTTGCCAGTTCTTGGGAAGATCCTTGGTGTCTTGGGCTTCAAAGAAGCAAAATTCCGTCGCTCTTTCTACCGCCGAAGCCGAGTATATTGCCGCAGGCCATTGTTGCGCGCAACTACTTTGGATGAGGCAAACCCTTAGGGACTATGGTTACAAATTAACCAAAGTTCCTCTTCTATGTGATAATGAGAGTGCAATCCGCATGGCGGATAATCCCGTTGAACATAGCCGCACTAAACACATCGCCATTCGGTATCATTTCTTAAGGGATCACCAACAAAAGGGAGATATCGAGATTGCATACATTAACACTAAAGAACAATTAGCCGATATCTTTACCAAGCCACTAGATGAACAAACTTTTAACAAACTTAGGCATGAGCTAAATATTCTTGATTCTCGGAATTTCTTTCGATGTCTTGAATACATAGCTCATAAATATACCTTTGATCATATCTCTTTCATGTGATATGACTAATGTGTTTTCAAGTGCATTTCACACCTAGTCATAGGTATATTGAAAGGGAATTGGAGTTTTCGGCGAAGACAAATGCTTCCACTCCACTCCATGACTCATCCTTCGCCGTCGCTCCGAGCAACTCTCCAACATTGGTATAATCTTCACTCATATGTTATTTACCAAATGGGGAGGAAGTAGTTACCAAGGGCTCTAATAATTCCGTTTTTGGCGATTTATGCCAAAGGGGGAGAGAGCATGGCCCAAAGCAAAAGGACCGCACCACCACCAATTTCAAAAATTTGTCTTTCCATTTGATTTTAAAGAAGTATTTTCAAATAGGTATCTTATTTGTGATATAATTTCAAATTGGTATACCCTCTTCAAAATTAACATCAAAACCCTCTTGAACACTAAGAGGAGGATCTTATTGAGGGGGAGTTTTGTCTAGTCAAAGGAAAAACATTTGAAACAAGGGGAGAAAATTTCAAATCTTGAAAATGCTTCGCAAAATCTTATTCATTTACCTTTGACTATTTGCAAAAGGACTTTGAAAAGAATTTACAAAAGAATTTGCAAAAACAAAACATGTGGTGCAAGCGTGGTCCAAAATGTTAAAAATAAAGAAACAATCCATGCGTATCTTATGAGTATTTATATTGGCTCAATTCTAAGTAACCTTTGCACTTACCTTATGCAAACTAGTTCAATTATGCACTTCTATATTTGCTTTGGCTTGTGTTGGCATCAATCACCAAAAAGGGGGAGATTGAAAGGGAATTAGGCTTACACCTATTTCCCAAGTGTTTTTGGTGGTTGAATTGCCCAACACAAATAATTGGACTAACTAGTTTGCTCTAGTCTATAAGTTCTACAGGTGCCAAAGGTTCACAATAAGCCAATAAAAAGACCAAGAAAAGGGTTCAAACAATAGAGCATAAGACAACCCGGAAGGCACCCTGGTCTGGCGCACCGGACAGTGTCCGGTGCACCACCCGACAGTATCCGGTGCACCAGGGCACTTGAAGCCAAACTCGCTACCTTCGGGAATTTTCAAGGGCGCTCCGCTATAATTCACCGGACTGTCCGGTGAGTCACCGGATAGTGTCCAGTGCACACCGGACTGTCCGGTGTGCCAACGGAAGCAACGGCTACTATGGCTCCAACGGTCACCTGCAGAGGCATTTAATGCGCTACAGTGCGCGCCAGAGTCAGAGCACGCGCGGGAGGCGCACCGGACAGTCTACAGTACCTGTCTGGTGCACCACCGGACAGCCAGGCGACCCCACCAGTCAGAGCTCCAACGGTTGAACCCTAACGGCCGGGTGACGTGGCTGGAGCACCGGACAGTGTCCGGTGGCGCACCGGACTGTCCGGTGCGCCCGTCGACAGCAGCCTCCACCAACGGTCAATTTTGGTGGTTGGGGCTATAAATACCCCAACCACCCCCTCATTCAAGTCATCCAAGTTTTCCACCTTCCAACTACTTACAAGAGCTAAGCATTCAATACATGACACACCAAAGTGATCAAATCCTCTCCCAATTCCACACAAGGCTTTAGTGATTAGTGAGAGAGATTTGTTGTGTTCTTTTGAGCTCTTGCACTTGGATTGCTTCCTTCTTTCATTCTTTCTTGCGATCATCTCAATTGTAAACAACGCAAGAGACACCAATTGTGTGGTGGTCCTTGCGGGAAGTTTGGTTCCCAATTGATTTGAGAAGAGAAGCTCACTCGGTCCGAGGGATCATTTGAGAGAGGGAAAGGGTTGAAAGAGACCCGGTCTTTGTGACCACCTCAACAGGGAGTAGGTTTGCAAGAACCGAACCTCGATGAAACAAATCCGCGTGTCACACTCTTTATTCGCTTGCGATTTGTTTTGCACCCTCTCTCTTGGACTCGACTATATTTCTAACGCTAACCCGACTTGTAGTTGTGATTAATTTTGTAAATTTCAGTTTCGCCCTATTCACCCCCCCTCTAGGTGACTTTCATAGACCTTGTGCAGCTTGTCAAGCAGGTAAACAGGTGGGAAGTACTCATCATAGCAAAAATGTGATGACCACATCAAGACCTTTGGAGCTACTTCATATGGATCTCTTCGGACCCGTTGCCTACCTCAGCATCGGGGGAAGTAAGAATGGTCTTGTTATTGTTGATGATTTTCCCGCTTCACTTGGGTATTCTTCTTGCAGGATAAAACAGAAACCCAAGGGACCCTTAAGCGCTTCCTAAGGAGAGCTCAAAGCGAAAAAGATAAGAAGCGACAACAGGTCCGAATTCAAGAACCTTCAAGTGGAGGAGTACCTTGAGGAGGAAGGAATCAAGCACGAGTTCTCCGCTCCCTACACACCACAGCAAAACGGCGTGGTAGAGAGGAAGAACAGGACGCTCATAGACATGGCGAGGACGATGCTTGGAGAGTTCAAGACGCTCGAGCGGTTTTGGTCGGAAGCCGTTAACACGGCTTGCCACGCCATAAACCAAGTCTACCTTCATCGCCTCCTCGAGAAGACGTCGTACGAACTCCTAACCGATAACAAACCCAATGTGTCATATTTTCGTGTATTTGGGAGTAAATGCTACATTCTAGTGAAGAAAGGTAGGAATTCCAAATTTGCTCCCAAAGCTGTAGAAGGGTTTTTGTTAGGTTATGCCTCAAATACAAAGGCGTATAGGGTCTTCAACAAATCATCGGGTTTGGTTGAAGTCTCTAGCGACGTTGTATTTGATGAGACTAATGGCTCTCCAAGAGAGCAAGTTGATCTTGATGATGTAGATGAAGAAGATGTTCCAACGGGCGCAATACGCACCATGGCGATTGGAGATGTGCGACCACATGAACAAAAGGAGCAAGATCAACCTTCTTCCTCAACAATGGTGCATCCCCCAACTCAAACTGATGAACAGGTTCATCAAGAGGAGGCATGTGATCAAGGGGGAGCACAAGATAATGATGTTATGGAGGAAGAAGCACCTTAGGCCCCTCCAACTCAAGTCCGAGCGACGATTCAAAGGAATCATCCCGTCGACCAGATATTGGGTGATATAAGCAAGGGAGTAACTACTCGCTCTAGATTAGTTAATTTTTGTGAGAATTACTCTTTTGTCTCTTCTATTGAGACTTTCAGAGTAGAAGAAGCCTTGCTAGATCCGGATTGGGTGTTGGCCATGCAGGAAGAGCTTAATAACTTCAAGAGAAATGAAGTTTGGACACTGGTGCCACGTCCTAAGCAAAACATTGTGGGAACCAAGTGGGTGTTTCGCAACAAACAGGACGAGCACGGGGTGGTGACAAGGAACAAGGCTAGACTTGTGGCAAAAGGTTATGCCCAAGTCGCAGGTTTGGACTTTGAGGAGACTTTTGCTCCTGTGGCTAGGCTAGAGTCTATTCGCATGTTGTTAGCCTATACCGCTCACCATTCTTTCAGATTGTTCCAAATGGATGTGAAGAGCGCTTTCCTCAACGGGCCAATCAAGGAGGAGGTGTACGTAGAGCAACCCCCTGGCTTTAAGGATGAACGGTACCCCGACCACGTGTGTAAGCTCTCTAAGGCGCTCTATGAACTTAAGCAAGCCCCAAGAGAATGGTATGAATGCCTTAGAGACTTTCTAATTGCTAATGCTTTCAAGGTTGGGAAAGCCGATCCAACTTTATTCACTAAGACGTGTGATGGTGACTTATTTGTGTGCCAAATTTATGTCGATGACATAATATTTGGTTCTACTAACCAAAAGTCTTGTGAAGAGTTTAGCAAGGTGATGACTCAAAAGTTTGAGATGTCGATGATGGGCGAGTTGAACTACTTCCTTGGGGTTCCAAGTAAAGCAACTCAAGGACGACACCTTCATCTCCCAAACGAAGTACACACAAGATTTGATCAAGCGGTTTGGGATGAAGGACGCCAAGCCCGCAAAGACTCCAATGGGAACCAACGGACATGTCGACCTCAACAAAGGAGGTAAGTCCGTTGATCAAAAGGCATACCGGTCTATGATAGGTTCCTTGCTTTACTTATGTGCTAGTAGACCGGATATTATGCTAAGCGTATGCATGTGTGCTAGATTTCAATCCGACCCAAGGGAGTGTCACCTTGTGGCCGTTAAGCGAATACTTAGATATTTAGTTGCTACGCCTTGCTTCGGGATCTGGTATCCAAAGGGGTCTACCTTTGACTTAATTGGATATTCAGACTCCGATTATGCTGGATGCAAGGTTGATAGGAAGAGTACATCAGGGACATGCCAATTCTTAGGAAGGTCCCTGGTGTCTTGGAGTTCTAAGAAACAAACTTCCGTTGCCCTATCCACCGCTGAGGTCGAATATGTTGCTGCAAGACAGTGTTGCGCGCAACTACTTTGGATGAGGCAAACTCTCAGGGACTTCGGCTACAATCTGAGCAAAGTCCCACTCCTATGCGACAATGAGAGTGCAATCTGCATGGCGGATAATCATGTTGAACACAGCCGCACAAAGCACATAGACATCCGACATCACTTTTTGAGAGACCACCAGCAAAAGGGAGATATCGAAGTGTTTTATATTAGCACCGAGAACCAGCTAGCCGATATCTTTACCAAGCCTCTAGATGAGAAGACCTTTTGCAGGCTGCATAGTGAGCTAAATGTCTTAGATTCGCGTAACTTGGATTGATTTATAGCATACATGTGTTTATGCCTTTGATCATGTTCTTTATGCATATTGTTGCTTATTTATGGTGCTCAAGTTGTACACATTGTAACACCTCAGGTGTTACCATGGCTAGAGCACACCTTGGTACTAAGGACTGTGATCACATGTGGTAAAAACTTAAGGAGAACATAAGAACCTTGGAGACCATGTGTTAACCAAGATTTGCTAATGACCTAAGAAGTATCACTCAAACCTTTGTGCACTTACTACTTTGGGGCAAGAGGAGGGAAAACCCTAGACCTCTCTTGAACCCTATCTCCCCAAAGCCATGGTTAAGAGGGGGGAGAGAGTGAGCTATTGTGCAAACCATGAGTAATCTTTAACCAAACTCTAAGTAACCTTATAACCAGCAATTGTGGGAAGGAAATATTGCAAAAAGACCCCTGGAGAAACCCCAAATCCATTCCCTAAGTAGAGAGAGAGCTAGAGCTCTCTAATTCTCTCTAAGTTAAAAACTACACCTACACTAAAGATCAACCGTGTTCACCTTGAAGATGGCACCAAAACCACCTATGTTCTATACCAAAAATGTGGCATACCACCTAGGGCACCCACTGGAAAAAGCTAAGCCCGAGATCTTGACGTTTGACATGCCTTGACATGGTTTTTGTCGCGAGGTGGGCAGAGTGACATACCTGATTTGGCGACCGAAGATCTCCCTACCTAGGCCATATCTGCCATGGCAACTCACGGATGAGAGACAGCCCTAGGTGCCAGGAAAAGACTCGCGCCGGATTTTTGCCAAGATTCGCACGTTTGCGACTTGGGTGAGCTGTGGAACACGGGCAGAAGAAAAGCTCCACGTGTTCGACGCGCTCTGTGTGCGCCAGAGCACGCCCGCGCGCGCCCCGCGTCGCGCCAACGGTCAGCCGACGCCATGGCCCGCGCCCGCGCCTATAAAGCCCGCTCGGGCGTCGACCACACTCTTCCGCGCACGCTCAAACCTCACCGGAGCTCAGCTCACTGTCGTTTGCCCGTACGAGGCGTGTCCGCGGCCACCCGAGCCCCTGCCGCCGTAGACCGGCCAGCCCAGCCCTTCCCGACCCTGTCCAACCCTCGGAGACGAGTGAGCACACCTCAGTGAAGCTCCTCGAGCGAGGAATCGAAGCCTGCTTCGCCGGAGAGGCCAGTCCACGGTCGCCGGAGTTCACAACCCCACCGGAGTGCGTGGACCGGGTAATCCACTAAACCATTTTCCGATTCCTTGTGCACACGGTCTCTACGTCACCCCGTGAAGCTCACCATGCCCTTGGATTGAACTAGATCGCCGTGATTTGGCCGGCACACCCGCCGCCGACAAGGACACCCGCCTGCGCACGTGGACCGAGCGATTCCGGCCATCCCCACCGTCGAGCCATACATCGCTGTGACCGCCAGAGCCTCCCCGAGCCAACCCCGCCCCTCGCCGGACCTATCTCACCGCCGGTAAGCCGCGCCACCCTTTTCTTTCTTGTGGGCACTGTTTAAACCTAGGGAAGGACCGCGGGGGAGAAGAAAAGAAGTCTGGGGGGTTTTGTGAAATGTCAGAGACTCAAATGAATAGTAACGCGGGGGTATAACTGAGAGAGTTAGTTTGGAAATAACCCAGGGTCCTCGGTGTAAACTGTTTTTCCAGAAAACCTTTATTAAATCTGATTTTAAATTTGAACAGAACTTTACTAATTCATAACTTCTGTTTTATTCATCCAAATTTAGTTAAACCAATTTTGTCAGACTCTAAATAATGTAAACTACTTAGGAAAAATATAAAACTCCTATGTACTACAGAAAACTTTAGGGTTCTGATTTAATTGTTGTTTTTACCAAAAGCTAAATAATAGGGATAAAAATAGTTGCACTATTTGACTAGGGTTAGAAAAATTTGGAGAAGTTTATATCCACCTACTGATCTGTTTAAAAATGTTAAACCTCTCTGTCCAACCCATTAAGTTAGTTTTTGCCATTTATTTTACAATATACTTAAGATAAAGAAAAATGGAAAAGGTGATTAAAATGATGAACCAGAGGGCACCCCTATTTTTGTTAGGGTACTTATTCAATGTAGTTCACTAGAAAAATCTATCATACCCTGGTTTAGTATAAAATAAGTAGGATCCCTTTTATTTTAAGAAAACAAGGAAAACTTAGAGAAATCCTACAAAAATAACCCCAAGGTGAAAACACCCCAACCCTTGGGACAATTAATGTTTTGTAAATAAGAACTTAGGAAAAATATGAAATTTGCTGTTTGACATTTCTCAAATAACAATGTAGTAGAAAGTGCCTTTTTGGCATTTAACTTTAGAAAATCATAACTAAATGACCATCCCTTAGCTTTCTGTGATTTTTGGCACAGAAGCCTATTAATACTGTTAGATGCCAACAAAATAACCCTTAGGGCAGAACTCACCCCTAATTAAGAAATGTAGTGCAAAGTGACCCATTTTACACAATTCTTGTTATTTTTGTCTAAAGCATAGCCTTTGTATTTTAAACCTCAAATTCCTAGAACAGACTAGAATAGCAAATGGCAACCCACTGTAATTTTTACAAATTTTTTGGAAAATATTAAACCACTGTTGTAGTTCAAGCCTACACTAGAAACCCTAAATAGGAAATAAAGAAAGGGAAATATGAATAATAGAAAATTAGTGTAATCCTAAAACTCTTTATTAACTTGTCCACTGAAATATATAGAGGCAATACAAATTCCCTATGCATATCCCTAGCAAAACCTAAACCTAGAAGTGATAAGCATAAACCATTAAAAGCCACATATGACCCGAAAACCCTAAGTTACTCATTAACTTAGTTTTTCTTCTCTTAGCATAATGTTATTAAATCCTGAATAATCATGACATACATGTTTATTGCATTTCGATAGACTGTAACCTTGCTGACGGAGAGTACGTCCTCGTGCCGGAGCAAGGAGCTGCTCAGGAGGTAGCCCCAGATCCAGCACAAGAGCCTGCACCCGAGGATCTGCCTGCCACTGCTTTGGAAGGCAAGCCCCGGTCTTATGCATAACCTGTTATTTATGCTATTTTACTATACTTAATGATTGTAGGATTGAATGTGCACTTAAGTATAGGAGTTGTTTGAAACCCTAGTTGCATGATCTCAGGAATCCTTTTGAGATGAATACTAGTATGCTAGGTCGAGTAGTTGCTTTATTTAATTAGGATCTCGGTAGAAGACGAGTGATTTTTCTAACACTCGTGCGAGATCAGGAATTGGTTGTACCCACTTTCATACTATTATGATACTAGTTGTAGACAACAATCCATGGGGATTGGTTGTCTACGAGATGGGAAAATGGAATAAGGATTAACGTGCGGATACCTGTGTCAAGCATTTGAACGTACTAAACAAATACCGAGAAATATGGTAAATCGGTAAGCCTAGTACCTGAGTGAACCTGCCCACAGACATATCCCCTCACGCGACCTGAGACGTGGTCTCCCATTCCGGTTATGGTGGGTACAAGTGCGGTCACTGCACGACGGCAGTCGGGGTCAGTGAGGCATTGTATGCCAAGGCGGTGAGCCCTGATCTGTTGCCAGGGAATCGATGGGGACGGTTGATGTGTGTGGGGACGGAGTGCCCCTACATGTCGTGTGTTTAGGTTTACCTTGCAAGGATAAAAACTCGATTCGAATCGTCTGCTTCTCGCAGCTAATGAGACTGCTTGATCCATTGTACTGCATTGAGTAACAAGTGGAAATATGATGAGTTGATATAAGATGTTGATTGCTAATAATGTTTGCTACTATGTATGAGTAGATAGTACACATTTAGCCTTAAGAGAGTCACACTTAAATTGACAAAGTTAAAACTTGACCTAGAAACTCAGCTAGTGCTTTTGGCAACCAAACCCCACAGCCAAACAGCTGCATGTCTAGAGGTAGAGGAGTAGACTCCTCACACCGGGTAAGTCTAGCTGAGTATTAGTATACTCAGCCTTGCTTGTGGCCTAATTTTTACAGGTTCTCTGGAGGACATGGTTGCTGGAGTGACTTGGCCGTCCATCTTGCCACCGGGTTGGACTGTCGAATGGGACCCTACCTCGGCTGAGGAGGAGCATGAGGAGTGATGGGACAGGCTTCCCCATCTCTCTGTTTATTTACCGTTAGTTTATTTCCGCTGCACTTCGAACCTTGATGACTACTTTTGCAAAAACTCCGATGATGATGTAATAATTTAATACTCTTTAATGCATGGTTTTATGCTTTATTGTATTTGCTCTGTGACTCACCATCGAGTGAGACTGTGGTACTTGATCCTGTCAGTGGTCGTGTCAGACTAGATCCAAGGGATTGACGGGTTATTCCCATTTAAGTGCGGTCTAGCCTCTAAGGCAGGGCTTAGGCACTTAAGTTGGAATAATTCGGGCAGTTCCGCCACAGCTGGTATCGGAGCTTGTACCACCACAGAAGAATCAATAAAATATAAATACCATCCTTTTCGAAGTAAAACTTGATAGAAACAAATGTTGGATAGGTCGTAGGACGATCAGGATAGACCTAGGACGTGAAGCCTTAGGATGATAGAGGGGTAGTTAGGTGGCTAAGTGATTAGGCCCTACAAGCCACTTTAAAGGATGGGAGTTCTTCCCTATTCCCTTTACATTGATGTGAGGTCGTTTAGGACGGGCATGCATGCATTCTTAATTAAGCAAATGGATAATTGAGTAAAGACTTAAAAACAAAAGGATGACCAACTAAGTATCCTAATACCATTTTTATAGTTGGAGAGAAGCTGAGTTTTAATTTTCTTGTTCTTTTTATAATTCTTTTTCTTTTACTTACGCTTAACCGTACACAGATGACTTCCGACGGATCCTCAGATGACGGAAATGCATTGTCCCACACTGACGGGCTTGCACGAGAGGGCTTTCCCCGCATTTTGTGGGAGGTACTTTAGGTGGCCGGATACATGATGCCTCCTCAGTACGCGGTGCAGCAGTTCGAGAAGCACCGAGTGCCCCGTTGTAGGGTGAGGATGACCCTGGAGCCTCATCCCCTATAGCCAGGCTGGCGTTCATTGGACTCTGAGTCTTTTGGATACCGGGCTGAGGACACGATAGAGGCGATTGCTCTGCACGGGTTGACCACTTTCTGTGGATTCCATCCCTTGGAGCTGTCTACCCACCCCATTGGCTTGTTCCCCACCGAAAGGGAGGACGACCCAATGTGGAAGGATCGGGTGGAGCATGCTAAGGATATCTGGGCCATCTACCCAGTACAGACTGCGCACTTGACCGTACGGTGCATGAATGCTCTGTACCGTCTGCAAGTGATGCGCGGTGAGGCGATGTCCCATCTGATGGCACTATTGGAGGCGACAAAGATCACTTTGGACAACAGGGAAGAGCTTGTGGTTGATTTGTCCACTGAGATGGTGGAAAAGGACTTGCAGGTGGAGCAGCTATCCAATGATATCCAAGAGTTGGAGGAATTAGTGGGGACCAGGGAGAACACCATCGAGGTTCTCGAGGACCAGCTTATTAACACTCAGCAGCAGCTTGCTGAGGCTAATGAGCACCTGGATATGCATCACCAGGAGATCCAGGACATGGAGGCCAACGAGGACGTCGATATTGAGGGAGGAGAGGAGCCTGCCTCCAGCGTGGACACTGCTGGCTCTGGGAGACCACCTTCCCCCGAGTCGAGTGTTGCCTCGTTCGCTCACTAGATATCAGGGATAGAGTTAGAATTTGGTGATGGTAGGACTCCTCGCAGCTAGCTTAGCTTTTGCACCCTTAGGGTACTAGGCTAGGTAGAGTCGAGTCTTTTTGGGACCATTGATGTAACCGTGATAAACTCTTTTGGAAGTTGGTTGATGGATGATGTCAGTTTTAAATTTGGACGAAAAGTTAATGTTTTTGGTTTATGTCGGAATCTATCAATTTACTTTTGACTCTTTCGCCGCGATTAAACCTTGAACTTGGAGATATGGTATTAAGTATATATGTGGTTTTTCAGATGGCCGGGAGACAGCGTCGTGGCCAGAATGAGCGCGTCCCTCCACCGCCGCCACCGCCTCCCACTCTGCAGGAGCTAATGGCTCAGCAGAATGAGATCTTGAGACAGCTAGCTCAGCGTCAGCCACCACCTCAGCATTATGGTGGTGGAGACCATCAGCGTCACCCCGCGGCAGCTACCTACCAGGAGTTCCTCAGTACCCAGCCTCCATTGTTCACAAGGGCAGAGGACCCACTTGATGCAGATGTGTGGTTGAGAGTAGTGGAATCCAAATTCCCGCTACTACATGGAGCTTGTTCAGAGGTCACTAAAGTCAGGTTTGCCACCCAGCAGCTTCGCGGACCCGCAAGGACTTGGTGGGACCATTTCCTTGCCATGCAGCCAGAGGATCGAGAGGTGGAGTGGAGAGAGTTCAAGGCAGCTTTCCGGGGACACCACATACCAGCCCGAATTATGGACCGAAAGCTCAACGAGTTTCTGGCACTCACTCAGGGCAACAGGACCGTGTTGCAGTATGCTCAGGCTTTTAATGACTTGTGCCAGTATGCTGGATATCATGCAGATACAGACGAGAAGAAGAGAGACAGGTTTAGAAGGGGGCTCAACACTAAGCTCCGTGACTGTCTCAACACCGTCAGGGCCAACAGCCACAATGAGTTGGTCAACATGGCTATCTCCCAGGAGGACTACATTACAGCTCGACAGGCAGAAAAGAAGAGGAAGACCCCTGTGGCAGGACCCTCAGCTCAGCCACAGCGCTTCAGAATTGTGTCTGACACTCAGAGCAGGGGACCTCAGCAACAGCTAGGGAGATGGGTGATCCGACCACAGCAGCAGCAGCAGCAGGCACCCAATCGCACCCAGTTTCCAGCTTAGAGGAACAATCATCAGCAGCAGCAGTATCGCCAGGCGAATGACAACAGGTGTTTCACTTGCGGCAACACCGGGCACTATGCCAAGAATTGCCCCAGGAACCAGCAGAGGCAGGGGTAGAATGTTAATCAGAACCAAGGCAAGAGGCAGAAGGTGCAAGTGAGGCAAGGCAGGCTAAACTTCACCACCATGGCTGATATTCCAGAGGGAGCACCCGTTATGACTGGTATCTTTACAGTTTTGAATTATCCTGCCATTATTCTTTTTGATTCTGGTGCATCGCATAGTTTTATCAGTGCCAAATTTAGTGCCAAGTGCCAATTACATTTTCACCACACCAATGGGGGTATCACAATTTCAACACTAGGAGGCAGGGTTGCCACTTACCAAATTAACAAGAATGTGCCTATAAAGTTTGGTAGTCTGATAATTAAAACCAACCTCCTCATTTTGGGTTTGGATAGTGTGGATATCATATTGGGAACTGACTGGTTGACCAAACATCAGGCTGTGATTGATATTGCAGCTAGGGCCATTGAGGTGCACTCACCGATTTATGGTGAAACCACACTATATTTGCCTGACCAAGGTTGTACCCGTTCTTGTGCCTTCGTTATGATAGAATCCCCAGTAGAAAAGATCCCAGTGGTCTATGATTACCCAGATGTTTTTCCGGATGAATTGCCAGGGATGCCACCTGACCGAGACATCGAGTTCGCCATTGAATTGCAACCCGGGACTGCTCCTATCTCCAAGAGACCCTATAGGATGCCTCCCGCGGAATTGGCAGAACTGAAGAGGCAATTGCAAGAGTTGCTGGACAAGGGATTCATTCGCCCAAGTACTTCACCATGGGGATGCCCAGCCTTATTCGTGAAGAAAAAGGATGAGAGCTTGAGAATGTGTGTTGACTACCACCCTCTCAATGCGGTGACTATCAAGAACAAATACCCACTGCCCCGCATTGATGTTCTGTTCGATCAGTTGGTAGGAGCCAAGGTATTCTCCAAGATAGACCTTCGCTCAGGTTACCATCAGATCAAGATCCGTGCCAGTGATATTCCCAAGACGGCTTTCTCAACCAGATATGGGCTTTATGAGTTTTTGGTAATGTCTTTTGGGCTGACCAATGCCCCGGCTTATTTTATGTACTTGATGAACTCAGTATTCATGCCAGAGTTAGACAAATTCGTGGTCGTTTTCATTGATGATATTCTGGTTTATTCCAAGAATGAGGTCGAGCACACCAAACATTTGCATACTGTACTTCAGAGGCTGCGGGACCATCAGTTGTATGCCAAGTTGTCTAAATGTGAATTCTGGCTGAAGGAGATTAAATTCTTGGGTCACACAATTTCTCAGGATGGGATATCAGTTGATCTTGAGAAGGTACAAGAGGTGATGGATTGGAAACCCCCGACTACAGTGAGGCAAATTCGGAGTTTTCTGGGATTGGCAGGGTATTATCGACGATTTATTCTGGATTTCTCCAGAATTGCCAAACCAATGACTGAACTGTTGAAGAAAGGAGTCAAGTATGATTGGAGCCAAAAGTGCGAAGATGCCTTTCATACTTTGAGGCAGCATTTGACAACAGCCCCGGTGCTAGCTCAACCTGACAACACCAAGCCATTTGAAGTTTATTGTGATGCTTCTGGTACGGGATTGGGATGTGTCTTGATGCAAGAGAACAGAGTCATTGCTTATGCTTCCCGAGCACTCAGGCCCCATGAGCAGAACTACCCTACACATGATCTGGAATTGGCCGCTGTGGTTCATGCTCTTAAGATATGGAGACACTACTTGATGGGAGCTCACTGTAACATCTACACTGATCACAAGAGTCTCAAATACATCTTCACTCAGGCAGATCTGAACATGAGGCAGAGGAGATGGTTGGAGTTAATCAAGGACTATGATTTGGAATTGCATTACCATCCTGGCAAGGCCAATGTTGTGGCAGATGCCTTGAGAAGAAAAGCCCAGTGCAATTGTATGAGCATGGATGCAAGGGTTACCACCCTGTGTGATGAGTTGTGCAAGCTGAACCTGGAAGTTGTTTCTTCAGGTGAATTAAACTACATCTCGGTGGAACCCACATTTCAAGAGCAAATAGTCAGGGCCCAGGTTGAAGACAAGGGTGTTCAGGTGATCAAAGAAATGATCAAGCGGAAGGCAGAGAAATACAAGTGCTTCCGTCAGGACAACAAGGGAATTCTATGGTTTGGGGATCGATTGGTTGTTCCCAAGGACCATGAGCTCAGAAAGAAGATATTGGATGAAGCTCACCTTTCCAAATTCTCCATGCACCCTGGTAGCAACAAAATGTATCATGATCTCAGGTCCTTATATTGGTGGACCAGAATGAAGAGGGAAATTGCCAAGTACATATCCGAGTGTGACACCTGCCAGAGAATCAAAGCCAGTCATTTGAAGGCAGCAGGCCCTTTGCAACCCCTTCCCATACCATCTTGGAAATGGGAGGACATTTGCATGGACTTTATAGTGGGATTGCCCAATACCTCCAGGCACCATGATTCCATTTGGGTTATTGTGGACAGATTGACAAAGACTGCTCATTTCTTGCCAGTGCATACCACCCACAAGACAGAGAAGTATGCAGAAATTTATGTTGATCAAATAGTGCGATTGCATGGTATTCCAAAGACCATTATATCTGACAGAGGAGCACTGTTTGTGGCACGCTTTTGGGAGCAGCTGCAAGAATCACTTGGGACCCATGTCATACGAAGCTCAGCATACCATCCCCAAACGGATGGCCAGACGGAGAGGGTAAATCAGATTTTGGAAGATATGTTAAGGGCATGTGCACTACACTACGCAAAGGATTGGGACAAATGTCTTTCTTTGGCTGAGTTTTCCTATAATAACAGCTATCAGTCCAGTCTAAAGATGGCACCTTTTGAAGCTTTATATGGGAGAAGATGCAGAACCCCGCTGAATTGGTCTCAAGCAGGAGAAAGGGAAATATTTGGGCCAGATTTGGTACTTGAGGCAGAAGAAAAGGTCAGGGTTATTACAAAGAACTTAGAAGCTGCTCAGGCCAGGCAAAAGAGCTATCATGACAAGAGGCGAAAGCCTCTGCAGTTCGAGGTGGGAGATCATGTTTATCTTAAGGTGTCACCCACCAAGGGTGTCCATAGATTCGGGATTAAGGGCAAGTTAGCTCCTCGCTACATTGGACCCTATGAGATCAAGGCAAGTTGTGGACCAGTAGCCTATCAATTAGAATTGCCACCTCACATGTCAGCAGTTCACAATGTGTTCCATGTATCTCAGCTGCGGAAATGTGTCCGCCTACCCACTGAAGTGCTACCGGAACCAGACCTTGAGATAGAACCAGACTTGTCCTATCAAGAGTACCCCGTCAAGGTATTGGATCAGAAGGAGAGATCGACACGGGCAAGGTCAATCAGAATGTATAAAGTTCAGTGGAGTCACCATTCAGCAGAAGAAGCTACATGGGAGACGGAGGATTTTCTACGCTCCCGCTTCCCCGACTTTCTGCCCAGAGGAGTCGGTACGTAACCCCGAAACCCCAACCCCACCTGCCCTTTGAATACAATTATAAGAAAAACTTAGATAGCAAGGATGGTCTAAGTTGTGAATTTAACTTAAAAAGGGCTTCCTTCTGAAGTTGCAAAGAGAATGACATTCGAAGAGCAGTTAACAAGAGAAACTTGAGTATAAGAAAGAGTAGCACACCCTCGTGCCTTAGTAGCACCCCTCTAGAGGACTCTGCCTAAAATCTCGGGACGAGATTCCTTTAAGGGGGGAGGGTTGTAACACCTCAGGTGTTACCATGGCTAGAGCACACCTTGGTACTAAGGACTGTGATCACATGTGGTAAAAACTTAAGGAGAACATAAGAACCTTGGAGACCATGTGTTAACCAAGATTTGCTAATGACCTAAGAAGTATCACTCAAACCTTTGTGCACTTACTACTTTGGGGCAAGAGGAGGGAAAACCCTAGACCTCTCTTGAACCCTATCTCCCCAAAGCCATGGTTAAGAGGGGGGAGATAGTGAGCTATTGTGCAAACCATGAGTAATCTTTAACCAAACTCTAAGTAACCTTATAACCAGCAATTGTGGGAAGGAAATATTGCAAAAAGACCCCTGGAGAAACCCCAAATCCATTCCCTAAGTAGAGAGAGAGCTAGAGCTCTCTAATTCTCTCTAAGTTAAAAACTACACCTACACTAAAGATCAACCGTGATCACCTTGAAGATGGCACCAAAACCACCTATGTTCTATACCAAAAATGTGGCATACCACCTAGGGCACCCACTGGAAAAAGCTGAGCCCGAGATCTTGACGTTTGACATGCCTTGGCATGGTTTTTGTCGCGAGGTGGGCAGAGTGACATACCTGATTTGGCGACCGAAGATCTCCCTACCTAGGCCATATCTGCCATGGCAACTCACGGATGAGAGACAGCCCTAGGTGCTAGGAAAAGACTCGCGCCGGATTTTTGCCAAGATTCGCACGTTTGCGACTTGGGTGAGCTGTGGAACACGGGCAGAAGAAAAGCTCCACGTGTTCGACGCGCTCTGTGTGCGCCAGAGCACGCCCGCGCGCGCCATGCGTCGCGCCAACGGCCAGCCGACGCCATGGCCTGCGCCCGCGCCTATAAAGCCCGCTCGGGCGTCGACCACACTCTTCCGCGCACGCTCAAACCTCACCGGAGCTCAGCTCACCGTCATTTGCCCGTACGCGGCGTGTCCGCGGCCACCCGAGCCCCTGCCGCCGTAGACCGGCCAACCCAGCCCTTCTCGACCCTGTCCAACCCTCGGAGACGAGTGAGCACACCTCAGTGAAGCTCCTTGAGCAAGGAATCGAAGCCTGCTTCGCCGGAGAGGCCAGTCCACGGTCGCCGGAGTTCACAACCCCGCCGGAGTGCGTGGACCGGGTAATCCACTGAACCATTTTCCGATTCCTTGTGCACACGGTCTCTACGTCACCCCGTGAAGCTCACCGTGCCCTTGGATTGAACTAGATCGCCGTGATTTGGCCGGCACACCCGCCGCCGACAAGGACACCCGCCTGCGCACGTGGACCGAGCGATTCCGGCCATCCCCGCCGTCGAGCCGTACATCGATGTGACCGCCAGAGCCTCCCCGAGCCAACCCCGCCCCTCGCCGGACCTATCTCGCCGCCGGTAAGCCGCGCCACCCTTTTCTTTCTTGCGGGCACTGTTTAAACCTAGGGAAGGACCGCGGGGGAGAAGAAAAGAAGTCTGGGGGGTTTTGTGAAATGTCAGAGACTCAAATGAATAGTAACGCGGGGGTATAACTGAGAGAGTTAGTTTGGAAATAACCCAGGGTCCTCGGTGTAAACTGTTTTTCCAGAAAACCTTTATTAAATCTGATTTTAAATTTGAACAGAACTTTACTAATTCATAACTTCTGTTTTATTCATCCAAATTTAGTTAAACCAATTTTGTCAGACTCTAAATAATGTAAACTACTTAGGAAAAATATAAAACTCCTATGTACTACAGAAAACTTTAGGGTTCTGATTTAATTGTTGTTTTTACCAAAAGCTAAATAATAGGGATAAAAATAGTTGCACTATTTGACTAGGGTTAGAAAAATTTGGAGAAGTTTATATCCACCTACTGATCTGTTTAAAAATGTTAAACCTCTCTGTCCAACCCATTAAGTTAGTTTTTGCCATTTATTTTACAATATACTTAAGATAAAGAAAAATGGAAAAGGTGATTAAAATGATGAACCAGAGGGCACCCCTATTTTTGTTAGGGTACTTATTCAATGTAGTTCACTAGAAAAATCTATCATACCCTGGTTTAGTATAAAATAAGTAGGATCCCTTTTATTTTAAGAAAACAAGGAAAACTTAGAGAAACCCTACAAAAATAACCCCAAGGTGAAAACACCCCAACCCTTGGGACAATTAATGTTTTGTTAATAAGAACTTAGGAAAAATATGAAATCTGCTGTTTGACATTTCTCAAATAACAATGTAGTAAAAAGTGCCTTTTTGGCATTTAACTTTAGAAAATCATAACTAAATGACCATCCCTTAGCTTTCTGTGATTTTTGGCACAGAAGCCTATTAATACTGTTAGATGCCAACAAAAATAACCCTTAGGGCAGAACTCACCCCTAATTAAGAAATGTAGTGCAAAGTGACCCATTTTACACAATTCTTGTTATTTTTGTCTAAAGCATAGCCTTTGTATTTTAAACCTCAAATTCCTAGAACAGACTAGAATAGCAAATGGCAACCCACTGTAATTTTTACAAAATTTTTGGAAAATATTAAACCACTGTTGTAGTTCAAGCCTACACTAGAAACCCTAAATAGGAAATAAAGAAAGGGAAATATGAATAATAGAAAATTAGTGTAATCCTAAAACTCTTTATTAACTTGTCCACTGAAATATATAGAGGCAATACAAATTCCCTATGCCTATCCCTAGCAAAACCTAAACCTAGAAGTGATAAGCATAAACCATTAAAAGCCACATATGACCCGAAAACCCTAAGTTACTCATTAACTTAGTTTTTCTTCTCTTAGCATAATGTTATTAAATCCTGCATAATCATGACATACATGTTCATTGCATTTCGATAGACTGTAACCTTGCTGACGGAGAGTACGTCCTCGTGCCGGAGCAAGGAGCTGCTCAGGAGGTAGCCCCAGATCCAGCACCAGAGCCTGCACCCGAGGATCTGCCTGCCACTGCTTTGGAAGGCAAGCCCCGGTCTTATGCATAACCTGTTATTTATGCTATTTTACTATACTTAATGATTGTAGGATTGAATGTGCACTTAAGTATAGGAGTTGTTTGAAACCCTAGTTGCATGATCTCAGGAATCCTTTTGAGATGAATACTAGTATGCTAGGTCGAGTAGTTGCTTTATTTAATTAGGATCTCGGTAGAAGACGAGTGATTTTTCTAACACTCGCGCGAGATCAGGAATTGGTTGTACCCACTTTCATACTATTATGATACTAGTTGTAGACAACAATACATGGGGATTGGTTGTCTATGAGATGGGAAAATGGAATAAGGATTAACGTGCGGATACCTGTGTCAAGCGTTTGAACGTACTAAACACATACCGAGAAATATGGTAAATCGGTAAGCCTAGTACCTGAGTGAACCTGCCCGCAGACATATCCCCTCACGCGACCTGAGACGTGGTCTCCCATTCCGGTTATGGTGGGTACAAGTGCGGTCACTGCACGACGGCAGTCGGGGTCAGTGAGGCATTGTACGCCAAGGCGGTGAGCCCTGATCTGTTGCCAGGGAATCGATGGGGACGGTTGATGTGTGTGGGGACGGAGTGCCCCTACATGTCGTGTGTTTAGGTTTACCTTGCAAGGATAAAAACTCGATTCGAATCATCTGCTTCTCGCAGCTAATGAGACTGCTTGATCCATTGTACTGCATTGAGTAACAAGTGGAAATATGATGAGTTGATATAAGATGTTGATTGCTGTTTGCTACTATGTATGAGTAGATAGTACACATTTAGCCTTAAGAGAGTCACACTTAAATTGACAAAGTTAAAACTTGACTTAGAAACTCAGCTAGTGCTTTTGGCAACCAAACCCCACAGCCAAACAGCTGCATGTCTAGAGGTAGAGGAGTAGACTCCTCACACCGGGTAAGTCTAGCTGAGTATTAGTATACTCAGCCTTGCTTGTGGCATAATTTTTACAGGTTCTCTGGAGGACATGGTTGCTGGAGTGACTTGGCCGTCCATCTTGCCACCGGGTTGGACTGTCGAGTGGGACCCTACCTCGGCTGAGGAGGAGCATGAGGAGTGATGGGACAGGCTTCCCCATCTCTCTGTTTATTTACCGTTAGTTTATTTCCGCTGCACTTCGAACCTTGATGACTACTTTTGCAAAAACTCCGATGATGATGTAATAATTTAATACTCTTTAATGCATGGTTTTATGCTTTATTGTATTTGCTCTGTGACTCACCATCGAGTGAGACTGTGGTACTTGATCCTGTCAGTGGCCGTGTCGGACTAGATCCGAGGGATTGACGGGTTATTCCCATTTAAGTGCGGTCTAGCCTCTAAGGCAGGGCTTAGGCACTTAAGTTGGAATAATTCGGGCAGTTCCGCCACACACATGACCCCCGGACCTCACAAGTCTATTTGCAAGTGATGCACTTATTTAGGGGGAGGTATGCTACAACTTGACACCTTGAGACTAATCTTGTGTTTGAGTTTACTTGTTTTAGTCTCAAAAGTGGATTGAAAGGGAAAGGTGGACTTGGACCATGAAAGACTTCCACTGCACTCCGATGAGAAGGTAACTTACTCCAAGTTCATCTCCATGCTCTTATTGCCTTTTTACTCCTAATTGAAGATTTTGGTGAGGCAATGAGGTTAAAGGGCCAAAAAATGATCTCGTTTTGGTGCTTAATGCCAAAGGGGGAGAAATTAAGGCCAAAGCAAGAAATGGATCAGCTACCACTTGAGAATTTTGAAAATAGTAGACTTAGAGTCTTTGTTTTGTCAAAATTCTCTTATTGTCTCTTTTTGTCAAAAGTTGGTCTCTTCTGGGGAGAATGGTTGATTATGGGAAAAAGGGGGAGTTTTTGAATCTTTGATCAATTTCTCTTAGAATATCTCTCTTTATGTCTCAACAAGTGTATTTGACTTAGAGATAGGAAACTGAGTTTGATTTGCAAAAACAAACCAAGTGGTGGCAAAGAATGATCCAAATATGCCAAATTTGAATCAAAAACAATTCTTGTTCTTATTTGCATTAATGTTGCACTTCTATGAGTTGCTTTGTGTTGTGTTGGCATAAATCACCAAAAAGGGGGAGATTAAAAGGGAAATGTGCCCTTGGGCCATTTCTAAGGATTTTGGTGAGTAAGTGTCCAACACAAATGCCTTAAGTATTAATAAGTGTCAAATGGTGGATGAAGTGAAAATCAACACAAAGGTATGATTCTAGACTTAGTACATTGGTTTTTGTGTACTAACATATTTGTCTAAGTGCTAGAATCAGAGAAAACACAAAAGGAAAAAGACTTAGCTGGAGCTGCCAAGACTCTGCGTAGTCTGGGTGCACCGGACAGTGTCCGGTGCGCCAGGCTGGCGTCTGGTCAACTGGGCGCTCTCGGGAATTCGTCGGCGGCGTACGGCTAAAATTCACCGGACTGTCCGGTGGTGCACCAGACTGTCCGGTGAGCCAACGGTCGGCCACGCCAACGGTCGGTCGCGCAATCCGCGCGTGACGCGTGGCCGAGCCAACGGTCTGATGGGGGCACCGGACTGTCCGGTGTGCACCTGACAGTGTCCGATGCGCCAACGACTCTAAATCTTCAACGGTCGGCTGCACCAATTTAGGAAAGCAATCTGCACCGGACACTGAACAGTGCATGTCCGGTGGCACACCGGACTGTTCGGTGCGCCACCCGACAGAAGGCAAGAATTGCCTTCCTGGATTGCTCTCAACGGCTCCTAGCTGCCTTGGGGCTATAAAAGGGACCCCTAGGCGCATGGAGGAGAACACCAAGCATACTCTGAACATTCTAAGACTCCCGCACTCCATCCTCGCACACTCGATTGACATTCTTAGTGATTTGAGCTCCGTTCTAGTGGTGAACTTGTTGTGTTTCATTTGAGCTCAAGTCTTGGCTTGTGTGTGTGTGCATATTGCTGGGATTTGTGTGTGTTGCTTCCCTCCTTTACTCTAGTGCTTTCACTTTGATATTTGTTATAAGGGCGAGAGACTCCAACTTGTGGAGATTCCTCGCAAACAGGAAAGGTGATAAGAAAAAGGAACACCGTGGTATTCAAGTTGATCATTGGATCACTTGAGAGGGGTTGAGTGCAACCCTCGTCCATTGGGACGCCACAACGTGGAGTAGGCAAGTTTTGTACTTGGCCGAACCACGGGATAAACCACTGTGTCTACTGTGTTATTTCTCTGTGGTTTCTGTGTTTCACAAGTACTCCTCTCCAGCCACTTGATCCTATTGCACTAACACTTAACCAAGTTTTTGTGGCAATAAATTTTAAGTTTTACAGGATCACCTATTCACCCCCCCTCTAGGTGCTCTCAACTCTACATATTTGTACTTATAACGTGTCGTTTAAATCCATATCCAAACTTGTGCAAACTAAAATTTCCAGAACATCAGCAAAAAGAAAACCACCACACTACGCATTTATTTTTTTAAACATAATGGCAGGAGCTCTGCCTCTCAATTAAAAAGAATGGAATTGACCCAGTTTTAAGGAAAACCGTGCCTAAAACCTACACAGAGCACACAGTAGAAAAACCGGCGAACGCCCTAACAAACAACCTAGACAACGACAGTCCCCACACACAAACACATCTAGATTCATCGTTGCCAAGCTCAAACACAAGAGACGAGCAACTCCGACTTCCCAAGATGAGCCACACACTGCCAAAGCAACTCGACGACGCTTACATCCAGACACCGACGCAAGGAATAAGACCACGGCGTGCCATCGTTGACAAGCCTCAGCACACCCACACGAGTGCCAAGCTCAAACATAAGAGACGAGCAGCTCCGACTTCCCAAGACGAGCCGCACACTGCCAAAGCAACTCGACGACGCTTACATCCAGACACCGACACAAGGAATAAGACCGCGGCGCGCCATCGTTGCCAAGCCTCAACACAACCACACGAGGCAACTCTGATTCTTCACCACGAGCAAAGATCCACAACGCCGAACTCCAGGAGCGAGCAGACGCCTAAAGCGACAAAGGCCCGGACACCATCGAGCCAAGCAGAGTGACGAAGAGCCTCCACAACATGGACGAACACACAAACTAGAGGTCTTCTGGGCCGCGCCTTCAAGAAGGAGAAACGAGGTCGAAAAGCTGTCGCCGCCTGTCGGCGTTTCGACCCCGGGGGGTCCCTGGACCGACGAGTAAATTGTCGCTGTGTGCCCCAACCCAGATGGGTCGGCGCGAGACGGAGCACGAAGGGGGGAGAAAGCCGAAGGGAGGCAGGCACAAAAGGGGAAACCCGCGGCCTTCGTGTTTGTCCCGCGCCCAGGTCGGGTGCACTTGCAGTAGGGGGTTACAAGCGTCCGCGCGGGAGGGAGCGAGAGGCCTACGCGTGCGCCGTCCTGTCCTTCCCCGCACGGCCAACCCTCTCTAAGAGGGCCCTGGACCTTCCTTTTATAGGCGTAAGGAGAGGGTCCAGGTGTACAATGGGAGATGTAGCAGTGTGCTAACGTGTCTAGCAGAGAGGAGCTAGTGCCCTACGTACATGCCGTCGTGGCAGCCGGAGAGGTTTTGGCGCCCCGTTCGTGTGATGTCGTGGCCGTCGGAGGAGCGCTGGAGCCTTGTGGAAGGACAGCTGTCGGGGCTGTCGAGTCCTTGCTGACGTCTCCTTGCTTCCGTAAGGGGGCTGAGAGCCACCGTCGTCATGGAGCATGCGGGGCGCCATCATTACTTGTTTTACCAGGGCGAGCCAGATGGGACGCCGGTCTTGTTCCCCGTAGCCAGAGTTAGCTAGGGGTAGGGTAATGATGGCCCTTCCTGTGACGTGGTCAGTCCGAGCCCTGGGTAGGGCGAGGCGGAGGCTCCTCCGAGGTTGAGGTCGGGTCTGTCTTCCGAGGTCGAGGTCGAGTCCGAGCCCTTGGGTCGGGCGAGACGGATACCGTCGGCTGAGACCGAGGTCGAGTTCGAGCCCTGGGTCGGGCGAGGCGGAGTTCGTCGTCTTCCGGGGCCGAGCCCGAGTCCGAGCCCTGGGTCGGGCGAGGCGGAGTTCGTCGTCTTTCGGGGCCGAGCCCGAGTCCGAGCCCTGGGTCGGGCGAGGCGGAGTTCGTCGTCTTCCGGGGCCGAGCCCGAGTCCGAGCCTTGGGTCGGGCGAGGCGGAGCTTCCTATGGCGCCTGAGGCCGGACTTGGCCGCTGTCAGCCTCACTCTGTCGAGTGGCACAACAGTCGGAGCGACGCTGACGGCGCTGTCTTTTTGTCAGGCTGGTCAGAGGAGCGGCGAAGTGACTGCGGTCACTTTGGCTCAGTCGACTGAAGGGCGTGCGTCAGGATAAGGTGTCAGGCCACCTTTGCATTAAATGCTCCTGCAACACGGTCGGTTGACGTGGCGATTTGGCCAAGGTTGCTTCTTGGTGAAGACTGGGCCTCGGGCGAGCCGAAGGTGTGTCCCTCGCCTGAGGGGGCCCTCGGGCGAGACGTGAATCCTCTGGGGTCGGCTGCCCTTGCCCGAGGCTGGGCTCGGGCGAGGCGAGATCGTGTCCCTTGGGTGGATCGAGCCTTGACTTAATCGCACCCATCAGGCCTTTGCAACTTTGTGCTGATGGGGGTTACCAGCTGAGATTTAGGAGTCTTGGGGGTACCTCTAATTATGGTCCCCGACAGTAGCCCCCGAGCCTCAAAGGGAGTGTTAATACTCGCTTGGAGGCTTTTTGTCGCACTTTTTTGCAAGGGGACCGGCCTTTCTCGGTTGCGTTTTGTTCCGGTGGGTGCGCGCGAGCACACCCGCCGGGTGTAGCCCCCGAGGCCTCGGAGGAGTGGTTTGACTCCTTCGAGGTCTTAATGCGTTTCGCGATGCTTCGGCCGGTCTGGTTGTTCCCTCATGCGAGCTGGTCGTAGCCCGGGTGCACGGTCGGGTCCCAAGTTCTCGGGCTGGTATGTTGACGCTGTCAACGGTTTGGCCGGATCCAGGTTTGCGAGAGCAGCCCCCGAGCCTCCGCACAGGGCGAGAGGGCGGTCAAGGACAGACTCGACTTTTTTACATACGCCCCTGCGTCGCCTTTCCGCAAGGAGGGGGGAAAAGCGCCATGTTGCCCTCGGAGGGCGCCGAACATGGTGTCTCCAGTGAGCTGCTAACGGGTAATCCGAGTGGACGCCCGTGCCCCATTTGTTAGGGGTCGGCTAGAGGCCCGGAGGCGCGCTCCAAAAGTACCTACGGGTGATTTGCCGGACTCGGTCCCCTTTTGACGAGGTCCGAGGGCTCGATGCCTTCCTCTGATGGGATTCCGTTACAACATTGTTCCCGTTGGTCTCGGAAATGTCCTAGGGTACCTCGGGAGCGTAGCCCGAGCCTTGGTTTTGTATCGAACGTACCCAGGGTCATCCCTCGCTCTGCGTCTGAGGCGGCTGTGAACCCTTCGAGGGCCAGCCTACGAACCCCTGATCAGTAGTGGGCGCGGAGCCCGACTGGCCTGAGGCGGCCGTTGAACCCTTCCGAGGGGCCGGCCTTTGAACCTCTGACCAGTAGCGGGCGCGGAGCCCGGGCGCTCTGAGGCGGCTGTTGAACCCCTCCGAGGGGCCAGCCTTCGAACCTCTGATCAGTAGGGGGGCTCGGGGCCCGTTTCCTTCGCGGAGAAGGATCCCTTTCGGGGTATCCCCTTTCCCGGTCCCTGTTGTAAGAGAGAGAAAGAGGAAGAGGAAAAGGATATGAAATCGAATAACGTGGCGCACCTTTTTGATGCGGTCATTATGGCGAAGGCGAAGCGTCGCTCGCTTCTCCTGCCAAAGGTGCTGCCTGTCCCGCCGCAGAGTTAATGCGACGGGACGAGTGGTTCGCGGGGCAGCCGTTGCGCGTGCGTGAGTCGTTCGAGGAACGGAACACGGGCGCGCCGTCTTCACACCGTGAGAGTGGGCTCTCTCGCTGTCCCAGGAAGGGACGTGAGCTTGGCTGACGACTTGACCGCTGCTTCCGCTCGCCTGCCACTGCCATTACTCCCGGCCCATTTCTGGCCGTATCGACCGTCGCGCCTTCTCCCGCGGCTGACTGACCCGTGACCGATGTGCCTGGCTGGCACTGTTGGGTCATACGCAGGGTTGCCTCGAGTCGCGGTACTGGTTTCGCAGTCGAGGAGGCATTGTAGTGGCACGAGTGGCGGTGCAGTTCCTTGCACGTAGCAACCGGCGCGCCGGTTGCATGACGTGTGGGCCTGGGCCCTCATGCTGGGCGCGTCGAAGTCAAAAGGGTGCGCCCCCTTGGTGAGGTTGCATGCCGCCTGCATGGCGGCCCGCCCTTTCACCCGCTGGTCTGGGCGAAAGTGGAGGAATGCTCGTAACCGCTGGGCAGTTGTGCGCACCGCGCGTGGCGGTTTGGTTTCTTCTGCCCTGGGCCAACTTGCGTGACGCGTGGGACCCAGCCCCCGTGTCGTAGGGGGAGGACCTTGGAGCGTGTTGGAGAAGAGTCAGCCCGTGACGGCTGAGGACGCAAGTGGGGAGGGTTGCCTTTAAAAGGAGGGTGACCCCCTTGAAAGGCAACCATGTCTTCGCGCTCCCCTTATGCATCGCGTCTTTCCACCTTCCAAGCCCTCGGATGGGGGACACTCGCAGTTCTTCCGCCTTGTCGTTGGAGGAACACAACTTCGCGGAAGTTGGTACCTTTCAGCCATCGTTCGGCTTCAAGGATTTTCATCAGGCAGCCCGGCCGCATCCCCTCGCCGGCGATCACCCAAGATGGTGACCACCAGCTCCTGGGTGGGGAGAAGCGAGCCGGGCTGCGATCTTGGTCCCGCCCTCAGCTTCAAGGATCTTCATCATCCTTGCTGGGGCGGAGGCCGGGCTGAGCCGGAGCTCTACCTCCCGCACGGGTTCGTGGGTCACCTTCTCCCTCAGCATTCAAGGGAGAGGGCGCTCACCGGCCTAGCGGGAGGGTCGGACTTCGACAACGCGGGGCTGGTCGGCGGCGAGCGTCGTCAGCTTCATCACGTTGGGCTCGCTGGCTAAGCTGGCTCTGGCTCGGCTCCCGGTGCCCCCTCCTACCGCAAGAGCAATTGTCGCGCCGCGCGCACCGGAGGACCGCCCAAGACGTCGTGCGCTGCTAGGGCGGCGTTCGTGTTCTGGGGTTGTCCTGCCTTTGCCCCGGTACGGCGCCTCTGTGCGGAGGTCGGTGCTCCGCTCATCCGGGAGGATCCGAGTGGGGATCTGCCGGTGGACAGACGGCTTCCGCCGTCGGGGCTGAGGTGGCGGCGGCTGAAGAAGTCCTTGTCGCCGACGGGATCAGCGCCACCATCCGCGCCCCGACGTCCGACTCTTTGTGCTTGTCCTCGCCCCTCGAGCGTAGACGTGGGCGAGGGCATTGTTGCAGCGGCGTCCGCCCTGAGGCCATTGCTGCTGCAGTTCAGCCACCTGGAGCGGAGGTCGTTGTCGCTGCTGCTGGAGCGGGCGGCGGTGGGCGACCTGGAGCCTTATCGCCCAGCGGGCCCTCTAATGTGGGGGGTTGTTCGTACCCGCGAAGGTGGAACCGGAGTTCCATTTGTAATGGCACCTTGAGTGCCGGTGTCTGTTCATTGTGGCTGTCGGGGCCTGAACATGTATGTATTTTCGGCACGGAGCCGTGTTTTTTCCTCATTTCGAGCACTAGGACTCGCCTGTCGGCTAACTGAACCGCTTAACCAAGTGTGAGTTGCCTCGTGCGAAGGTGACGAGTGAGGTATCCGTATCCCGGAGGTGTAGGAGTCCCTCGGCTCGGTCGACCTTGCTGCTCGAGGCTTCTTTTGCTTAGTTAAAGGAACCCTCGGCTGCTCTTCGATGAGCCGAAGCCAGAGGCAGCGGTGTCAGCATGGACAGAGGCAGAGTTGGCTCGAAAAGAAGATTTGGTCGGCCGGAGCCTGGCTGGGCCATCCACTGGCGGGACCGACGCCGGAGTCGAGTTGCCGAGGCCACGAGCCGGGCTGATGTCCTCGGGGGACAGCTGGCTGAGGCTTCGGGGTCGCCGGCCGAGCTGTCTGCTCGGGCCGGATTCCTGGAGAAGACCCTGGCGGCGATGGCCCGGGCGCGGTGCTGATGTCGTCCTTCGGAGTTGAGATCCTCCGACCACGTTGCCGTCCGAGGCTAGGTCGGACTTTGCCGAAGGTGTAGTTGACGCCGAGGGTGCTGCTGCTCCCCCTCCGTCAAGGTCCGAGCCTGCAGGATCGGGTTACCTTGTAGTGTGTGTATGTTTTCTGTGGCCGCCGAGGCCCAAACACACTGTCGTCGTGTTGTAAAGTTGCATTTCCTTTCCTCCTGTTTCGAGTATCTGGACTTATTTGTCGGTAACATAATTGTTTGTCCGAGCGAGAGTTGCTTTTCACGGAAGGTGATGAGTGAGGTATCCGTATCCCGGAGGCGCAGGAGTCCCTCGGCTCGGTCAGCCTTGCCGCTTACGCGTACTCTTACTCGTCCGTAGGATTCTGTTATCGATGTAGTCGAGAAGGCCCGAAAAATCGTTTCGGCAGAAGAGTTTTCGAGCGTGAAGACTTGTTCGGTCCGCGGAATCACTTATCCGAGCATGAGTTACTTATCGCAGAAGGTGATGAGTGAGGTATCCGTATCCCGGAGGCGTAGGAGTCCCTCGGCTCGATCAGCCTTGGTTGCTTACGTGTACTCCGTCGTTTTCAGGATCCCACTTTCGAAGTAGTCGAAAAGCACGAAAGACATTCTGGCAGAAAAGATCTTTTCCGAGGAAAATTTTGACGCAGAGGGGGTCCCCCCCCTTCTAGCCCCCGAGGGAGGGTCGGGCTTTGCCGAGGCAAGGCTGACCCTTCCTTGATGACTAGGCTTTGTGTGTGAACAAGGTGTACGAACAACTTGAAAGCATCTTAAGGGTAGAAGCGACGTAGCTGTCGAATGTTCCAAGCGTTGCTGTAGACCTCGCCTTGACTGTTGGCCAGCTTGTACGTCCCGGGCTTTAGAACTTTGGCGATGACGAACGGCCCCTCCCAGGGAGGCGTGAGCTTGTGCTGCCCTCGGGCGTCTTGCCGTAGCCGAAGCACCAAGTCGCCCACCTGGAGGTCTCGGGGCCGAACCCCTCGGGCGTGGTAGCGTCGCAGGGACTGCTGGTACCGCGCCGAGTGTAGTAAGGCCATGTCCCGAGCCTCTTCCAGCTGGTCCAGTGAGTCTTCTCGGTTGGCTCGATTGCTTTGGTCGTCGTGGGCCCTCGTCCTTGGGGAACCGTATTCTAAGTCTGTGGGCAAGATGGCCTCGGCCCCATAGACTAGAAAGAATGGTGTGAAGCCCGTGGCTCGGCTCGGCGTTGTCCTCAGACTCCAGACCACCGAGGGGAGCTCCTTCATCCATCGCTTGCCGAACTTGTTGAGGTCGTTGTAGATCCGTGGCTTGAGTCCTTGCAGAATCATGTCGTTGGCACGCTCTACTTGCCCATTCGTCATGGGGTGAGCCACGACGGCCCAGTCCACCCGGATGTGGTGATCCTCGCAGAAGTCCAGGAACTTTCTGCCGGTGAACTGGGTGCCGTTGTCGGTGATGATGGAGTTTGGGACCCCAAAATGATGGATGATGTTGGTAAAGAACGCCACCGCCTGTTCGGACCTGATGCTGTTTAGGGGTCGGACCTCAATCCACTTGGAGAATTTGTCGATGGCGACCAGCTGGTGCGTGTAGCCACCGGGTGCCTTCTGTAAGGGGTCGATGAGGTCCAGACCCCACACAGCAAACGACCAGGTGATGGGTATGGTCTGCAGAGCCTGAGCGGGCAGGTGCGTCTGCCTCGCATAGAACTGACACCCTTCACAGGTGCGGACAATTCTAGTGGCGTCGGCCACCGCGGTCGGCCAGTAGAAACATTGTCGGAAGGCGTTTCCAACAAGGGCTCGATGCGCTGCGTGATGGCCGCAAGCCCCCGAGTGTATTTCTTGTAAGAGCTCCTGGCCTTCGGCGATGGATATGCATCGCTGGAGGATGCCTGAGGGGCTGCGGTGGTAGAGCTCCTTCCCGTCTCCCAGCAAGACGAACGACTTGGCGCGCCGCTCCAACCGTCGAGCTTCGGCTCGGTCGAGGGGTAGCTCTCCTCGGTGGAGATATTGCAGGTACGGGGTCTGCCAGTTTCGATTAGGCGTGACCCCACTCCGCTCCTCCTTGACGCGCAGTGCCTCACCCTCGGGGCCGAGGGTGCCTCGGGCCGAGCCGAGGGTGCCTCGGGTTCGAGCGCGTCGTCGGTCTTGATGGAGGGTTGATGCAGGTCTCGGGAGAAGACGTCCGGGGGAACCGTTGTTCGCCCCGAGGCTATCTTAGCCAGCTCGTCCACAGTCTCGTTGTATCGTCGGGCGATGTGGTTGAGCTCGAGCCCGTAGAACTTGTCTTCCAGGCACCGAACCTCATCGCAGTAGGCTTCCATCTTCGGGTCGCGGCAGCGGGAGTTCTTCATGACTTGGTCGATGACGAGCTGCGAGTCACCGCGAGCGTCAAGGCGTCGGACCCCTAGCTCGATGGCGATGCGCAACCCGTTGACCAGAGCCTCGTACTCGGCCACATTGTTGGACGCCGGGAAGTGGAGGCGTAGCACATAGCGTAGGTGCTTCCCGAGGGGCGAGATGAAGAGCAGGCCCGCGCCTGCTCCTGTCTTCATCAGCGACCCGTCGAAAAACATGGTCCAGAGTTCCGGTTGGATCGGAGCTGTTGGGAGCTGGGTGTCGACCCATTCAGCCACAAAGTCCGCCAAGACCTGGGACTTGATGGCCTTCCGAGGGGCGAACGAGATCGTCTCGCCCATGATTTCCACTGCCCACTTTGCAATCCTACCCGAGGCCTCCCGACACTGGATGATCTCCCCCAGGGGGAACGATGACACCACAGTCACCGGATGAGACTCGAAGTAGTGTCGCAACTTCCGCCACGTCAGGATCACCGCGTACAACAGCTTCTGAATTTGTGGGTAGCGGATCTTGGTCTCGGACAGTACCTCACTGATGAAGTAGACTGGCCTCTGGACGGGCAATGCATGCCCCTCTTCTCGTCTCTCAACCACGATCGCGGCGCTGACCACCTGAGTGGTAGCGGCGACGTAGATCAAGAGGGCTTCTCCGGCCGCGGGGGGGCACCAAGATGGGCGCGTTTGTGAGGAGCGCCTTCAGGTTCCCGAGGGCTTCCTCGTCCTCAGGGGTCCAAGTGAAGCACTCGGCCTTTCTTAAGAGGCGGTACAGAGGCAGGCCTCTTTCGCCGAGGCACGAGATGAAACGGCTCAGAGCCGCAAGGCATCCCGTGACCCTCTGTACGCCTTTCAAGTCCCTGATGGGCCCCATGTTGGTGACGGCCGCGATTTTCTCCGGGTTGGCCTCGATGCCCCGCTCGGAGACGATGAACCCCAAGAGCATGCCTCGGGGGACCCCGAAGACACACTTCTCGGGATTGAGCTTTACGCCTTTCGCCTTGAGACACCGGAATGTCGTTTCAAGGTCGGAAAGGAGGTCGGAGGCTTTCCTCGTCTTGACTACGATGTCATCGACGTAGGCCTCGACCGTTCGACCAATATGTTCGCCGAACACATGGTTCATGCACCTTTGGTATGTCGCACCCGCATTCCTCAAACCGAACGGCATGGTAACATAACAGTACATGCCGAAAGGTGTGATGAAAGAAGTCGCGAGCAGGTCGGACTCTTTCATCCTGATTTGGTGATACCCTGAGTAGGCATCGAGGAAAGACAGGGTTTCGCACCCAGCAGTGGAATCCACAATTTGATCGATGCGAGGCAGAGGGTAGGGAACTTTTGGACATGCTTTGTTTAGACCAGTGTAGTCTACACACATCCGCCATTTCCCTCCTTTCTTTCTCACAAGCATAGGGTTGGCAAGCCATTCAGGATGGAATACCTCTTTGATGAACCCTGCCGCCATTAGCTTGTGGATCTCTTCGCCTATGGCTCTGTGCTTTTCTTCGTCGAATCGGCGCAGAGGCTGCTTCACGGGTCGGGCTCCAGCTCGGATATCCAGCGAGTGCTCGGCGACATCCCTCGGTATGTCGGGCATGTCCGAGGGACTCCACGCGAAAACATCGGCGTTTGCACGGAGAAAGTCGACGAGCACTGCTTCCTATGTGGGGTCGAGCTCGGAGCTGATCCGGATCTGCTTGGAGGCGTCGTTGCTGGGGTCGAGAGGGACGGACTTAACCGTCTCCGCTGGCTCGAAGTTGCCGGCGTGGCGCTTCATGTCTGGCGCCTCCTTGGAGAGGCTCTCCAGGTCAGCGATGAGGGCCTCGGATTCGGCGAGGGCCTCGGCGTACTCCACGCACTCCACGTCGCATTCGTACGCGTGTCGGTACGTGGGGCCGACGGTGATGACTCCGTTGGGGCCCGGCATCTTGAGCTTGAGGTAGGTGTAGTTGGGGACGGCCATGAACTTGGCGTAGCACGACCTCCCCAGCACTGCGTGGTAGGTTCCTCGAAACCCGACCACCTCGAACGTGAGGGTCTCCCTTCGGAAGTTGGAGGGTGTCCCAAAGCAGACGGGTAGATCGAGTTGTCCGAGGGGCTGGACGCGTTTCCCGGGGATGATACCGTGAAAAGGCGCAGCGCCTGCCCGGACCGAGGAAAGATCGATCCGCAGGAGCCCGAGGGTCTCGGCGTAGATGATGTTGAGGCTGCTGCCTCCATCCATGAGGACCTTGGTGAGCCTGACGTTGTCGATGACGGGGTCGACAACGAGCGGGTATTTCCCCAGGCTCGGCACGTGGTCGGGATGGTCGCCCTGGTTGAAGGTGATGGGCTTGTCGGACCAGTCTAGGTAGACTGACGCCGCCACCTTTACCGAGCAGACCTCCCGACGCTCTTGCTTGCGGTGCCAAGCCGAGGCGTTCGCCACTTGCCCACCGTAGATCATGAAGCAGTCGTGGACCTCGGGGAATTCTCCTGCCTTGTGATCCTCCTTCTTATTGTCGTCGCAGGTGGCCCAGCCTTGTGAAAGTGGCGCCGAAGCATGGCGCACTCCTCAAGGGTGTGCTTGACGGGCCCCTGATGATAGGGGCACGGCTCCTTGAGCATCTTGTCGAAGAGATTGGCGCCTCCGGGAGGTTTCTGAGGGTTCTTGTACTCGGCGGCGGCGACAAGGTCCGCATCGGCGGCGTCGCGTTTCGCGTGCGATTTCTTCTTGCCTTTCTTCTTGGTGCCGCGCTGAGTAGACGCCTCGAGGACATCTTCCGGCGGGTGGCCCTGGGGCTGCTTATCCTTCCGGAAGATGGCCTCAACCGCCTCCTAGCCAGAGGCGAACTTGGTGGCGATGTCCATCAGCTCGCTCGCCCTGGTGGGGGTCTTGCGACCCAGCTTGCTCACCAGGTCATGGCAGGTGGTGCCGGCGAGGAACGCGCCGATGACATCCGAGTCGGTGACGTTGGGCAGCTCGGTGCGCTGCTTTGAGAATCGCCGGATGTAGTCCCGGAGAGACTCTCCCGGCTGCTGGCGGCAGCTTCGGAGATCCCAGGAGTTCCCAGGGCGCATGTACGTGCCCTGGAAGTTGCCGGCGAAGGCTTGGACCAGGTCGTCCCAGTTGGAGATCTGCCCCGGAGGCAAATGCTCCAGCCAGGCCCGAGCGGTGTCGGAGAGGAACAGGGGGAGGTTGCGGATGATGAGGTTGTCATCGTCTGTTCCACCCAGGTGGCAGGCCAGCCGGTAGTCCGCGAGCCACAGTTCCGGTCTTGTCTCCCCCGAGTACTTTGTGATAGTAGTCGGGGTTCAGAACCGGGTCGGGAACGGCGCCCGTCGTATGGCCCGGCTGAAAGCCTGCGGACCGGGTGGTTCGGGCGAGGGACTCCGATCCTCCCCGCTGTCGTAGCATCCCCCACGCCTGGGGTGGTAGCCTCGGCGCGCCTCGTCGTCGAGGTGGGCTCGACGGTCGTGGTGATGGTGCTTGTTACCGAGGCGACCCGGGGCCGCAGGCGCTGTGTTGCGCGTGCGCCCGGTGTGGACCGAGGCTTCCTGCATGAATCGGGAAGTCGCAGCGTGATGTTACGAGGGGTGCCCCTGCCTTCGGGAGGCAGAGCTTTTGGCCCGTTGGACCGCGGCATCCTCCAGGAGATTCTTGAGCTCTCCCTGGATACGCCGCCCCTCGGTGGTTGATGGTTCCGGCATCGCGCGGAGAAGTATTGCCGCTGCAGCCAGGTTCTGGCCGACCCCACTGGAAGCCGGTGGCGGTCTTGCCCTGACATCGTCGGCGATGCGGTGCTGGATACCCTGGGGTAGATGACGCGCTTCTCCGGCGGAGGTTAGCCCGCCCATTCCTGCCCGATGTCCCGGCGGAACGGCTCAAGCGTTCCTGCTCCCTCGTCGAGCCTTACCTGCGTCTCGCGGATTTGCTCGAGCTGTGGGTCATGACTGAAAGGGAAATGTGCCCTTGGGCCATTTCTAAGTGTTTTGGTGATTTAGTGTCCAACACAAGTGCTTAAGTGTTAATATATGCAAAGTGGTGGACAAAGTGCAAATCATGTCAAAAGGTATGTTTCTCAGACTTAGTACATTGTTTTAGAGACTAATGTATTATGTCTAAGTGCTAGAAACAGGAAAAGAACATTGGAATTGTCTTGGCTCGAGCAGCCAAGACTCTGCTCAGTCTGGGAGCACCGGACTGTCCGGTGGCGCACCAGATAGTGTCCGGTGCGCCAGACTGGCTCGGGCGAACTGGCCGCTCTCGGGAAATCATCGGCGATGTACGGCTATAATTCAGCGGACTGTCCGGTGTGCACCGGACTGTCCGGTGAGCCAACGGTCGGCCGGGCCAACGGTCGGCTGCGCGATCTGCGCGGGACACGTGGCCGAGCCAACGGCTAGAAGGGGGCACCGGACTGTCCGGTGTGCACCGGACATGTCCGGTGCGCCAACGGCTCTCAGGTGGCCAACGGTCGGCTTCGCCATTTAAGGAAAGAAATCCGCACCGGACAGTGTCCGGTGTACACCGGACTGTCCGGTGCGCCACACGACAGAAGGCAAGAATTGCCTTCCCAGATTGCTCTCAACGGCTCCTAGCTGCCTTGGGGCTATAAAAGGGACCCCTAGGCACATGGAGGAGTATATCAAGCATCCTCAAAGCATTTCTAGGCACTAAGACATCGATTCCGCGCCTTTGATTCTTTGCGATAGCAATTAGAGCTCTAGTTGAGTTGTGAACTCATTGAGTTGTGTTGTGAGCTCCTGTTGCGATTTGTGTGTGTGGTGTTGCTGTGATCTTTGTGTCTTGAGTGTGTTGCTCATCCCTCCCTTACTCTGTGCTTCTTTGTGAACTTCAAGTGTAAGGGCGAGAGGCTCCAAAGTGTGGAGATTCCTCGCAAACGGGATAAAGTAAAGCAAGCAAAACACCGTGGTATTCAAGTGGGTCTTTGGACCGCTTGAGAGGGGTTGATTGCAACCCTCGTCCGTTGGGACGCCACAACGTGGAGTAGGCAAGCGTTGGTCTTGGCCGAACCACGGGATAAACCACTGTGCCATCTCTGTGATTGATATCTTGTGGTTATTGTGTTTTGTTGAGACTACTCTCTAGCCACTTGGCAATTATTGTGCTAACGTTAATCAAGTTTTTGTGGCTTTAAGTTTAAGTTTTACAGGATCACCTATTCACCCCCCCTCTAGGTGCTCTCAATTGGTATCGGAGCCATTCTCTTCAAGAAAGGGACTAACCGCCCGAAGAGATGGATCCTAAGGGGAAGGGAATCGTGATCAACGACAAGGAGAAGGAGTCTTTCGTCAACGAGCCGAAGGATGACAAGCCTACCGACTCGGGCTCGGGCCACAGACGCAAAGATGGGAAGAAGAAGAAGACAAGACGCATCAAGGAGATCGTCTACTACAACGATAGCGATGAGTCCACCTCTTCCCAAAAGGACAACGACGACAACGACTGCGAGAGAAGGAAACCGGTTAATTCAAACTTTTCTTTTGACTACTCTCGTATTCCGCAAAGTACAAATGCTCATTTATTATCCATTCCACTTGGTAAACCTCCTCATTTTGATGGAGAAGACTACGGATTTTGGAGTCACAAAATGCGTAGTCACTTGTTCTCTCTCCATCCTAGCATATGGGAGATAGTAGAAAGTGGAATGCATTTTGATAGTAGTGATAGTCCCATGTTTATCAATGAGCAAATTCATAAAAACGCACAAGCTACTACTGTGTTGCTAGCCTCATTGTGCAGGGATGAGTACCATAAAGTGAGCGGCTTGGACAATGCCAAGCAGATCTGGGACACCCTCAAGATCTCACATGAGGGCAACGACGTCACCATGCTCACCAAGATGGAGTTGGTGGAGGGCGAACTTGGGAGATTCGCTATGATAAGGGGGGAGGAGCCAACCCAAACATACAACCGGCTTAAGACCCTTGTCAACAAGATAAGGAGCTACGGAAGCACGCGATGGACGGACCACGACGTCGTCCGCCTAATGCTAAGGTCCTTTACTGTTCTTGATCCTCATCTTGTGAACAATATTCGTGAGAATCCTAAATACACCAAGATGACGCCCGAGGAGATACTTGGAAAGTTCGTAAGCGGGCGGATGATGATCAAGGAGGCTAGATACGTGGATGATGCATTGAATGGCCCAATCCAAGAGCCTCAAACTATCGCTCTCAAAGCAACGAGAAGCAAGGAGGCGTTACCGAGCAAGGTGGCGCAAATTGAGGCGGCCGGGCTTAATGATGAAGAAATGGCCCTCATCATCAAGCGCTTCAAGACGGCGCTAAGGGGTCGCAAGGAGCATCCCAACAAGACCAAGACGAAGGGGAAGCGCTCATGCTTCAAATGTGGTAAGATTGGTCACTTTATCGCTAATTGTCCCGATAATGATAGTGACCAGGAAAAGAAGAGTGGAAAATGGGAAAAGAAGAAGAATTACAAGAAGGCAAAGGGCGAGGCACATATTGGAAAGAAGTGGGATTCGGATTGCTCCACGTCCGACTCCGACAACGAAGGACTCGCCGACACCGCCTTCAACAAGTCATCCCTCTTTCTCAACGAGCATCACACATGCCTCATGGCTAATGAGAAGAAAGTAAGTACTCGAAACTCTACTTATGCTTCTTCTAGTGAGGATGAGTCTAGTGATGATGATGAAATAGACTATTCATGCTTATTTAAGGGCTTAGATAGATCTAAGATTGACAAGATTAATGAATTGATTGATGCTTTAAATGATAATAATAGGCTACTAGAAAAGCAAGAGGATTTTTTGTATGAAGAACATGATAAGTTTGTAGAGGCTCAAAAATCCCTTGCATTAGAAATTAAGAGGAATGAAATGCTTGCTTGTGAGTTGTCTACATGCCATGATTCTATTTCTAACTTAAAGAGCATAAATGATGATTTGAATGATAAGTTAAAAATAACTAGTAAATCAACATCTTGTGTAGAAAATGATGTTATTTGCAATAGGTGTAAAGATTTTGATATTGATGCTTGTAGTGAACACATAGCCTCTATTGCAAAATTAAATGATGAAATTGCTAGTCTTAATGCCCAACTTAAGACTAGCAAAAGTGAATTTGACAAATTAAAATTTGCAAGGGATGCCTACACAATTGGTAGACACCCCTCAATTAAGGATGGTCTTGGCTTCAAGAGGGAAGTCAAGAACTTAACAAGCCATAAGGCTTCCATCTCCGCAAAGGAGAAAGGGAAGGCCCCTATGGCTAGCAGTGTGCAAAAGAACCATGCTTTTATGTATCATGATAGAAGACAATCTTATAAGAGTTATAATGATTATGATGTTTTTGACTCTCATGCCATGTTTGCTTCTAGTTCTTCCTATATGCATGGTAAAGATATGTCTAGGAGATATTTTGTTCATATGCCTAAGAGAAATGTTGTCAATGTTCCTAGGAAAGTTAATGAACCTTCTACAATATATCATGCTTTAAACACTTCCTTTGCTATTTGTAGAAAGGATAGAAAGATAGTTGCTAGAAAGTTAGGGGCAAAATGCAAGGGAGATAAAACTTGCATTTGGGTCCCTAAGACAATTGTGACTAACCTTGTAGGACCCAACAAGAGTTGGGTACCTAAGACCCAAGCCTAAATTTGCCTTGCAGGTTTATGCATCCGGGGGTTCAAGCTGGATTATCGACAGCGGATGCACAAACCACATGACGGGGGAGAAGAAGATGTTTACCTCCTACGTCAAGAACAAGGATCCCCAAGATTCAATCATATTCGGTGATGGGAATCAAGGCAAGGTGAAAGGCTTAGGCAAAATTGCAATATCAAATGAGCACTCTATATCTAATGTGTTTTTAGTTGAGTCTCTTGGATATAATTTGTTATCTGTTAGTCAATTATGCAATATGGGATATAATTGTCTATTCACAAATGTAGATGTGTCTGTCTTTAGAAGAAGTGATGGTTCACTAGCTTTTAAGGGTGTATTAGACATCAAACTTTACTTAGTTGATTTTGCAAAAGAGGAGGCCGGTCTAGATGCATGCTTAATTGCTAAGACTAGCATGGGCTGGCTGTGGCATCGCCGCTTAGCACATGTAGGGATGAAGAACCTTCACAAGCTTCTAAAGGGAGAACACGTGATAGGTTTAACTAATGTGCAATTCGAAAAAGATAGACCTTGTGCAGCTTGTCAAGCAGGTAAACAAGTAGGAGGAGCACATCACACCAAAAATGTGATGACCACATCAAGACCTTTGGAGATGCTTCACATGGACCTCTTCGGACCCGTCGCCTATCTAAGCATAGGAGGAAGTAAGTATGGTCTTGTTATAGTTGATGACTTTTCCCGCTTCACTTGGGTATTCTTTTTGCAGGATAAATCTGAAACCCAAGGGACCCTCAAGCGCTTCCTAAGGAGAGCTCAAAACGAGTTTGAGCTCAAGGTGAAAAAGATAAGGAGTGACAATGGGTCCGAGTTCAAGAACCTTCAAGTGGAGGAGTACCTTGAGGAGGAAGGGATCAAGCACGAGTTCTCCGCTCCCTACACACCATAACAAAATGGTGTGGTAGAGAGGAAGAACAGGACGCTAATAGACATGGCGAGGACGATGCTTGGAGAATTCAAGACTCCCGAGCGCTTTTGGTCGGAAGCCGTGAACACGGCTTGCCACGCCATCAACAGGGTCTACCTTCATCGCCTCCTCAAGAAGACGTCGTATGAGCTACTAACCGGTAACAAACCCAATGTTTCGTATTTTTGAGTTTTTGGGAGTAAATGCTACATTCTAGTGAAGAAGGGTAGGAATTCCAAATTTGCTCTCAAAGCCGTAGAAGGGTTTCTGTTAGGTTATGACTCAAATACAAAGGCGTATAGAGTCTTCAACAAATCATCAGGTTTGGTTGAAGTCTCTAGCGACGTTGTATTTGATGAGACTAATGGCTCTCCAAGAGAGCAAGTTGTTGATTGTGATGATGTAGATGAAGAAGAAGTTCCGACGGCCGCAATACGCACCATGGCGATTGGAGATGTGCGACCACAAGAACAAGATGAGCAGGATCATCCTTCTTCCTCAACAATGGTGCATCCCCCAACTCAAGACGATGAATAGGTTCATCAAGAGGAGGTGAATGATCAAGGGGGAGCACAAGATGATCATGTGATGGAGGAAGAAGCACAACCGGCACCTCCAACCCAAGTTCGAGCGATGATTCAAAGGGATCATCCCGTCGACTAGATTTTGGGTGATATTAGCAAGGGAGTAACTACTCGATTAGTTAATTTTTGTGAGCATTACTCCTTTGTCTCTTCTATTGAGCCTTTCAGGGTAGAAGAGGCCTTGCTAGATCCGGACTGGGTGTTGGCCATGCAGGAGGAGCTCAACAACTTCAAAAGAAATGAAGTTTGGACACTGGTGCCTCGTCCCAAGCAAAATGTTGTGGGAACCAAGTGGGTGTTCCGCAACAAGCAAGACGAGCACGGGGTGGTGACAAGGAACAAGGCACGACTTGTGGCAAAAGGTTATGCCCAAGTCGCAGGTTTGGACTTTGAGGATACTTTTGCTCCTGTGGCTAGGCTAGAGTCCATTCATATCTTGCTAGCATATGCCGCTCACCATTCTTTCAGGTTATTCCAAATGGATGTGAAGAGCGCCTTCCTCAACGGGCCAATCAAGGAGGAGGTGTACGTGGAGCAACCCCCTGGCTTCGAGGATGAACGGTACCCCGACCACGTGTGTAAGCTCTCTAAGGCGCTCTATGGACTTAAGCAAGCCCCAAGAGCATGGTATGAATGCCTTAGAGATTTTTTAATTGCTAATGCAAGGTTGGGAAAGCCGATCTAACTCTTTTTACTAAGACTTGTGATGGTGATCTTTTTGTGTGCCAAATTTATGTCGATGACATAATATTTGGTTCTACTAACCAAAAGTCTTGTGAAGAGTTTAGCAGGGTGATGACTCAGAAATTCGAGATGTCGATGATGGGCGAGTTAAGCTACTTCCTTGGGTTCCAAGTGAGGCAACTCAAGGATGGAACCTTCATCTCTCAAACCAAGTACACGCAAGACTTGATCAAGAGGTTTGGGATGAAGGACGCCAAGCCCGCAAAGACTCCGATGGGAACCGAAGGACACATCGACCTCAACAAAGGAGGTAAGTCCGTTGATCAAAAAGCATACCGGTCTATGATAGGGTCTTTACTTTATTTATGTGCTAGTAGACCGGATATTATGCTTAGTGTATGCATGTGTGCTAGATTTCAATCTGATCCAAGGGAGTGTCACTTAGTGGCTGTGAAGCGAATTCTTAGATATTTAGTCGCTACGCCTTGCTTCGGGATCTGGTATCCAAAGGGGTCTACCTTTGACTTGATTGGATATTCAGACTCCGACTATGCTGGATGTAAGGTCGATAGGAAGAGTACATCGGGGACGTGCCAATTCTTAGGAAGGTCCCTGGTGTCGTGGAGTTCCAAGAAACAAACTTCCGTTGCCCTATCCACTGCTGAGGCCGAGTACGTTGCCGCAGGAAAGTGTTGCGCGCAACTACTTTGGATGAGACAAACCCTCATGGACTTTGGCTACAATTTGAGCAAAGTCCCACTCCTATGTGATAACGAGAGTGCTATCCGCATGGCGGATAATCCTGTTGAACACAGCCGCACAAAACACATAGACATTAGGCATCACTTTTTGAGAGACCACCAGCAAAAGGGAGATATCAAAGTGTTTCATGTTAGCTCCGAGAACCAGCTAGCCGATATCTTTACCAAGCCTTTAGATGAGCAGACCTTTTGCAAGCTGCGTAGTGAGCTAAATGTCTTAGATTCGCGAAACTTGGATTGATTTATAGCATACATGTGTTTATGCCCTTGATCATGTTCCTTATGCATTTCGTTGCTTATTTATGGTGCTCAAGTTGTACTAACACTCCCCGGACCTCACAAGTCCGTTGCAAAGTGATGCACATATTTAGGGGGAGAAGTGTTACAACTTGACCCTTTGAGACTAACCATGTGCTTGAGTTTGCTTGATTTAGTCTCAAAGGAGGATTGAAAGGGAAAAGGTGAACTTGGACCATGCAAGACTTCCACTGCACTCCGATGAACGAGTAACTTCTTCCAAGTTGATCTTAGTACTCTTATTGCCTTTTACTCTTAGTTGAAGATTTTTGGTGAGGCAATGGGGTTAAGGGGCCAAGATTGATCCCGTTTTGGTGCTTGATGCCAAAGGGGGAGAAAATAAAGGCCAAAGCAATAAATGGATCAGCTACCACTTGAGAATTTTGAAAATAATAGAATAGAACTTTTATTTTGTCAAAATACTCTTATTGTCTCTTATTCTCAAAAGTTGGCCTCTTGTGGGGAGAAGTATTGATTATGGGAAAAAGGGGGAGTTTTTGAAATCCTTGATCAATTTCTTTTGGAATACCTCTCTTTATGTCTCTACAAGTGTGTTTGATTTAGAGATAGGAATTTGAGGTTGATTTGCAAAAACAAACCAAGTGGTGGCAAAGAATGATCCATATATGCCAAATTTGATTCAAAACAAATTTGAGTTTTCATTTGCAGTGATATTGCACTTGTTCTAGTTGCTTTATGTTGTGTTGGCATAAATCACCAAAAAGGGGGAGATTGAAAGGGAAATGTGCCCTTGGGCCATTTCTAAGTGTTTTGGTGATTTAGTGTCCAACACAAGTGCTTAAGTGTTAATATATGCAAAGTGGTGGACAAAGTGCAAATCATGTCAAAAGGTATGTTTCTCAGACTTAGTACATTGTTTTAGAGACTAATGTATTGTGTCTAAGTGATGGAAACAGGAAAAGAACATTGGAATTGTCTTGGCTCGAGCAGCCAAGACTCTGCTCAGTCTGGGAGCACCAGACTGTCCGGTGGTGCACCGGACAGTGTCCGGTGCGCCAGACTGGCTCGGGCGAACTGGCCGCTCTCGAGAAATCGCCGGCGACGTACGACTATAATTCACCGGACTGTCCGGTGTGCACCGGACTGTCCGGTGAGCCAACGGTCGGCCGCGCGATCTGCGCGGGACACGTGGCCGAGCCAACGGCTAGAAGGGGGCACCGGACTGTCCGGTGTGCACCGGACATGTCCGGTGCGCCAACGGCTCTCAGGCGGCCAACGGTCGGCTTCGCCATTTAAGGAAAGAAATCCGCACCGGACTGTCCGGTGTACACCGGACTGTCCGGTGCGCCACGCGACAGAAGGCAAGAATTGCCTTCCCAGATTGCTCTCAACGGCTCCTAGTTGCCTTGGGGCTATAAAAGGGACCCCTAGGCGCATGGAGGAGTATATCAAGCATCCTCAAAGCATTTCTAGGCACTAAGACATCGATTTCGCGCCTTTGATTCTTTGCGATAGCAATTAGAGCTCTAGTTGAGTTGTGAACTCATTGAGTTGTGTTGTGAGCTCCTGTTGCGATTTGTGTGCGTGGTGTTGCTGTGATCTTTGTGTCTTGAGTGTGTTGCTCATCCCTCCCTTACTCCGTGCTTCTTTGTGAACTTCAAGTGTAAGGGCGAGAGGCTCCAAAGTGTGGAGATTCCTCGCAAACGGGGTAAAGTAAAGCAAGCAAAACACCGTGGTATTCAAGTGGGTCTTTGGACCGCTTGAGAGGGGTTGATTGCAACCCTCGTCCGTTGGGACGCCACAACGTGGAGTAGGCAAGCGTTGGTCTTGGCCGAACCACGGGATAAACCACTGTGGCATCTCTGTGATTGATATCTTGTGGTTATTGTGTTTTGTTGAGACTACTCTCTAGCCACTTGGCAATTATTGTGCTAACGTTAATCAAGTTTTTGTGGCTTTAAGTTTAAGTTTTACAGGATCACCTATTCACCCCCCCTCTAGGTGCTCTCAATGACCCCCCGCCGGGACGGGGACCACAGCTAGCTCCCGAAGGATGTCAACGCGAGGCGCAGGCCTAGGGGGATCACCGTTCTCCAGTATACCAAGATGGTTGCCTTCGCCGGGACCCCCTAGATCGACGTGGAAACATTCACGACTTGGGCCGCAGTCCTCGTCGCCGAGGCTGCGGCTACCGTCGAAACAGTCGGAAAGGCAGTAGTCGCATGCGGTCATGAAGTCCCGCATGGCACTGGGGTTACCAAGTCCGGAGAAATCCCAACAAAAGTCGGGCTCGTCATCTTCCTCGGAACCCGAGGGCCCGTAGGTCGAGACGGCTGTCAGCCGGTCCTAGGGCGACCGCATACGATACCCCGGAGGGTTTGGACTCGCCTCTAGGAAAGCGTCCATCGAAGCGAAGTCGCTTGGTGGGTCGAGGCTGAATCCAAAAGGCACGAGATGGGAATCGGTCGGTACCTCTTGGTCGACGGGCGGTGACGAAGTCACGTCAGGGGTTGACTGCACCGTCGTCTCAGGTACGAGGGTGACGCCCAGCAAGTCTTTTGCGAGCGTGCTGGCGTCGTTCGTCCGCTTGGAGTTGGCGCGTTGCGGGGAAACAACGCTCGTCTTCGTCTCAGACGCGAGGTCGATACCCGGCGTGTCCCCCGTTGGGGCGCCGGCGTCGTCGACTCGCTCGACAGCCGACGAGGTGCCACCTCTTGCTTGGCCTTGGTTGCCCCACCTCCTCCTCCGTTGGCGGGGGAGGGGACAGGACAAACCCGAATGTCGTTCTTCTGCCACGTGGGGAAGACATCGTCGATTCCGCCGCCGGCGGGCGGGTTGTCGGCCGCCATTGTCGCTGTCGCACGGCGGGGGAAGGAGTATCATGTCGTAGCTGCCGTCGAGGGACATGAACTCAAGACTCCCGAAACGGAGCACCGTCCTAGGCTGGAAAGGTTGCTGGAGACTGCCCATCTGGAGCTTGACGGGAAGCTGTTCGTCAACACGCAGCAGACCCCTACCTGGCGCGCCAACTGTCGACGTTTCGACCCCGGGGGGTCCCTAGACCGACGAGTAAATTGTCGCCGCGTGCCCCAGCCCAGATGGGTCGGCGCGAGACAGAGCGCGAAGGGGGGAGAAAGCCGGAGGGAGGCAGGCACAAAAGGGGAAACCCGCGGCCTTCGTGTTTGTCCCGCGCCCAGGTCGGGTGCGCTTGCAGTAGGGGGTTACAAGCGTCCGCGCGGGAGGGAGCGAGAGGCCTACGCGTGCGCCGTCCCGTCCTTCCCCACACGGCCAACCCTCTCTAAGAGGGCCCTGGACCTTCCTTTTATAGGCGTAAGGAGAGGGTCCAGGTGTACAATGGGAGATGTAGCAGTGTGCTAACGTGTCTAGCAGAGAGGAGCTAGTGCCCTACGTACATGCCGTCGTGGCAGCCGGAGAGGTTTTGGCGCCCTGTCCGTGTGATGTCGTGGCCGTCGGAGGAGCGCTGGAGCCTTGCGGAAGGACAGCTGTCGGGGCTGTCGAGTCCTTGCTGACGTCTCCTTGCTTCCGTAAGGGGGCTGAGAGCCGCCGTCGTCATGGAGCATGCGGGGCGCCATCATTACTTGTTTTACCGGGGCGAGCCAGATGGGACGCCGGTCTTGTTCCCCGTAGCCAGAGTTAGCTAGGGGTAGGGTAATGATGGCCCTTCCTGTGACGTGGTCGGTCCGAGCCTTGGGTAGGGCGAGGCGGAGGCTCCTCTGAGGTCGAGGTCGGGTCTGTCTTCCGAGGTCGATGTCGAGTCCGAGCCGTTGGGTCGGGCGAGACGGAGACCGTCGGCTGAGACCGAGGTCGAGTCCGAGCCCTGGGTCGGGCGAGGCGGAGTTCGTCGTCTTCTGGGGCCGAGCCCGAGTCCGAGCCCTGGGTCGGGCGAGGCGGAGTTCATCGTCTTCCGGGGCCGAGCCCGAGTCCGAGCCCTGGGTCGGGCGAGGCGGAGCTTCCTATGGCGCCTGAGGCCGGACTTGGCCGCTATCAGCCTCACTCTGTCGAGTGGCACAACAGTCGGAGCGACGCGGGCGGCGCTGTCTTTTTGTCAGACTGGTCAGAGGAGCGGCGAAGTGACTGCGGTCACTTCGGCTCAGTCAACTGAAGGGTGTGCGTCAGGATAAGGTGTCAGGCCACCTTTGCATTAAATGCTCCTGCGACACGGTCGGTTGGTGTGGCGATTTGGCCAAGGTTGCTTTTTGGTGAAGACTGGGCCTCGGGCGAGCCGAAGGTGTGTCCCTCGCCTGAGGGGGCCCTCGGGCGAGACGTGAATCCTCTGGGGTCGGCTGCCCTTGCCCGAGGCTGGGCTCGGGCGAGGCGAGATCGTGTCCCTTGGGTGGATCGATCCTTGACTTAATCGCACCCATTAGGCCTTTGCAGCTTTGTGCTGATGGGGGTTACCAGCTGAGATTTAGGAGTCTTGGGGGTACCCCTAATTATGGTCCCCGACACCGCCCGCCTGGTACAAACCAAGCAAAGTTTCCTCCGAAGACCTAGCAGAGCAGTGTAGATCGCCAACACCAAGGAGAAAGCTGAAGGGTCAGCCACGCCAATGTCACCCCACCAAGCCGTCGCGTGTTGTCACCTTCTGTCGTCCACCGACGCACCAACCCACGAGCCCCAACCCTCAGAGCCCCAACGCCGGTCAAGCACCAACGAGAGACCCCAAGAAGGCCGAGGCGAGGGTTCCCACATGGGACGAGAGGTCCAAAGACGGCACCCTCAATAGGGTAGGGGTGGCGCCCGCGGGCATCACCGCTGTCCGCCCGCAAGCGAGCATGGCTTTTGCCGGAGGACCTCCCACCACACGCCCCAACGCACGGAGCCAGCCGGCCCTGCCCACACCACAGGCCGAAACGAGAGGCGGAGAGATGAATCTAGCCGGAGAGGCTCAAGATCCGCCCCCAGCCCCACAACCATGACCCACCACCTGCAGAAGGCACCGCTGGCAGCCGCAGATCCAGCGACGACCAACGCCCCCGATCCAGGCACCGCGCTACAAGCGCTACAAGCACAAGCGAGCCACGCCGCCGCAGCAGCGAGCCGACCGTGTGCGTGGGCGCCAACGCCGCTGGCCAGCCACGGCCATGGCCACGCGAGCGCGCGGGCACGCGCGAGCGCGCGCGAGCCACCATGGTCGCGGCCGCAAGGCCACCCGCCCATGCCAGCAGGGAGGAGCGGTGGACGGCGACCAGCCCCTAGATCCGACCAGTCAGCCCGCCGATCCGGCCTTCCCAGCGGTGGATCAGGTCGCCGGCCACCTCCAGAAAGAGGGAGGAGTGGAGTGGGTGGAAGAAGGAAAGAGGGAGGAGTGGAGTGGGTGGAAGAAGGGAGAGAAATGAGTGAGAGAGCCGTCCCGCCGCCGCCCTCCTCGCTGCTCGTCGAACTTCCGGCGAGCTGCTCCGGCGACGGCGGGGTGAAGACCGGCGGCGATGGGTGCGGTCGATGGGGAGCCGCCCGTGTCGCCCAGAGGAGGACGACGCGGGGGCAGGCAGGGGCCGGACAGACATTTGATACTACGCTTTTATTAGATCTTAAAAAAAGGTTACAAGAGGAAGCTAATCAGCTATCGAGAATTTTAGCACTTAGACTTAAGGCAGAAGTTAAATTTCAGCGTTTGCAATTTCAACATATGGTTGAAACAACATCGCCAAGACTTTTCTGAAGATAAAGTCATTCCTCTGTTTTCAAATGCACCACACCACCAAGACCAGAATTTCCATGAAAAAACTGTGACCAAAAGAGACCAAAATTTTCATAAAAAAACTGTGACCAAAAGCGTACTTGGCTGCTTGAGAAGAATTCAAGGTCGTGATTCCATTGGGTAATTCCAGCAGCTCAGGTTCAGTACTCGGACCCTACATGACAAACTGATGTTGAGTTTCTGTATTTTGATATAACACACCAAGCATACAGGATGGCTAGCAATTTATAGACACTCTCTTTTTCCTGTAATCCTGTTCGTAACACTTCAGCAGCTGAGTCAGCCACCATTCTACCAGATCATGGTGTCGACCAAGCCATACATGAACGAAGTGAACAGGAGACATCCAGTTATTAGCTAAACCAACCACTGTATACATAAGTATTAAGTTCGAATGTAGGTCGCCGACAAGAACAAGCATACAAATTCAAACGCATTCACAAGTTACAATAAACAAATGACCAATCAAACAAAGGCCGAGGCATAACCACATGAACCCAGCAAAGTGCAGATAAAAGGTCTGCTGCACTGAAGTCCATATTACACCTGGGACGAAAATGCAAAAGAGAAGAGTATGTTGGTGGTGTACAATGCTTTCAAGGTAAGGGTGCCCATGACCCAATCCTGCTCAAAGATCTGCCACGGTACACAGCATACTGAACCCTAAAGTGTTCAGTAAACTGATCTACTTGTCAGCATGTCGCCGCTTGTATCTCTTGTGGCCATGGTTACCATTACTACTACGAGGCCTTTTATTCTTTTTGGAGCTGCATAAAAGCAATGAAAGGTAATTTTAGTTTACTTAAGGTCACGATAATAGTTATTAGAATTGAAATCAGCATTTAATTCATGAGAAACTAACCAGAAGGTCCCTACTAGAAGCCTGTATATAATGAAGACAGGCAGAGCCAGCAAAGCAGAAGCCTGTACATAAATAAGTATGTTTGTTAGATGACCACTAAGCTGTGGTTCACTGCCAAATTAACGTGCAGTGCTTACCAGGAACCAAACTAACTCCTTAGTTGCCAATGATTTTGTTATATCATGCTGGTGAAGGTAGTCCATGATGCTTGCTTGAGCCTACAAAGGAGAACATGTTGGAATTTTGCCAAATCAGTTCTTAGAAATAAAGGGTAGACCTAGTGCCGGAGTCTCCCACATGGGTGGGATCTGTGGAAGAGATAAATCGACGCAAGTCTTCCCTCCACAAATTCGGAGAGGCTGTTTTGAACCCGTGACATAGTGACTCACTAAGATAGCTCTCACCACGGCACCGGTTTTAAAACAGCCTCTCCATAATTGTGAGGAAGGCTTGCCCTAGATCACACTCATGTGGAGGCCTCCGACACTACGTCTGCTACTTTTTTTAGTTTTTTAAATAAAAAACATCATATGATAGAAAAAAACTAAACATATATAACAACCAGCTAAAAGTATATCAAAACAGAAGTTAAATTCATTAACTTAATGAAGCAGCTAAAAACAGAAGAGCGCACAAACTATCAAGAGAAGGGTTGCCATTTCTAGACCCTTGGGCACGCCATTATGCAGAACCATTTATTCAGCACCCTTCAGCAAAGAAGGCTAAAATAAGGGTATGTCCCATGGCAACCACAAGCACAATATGCACATCTAAAGGGTAAGAGGTAAGACTGGGCCACCGGGGAGCAGATATGCACATGTCACATGAGTTGGATACCAGATCAAAGTATGGTTTTAGGCTACAGCTACTACTACTACAGCCAATGGCGCAATAGGACGTATCGAAATGGGGTGCAACAGGAACTGGAATGGAATTAGAGAAGAACCACAAACCTGTCGATGGTATGTGGTTGCCGACTTGAGAAATGACCCATATGCATGAACTGCTCTCTTAGTGTATGGCTTCAGAGTAGTTCTAATTTTCTCAACATGTGGTTTAGTAATCTCAGCAATTTGATCAATGTAAGGCTTAGAAAACTTCTTGGCTTTCTGGATCAACATAATCAAATAAATGAATATTAGCAACTGCATATGGATTACTATAATCAACACATTGCTGCCTTCCAAGTAGTGAATGGAACTGTATATATCCTTGAAACCGAAAATGCAGCAATTACCTGGTAGTAGGAATGAACAAACACTTTAACTTTGACAGCATGAGGTGTCACAGCATCCCTTGATGACTCGTAAAACTCTACTGATCTTGTTGATACCTTTTGTACATAAGGTTCTGCATTTTTCTTGAGGGCAACCAATTTCTGCTTAACAGGAATCCATTTCTTCAATCATAGACAGTAATAATGTCAGCCAACTGTCAGCCCAAGATAAAACAAAAGAAATTGAAGTATATGAACAGATGGGCATCACCATCTTAGCAGTCTCGATATGAGGTTCAGCCCATTTCTTTGCCTGTGCTGATTTTTCTGATGCCTGAAATATTAGATACACAGACATGTAAATGATCATTTTATTTGTGGGATGCAATTTTAAATTGGAAATAAAAGCTAGTAGTATGAAGAAGCACCTTATGCAAAAAATTCTGCACAGCAGGTTTCCCATGTTGATCCCAGTGACCTGAGACAACCTCCTACAAATGATGACGAATATAGCGATGAGAGAGCATGAGGATGGAAATTGCAGCGGTAAATATTTGTGGCCAGTGATGGGAGAGCATGAGAATGGAAATTGAAGTGATAAATATTTGTGGTTCCGCTCTTACCGCATAACAAGCATATTGTGCCATTAGCCAAGGTGGTAACCATGCTCCATGAACCTGCAAAAGGAAATTAAAATGAATAATAAATATGCTGTAGATGGAAACAAGCAAGAAAATACATCATCAAAAGACAAAAATTTGCTGTTCAAGGCAGTAAAACTACAATAAGTATACTCTGCTTAGCCTAGTCTGGGTAACCATTAGAAATTTGAACACATTAATGAAGTGCCAAGCAACAAATAGTGCAGCTCAAAGGTATGTACCTATTGTGGAACATAAAATTTATCGGAACTTCTCTAGAACTGGTGGCAGAAAATGGAAACACGCAACTGAAGGAAATCGATGCCTTAATAGATTACTGCAAATAACTTTTGGGAACCACAAGAATTGATGCGGATTGAAGTTATTTGTTCCTATACTACTTTATGATTGTTTTTAAACAGCGATAATAAAGAGTATAAAAGATGGAATAGATCAGTAGTAGTACAGGATTTTTCAACATGCTTTGTCTAGTAAAATGATTATGTGGAACATAAACAGACATGTTTGCACTCCAAACACCACACACAAGTATAGGAGAAACATGCATTGCAATGAAATTAATAAGTTCTTGTCATATTATAGGCTTGATACCGTTTAAATGATGTTATTACATTGCTGAAATTTAAGTACTATCGGGTATCGTATTTAGGGGTACCCAAATTATGCCCCTAAACACACTTAACACCTAACTACCACAAGACACATTCCCCGAGGTCAAGAAAGGATGGGCCACAATTCGCCCGAGACCCCGCTCGGCGGTCGCTCAAAACTCCGCCTCGCCCGAGCCTGTCCTTGGGCGAGGGCATCATTCGGGAAATCTTCGTCTCGCCCGACGACCCCTCTTCACGAAATGGCGGTTTCCACCTCGCCCAAGCTCGTCTCGGACAGGAGGACAACCCCGAGCCCAGCCCCAGCCAAAGGTCACGGGAACCGTGGAGACATGAGCATTTAATGTGAATACCTACCCCACATGATGCCGCAGTCAGACAGGGAGCGATGGGACCGCGGTCCCATCCACTTTCACCAACTACGATGACGCACGCCCGGGAATAATGGCCACTGATCCCCCACGTCAACTACTGTGCTCAAACAACTCTGGATGGGACGTGCGTGTGTCAGAGCATGGTCTCACCCTCGGAAGGAACTCCGCCTCGCCCAAAGTTGGCCTCGGCCTCGGAGAAAACTCTGCCTCGCCCGAGCTCGGCTTCGGCCAACCGCCCCGGCAACAACTCCCCGCAAATCCCGCAGGAGGCCACTCCGACAACTACACTAACCCCTCCTTGTACGACTGCATGCCCCGAGGCAGGATCGACCAAGGCCTCGAGAGGAACCTCCGTCTCGCCCGAGCCTGGCCTCGGCCTAGATAACATTGACCAAAGGACGCCACCAACTCCCCCACGAAGGCCGCTGACTACGGGATGGCTACAGGACCAACGTCAAGTCTGCTTTACGCCATATGATGAGAATTACCATGCGCTTTTCACTATACTTATCACTGTGTCAATAACTACGACTCGGACAGCACCTCCATCGGACAAGCTCGGGTACGCGTCCGAGCCCCAGATCCTGGCCTAGACTCTCTGCTCGATCAAGATGCAAATACAGGGACCAGACATCCTCCTCCTGGTTCAAGTCAATAGCTAGTACAAAGGCCATACCGGCTACAGGGGCTCAGACTCGTCTCCTCTCCCATACACGACAAACGGTGGCGCTCTTAGGAACCCTCCTTGAGGTTATAAAAAAGGAGTCCAGGGCTTCATTCGGGGGTGGGGAACACTTCACAGGTTTTCACCCTCCACGGCGATATTGGCACTCGCCTCAATCACCAAGGACTTGGGAACCTCTCACTCTCCCGACCGGCTTGTATCCCCTACTACAAGCACCTAGGTGCAATTAATATAAGTCTCATCCCCCCTCGGCTAGAAGTAGGGCCTTCTCTTGCCCGAACCAGGATAAAGACTTGTGTTTTCCTGCATCACCCATCTGGATCTAGGCACCCAGCACTAATTCACTAGTTGGTAGGATCCTCGGGTCAAAACACCGACAAGTACAACTAATGATAGTGACAGAATATATCCTTACCTCTGACAGCTGTTTTGATTTAGCAGTTACTTCTAACTGCAACCTCATTAATTCCTCCTACAATGTGAGCGAACAAATACGTAACAATATATACCACACAACAACCAGGACACAAGTGCATTAATAATAAACAAACTTATTGCAAACCTCAGCGACTTTAAGAGCACGTTCTGTCTTCTTGATTTTGCGTTTTTTCTCATCACTTTCCTTTTGGATCTAGCAAGGAAAAAATATAACACTAATGTAATCAAACATCTAAAATGTCAATTTGTTTGAATGGTTTTCCACCAAATGTCTCTAATAGAATTTAAAATTTCAATGGACTTCAGACTCTAGTATAGATATCTAATTTAATGATCTACTAGTGTCATAAGGATGTGTTGCAGGCTTGTATATAGCCAACTAGAGCAATGGAAGGCAGATGGCATATACACTTACAGTAGCACATGAAACTAAAAAGAAGTCGACCACCAGTTTTTTTTAAAAGAGGACACTCAACTATTCCAAGGACGGATTATGCACTTACTGTATTAAGCTTTTCATTCAGTACTTCCACCTTCTTCTCTGCATCGTTGGCCCTATACTCTAGTGCTGCTTTCTGGCTGCTTTGTGCTTCAATATCCTTTTTGATCTTGTCAACCTAAGCAGGAGAAAAATAAAATGAGAAATCACAAACATAGCTAGCACATTCCAAACACATTGCTAGCATGGTTACCTGCTTCTCAAGCTCAACAACCTTGGCATTGGCCTTGTTAGCCTGCTCCTCGGCAGCTACAGACCCTTTTGCCTGTACATGGATTAGCTGTTGTGTTTTAAGGCTAGCTGTTGTGTTTTAAATTGCATACCTGGAGGGAAGCAATCTCGTCCAGCATAGAGGTAATAGCCTTTGACTTCTCTTCAATGGCTTTCTCCAGGTTCATGATGGCATCATCCTTATTCTTCAGTTCTTGAGATCGCTCTTCTATGTCTGACTCTGTGGCATGAAAACAAACATAATGATGGCTCCCGAGGGATCTCGAAATTGGAATTAACTTGGTAGGCAGATATAGAATGACAAAGTGGCAAAGTAAAGCTTATGACAGAAATGAGATCATGATGAGAAGATATTATTTCCATGTCGTGGTACAGTTTGAGTTTATACTCTTCAGTAGTACAGGCATCTTCACAGCACTACGAATTTACTGTTTTGCTGCAATTAATATAGATAAGACTTTCCCAGGCTATTCAATTCAATAAAGATTACGAGCCAGTATGGTCTGTGTGAAGGGTAGTTGGTTGGAATTTTCAGTACACATCAATGAAGCAGGCCCTAAAAATTATGGCAGTGGTTCACCATCCATGGCAGAAGCACAAGAGCTGCAATTACACAATGGCCCACTGTATAAATGTACAGTGGTAGTAAGAGCAAGTATAATAGATGATTGTAAGCCGGCTAAATACTGACATGGAAGAGAGAGGAGGATAGAGTGTAGAAGTGGGCTACAAACTACCAGCCAGCTTTATAAAGGGAACCAAGAAATTTGAGAATTGAGAGACAAATGGACCATATATTAGTTGTAAAGGGCCAACCTTTATATATCGGCTACAAGATAAGCTGCAAAGATCCTTATAGTTGTAGCGGACAGTTAGCTATATTATTAAACCTGCTCTAAATGGGACCTTACGTGTAATTAGAGTAAAAACGGCAATCAGGAAACAAAGCTACTAGTAGTGGTGGGTGTGGTACGGTGTAAACAAACAACAGAGGACGCTGCTGTATTTTTCCCTAAGAAGGAGCAGTCCCCCCCCCCCCCCCCCCCCCCCCAAAAAAAAAAAAAACGAGTGAGTTATCCAATTCTGTTTCATCCCACGGTCGAAATCGGCAAGAGGGAACCAGATAAAATTCCGCAGCATCCCGAGCAAGTCGATGAATCGAGCACCGTCGCGCACGCACCGTCGCCATCCAGAAGCAAGCAGACGCTAAACCCCCACCAACCACCGCGAAGTCGCAGTCCTAAAGTCCGGAGCTCGCCGGGGCGGCGTCAATCCAGTGAAACAAAACACGAATTAACCTAGCCGCGCGGCACAGACTCGACGATCCCACCACCAACCCGTCCCAAGCCAAAACATCCCGAGTGTAAAAATTCAAGCGCGCCCCGTGGATTCAAGCCTTGGGCACTGACCTAGCGCCGAGATCTTCGCCCGGAGTTGCCCCAGCTCGGCCCTGAGCGCCGCGGTCTCCACCTCCCCGAGCGCCGCCTCCACCGCGCCGGCCACCGCGTCCGCCGCCAGCAGGGGCTCCTGCTCCTCGGCGGTCGCACCGGCGACGGCGATCAGCAGCGCCACCGCCATCGCCATCACAAGGGGCCTCGAGATCCCCATCCCCGCGAGCCCCTCGCCGACCACCACCTCCTCCTCGGCGAGGCTAATCCAATCCTTGGTTCCAACGACGCGCAGCACGCGGGGGGTGGGGGGTGGGGCGTGGGGGTTGGCGAACTTGTGCGCGCCCGCGCTCGTGTTTGTCGTTCGGAGACTCGCGCTCGGGCGCAGATCTTTTTTTCTACGACGCCGCGCTGGGGCGGAGGCACGTGGTCACGGGGCGGGGACGCACGTGGCGGAAAGCTATTGGGTACGCGTACGGGCATAGATTCACTGTGCCGTGGACCCGTGGGCGCCTCGAGCCCTCGACGCTGTCAGTGTCAGGTGGCGTGCCGTTATCGGCGACGACATTGAGGTGATTGTTTTCGTGGCAGTGACGATCGGGGACGGTGTCCTGGGCGGTCGATCCATCGGTTCCATGTATTCCGTGGAGAAAAGTACGATTATAAATTATACTTCCTTCGTTTCGATTTATATCAATTTATAGTTTGATTGACTCCTTTACCCTAAATTTAGCCGACTCATCCTATTCAAAACATTTTTTAATTAATATTATTTTTTACTATGATATCATTTAGATATAATATAATTTAAATATAGCTTTAAATTTTTATTTTTCGAAAAATAAATAAAACAGTAAAACGAGTCAATCAAACTTGATATAAAAAATCAAACGAATTATAATTTGGGACGAATGAAATATAAGACTGGTACAAGGATGATTAAATTAAAATTATTTCAAAAATTCAATAACTTGTTGAATCGCTCCACCATGGATAACATAAAAGGGGCCTTTAAAAAGATGATAAAGCAATTAAAATATCTCTACTACTTATTAAGGCGGTAAGGGTACCCTGTCGTTCTGCCTTTTTTCATTTCCTGTTTTGCCCCCATCCCTGTCCGGCAGTAAAAAATGAAATCTGTAAGAATTATAAATCGAACTCAAGACCTGCTACTAGATTAGAGACACAATATCCACCACACCACGTCTTATTTTGTTGTTATAGTAGAAGATATGAGAGTTATTAAAAGTAAGGTATGGCTGATGCCACACTAAGCCATAATGGCTCCTCCGTCGTTGCTGTCCGGCAAACCATCACATTCTGTGACGCGGGACGTCGACCAACTCCTGACTTGGGGCACTCCGGTCCCATGTGACAAAATCCCCCAATCCTATCGTGCAAGCCATCACACACTCCGGACGTTGGGCCCACATTGCAGACTACAGGCGCCCACGTGACAGTCACCCTTAGTTTTGCACACACCGGACCCACGTCTGCTCGTGCAAAAAGTTGCCTCAATTTGACACCGACAGGAGCATTTGACCACGATTGCTTTCTCTGAAGAAGGAAGGCTTATAAGCCGGTAGAAGCTATGTTGGCGGGCCAGTATGGTCATAAAAATGTGTAAGCCGTGACGACGACATAGGTCGTGTGGGCTGTGTTTCTTTGGTGCGGTCCAACGCTTCTTACCCTGACCCAACTTGGCTTTAGGGTCAGTCTCCTTTGCTTTCTCTGCCCAGCGAGCCCTCGCCCTCTAGCTCTTCCTGCTAGCGCCGTCTCCGTCCCGTGCTCTCCTGTTCATCATCGATCTTAGCCATCTCAGGAGCACCCGCTCACTCCCAGACGCCCGCGCAAAGGAATCCCCCACGATCTCCCTCCAAACTACCCACTCCCTCCACGATCTCCCCCTCTAGCTCATGATCCCTCCGCCCGCCCCCACCCCCGCCTGCCACGCCCACGGGCGCAACAAGCCAACAACCCACACTCGGCCTCGCTACCTCGATCTGTCGCCATAAATCCGCTACCTCCTCCTCGAGTCCTGCTTGATCGCCCCATGCTCGACCGGTCGATCGGACGGAAGGGCAACCCTGACCGTGACCACAGCGCGATGTGCGACGAGTGAGGGCGGTGGCGGGGGTTGCGACCAACGACGGAGAGCCACACAAAGAAGCTCGTCGGCGATGTTTTCCTCAAGGTTCGCTTGCTCATTCCTTCCTTGTGCTATTGGCGTGTGATCCTAGCTAGTGCTCTCTTGATTTCATCCTTATCCACGTGAATCCTGGATCACACTGCATGCAGATCGGATTACTAGAAGGCCAGACCAGCTGCTCGCATTCACTGGTGCATGGTGTGGGAGCTGAGAGCTTCGTTCCTATGGCCGGGCCCCACCTCTCTTGGGCCCTTATGCAGATACGCAGAAGTAGTGTCCCCTAATTTGTTTGTCATGTCCCCTAATTTGTTTGTCAGAGCTACTTGAGGATGTCAATGAGGTATGGCTCCGCTGGTTCATCAGTATTCAGTAATTACAAGGCATTATGAGTTAGCATGCTCCCTCCTGCTAAGCTAGCTAAATGTGGTTATCAGGTCTCAATAAGTATCCATTTTTAAAAGTATAAATTGTTATAGCCATACATACAAGTCTTTATTTTGGAAATAACCAAAGGTTATGAACCTGCATTGTGCTAACTCGTCAATCATTCCAAAAATGCGATTCTTTTTTTCATTCAGAGTTCGGTTGGACAAATTAAGATGGATTGAGATCTTAGTTGTTAAGGTAGAAGCAAAAGCACCACCACTGAATCCTGTACTTTAAACGGTGATAACAGCAGTTGCGGTCTTCGATATCTTAGTGTGTTACTTGGTGATAGCAGTAGCTGCGATCTCCAATATTCTAGGGCATGTTTGCCTCCCTCTTCTAAACTTAGAGATCTAAAAGCTTTAGAATGTTTTAGCTTTCTTTTGATGTCCAAATCTCTAATGTAAGGTGGGCTAAAGGTTAAAGCCAACTTTAGACCACCTGATGCATATAAGGAAGAAGGGTCCACATGCACCATTCTCTGTGGCATAGCAAATCGAGCTCGATGTCCTTGAAGATTGATCGAGATAATATTAGTCAGTACTGAATTTAATTTTAATGACAAGTTTGTAATGGGTAGGATAATAAGGGATATGTTACAGGTTGTTGGTTTCTTGGATGAATATGCTGCTGCATAGGGTTAGGCCTGAAAGGAGAAACAGAACATGTCGGCGTTTCGACCCCGGGGGTCCCTGGACCGACGAGTAAAATTGTCGCTGCGTGTCCCATCCCAGATGGGTTGGCGCGAGATGGAACACAAGGGGGGGAAACGTGGCTCGTGTTATCCTGCGCCAAGGGGATGCGCTCGCAGTAGGGGTTACAAGCGCTCGCGAGGGAGAGAGAGAGAGAGCGAGCCTGTTCGTCAGCCCGTCCTCCCGCGCGACCACCCTCCTCCCCTCCCTCGCATGAGGGCCCTGGACTTTCCTTTTATAGATGTAAGGAGAGGGTCCAGGTGTACAATGGGGGTGTAGCTATGCGCTAACATGTCCGATAGAGAGGTGCCAGAGCCCTGTGTGCACGCCAACGTGGCTGTCGGAGAGGTGCTAGAGCCCTGTGTACGTGGTGTCGTGGCCGTCGGAGGAGCGCTTGAGCCCTGTAGAAGCACAGCTGTCGGGGTTGTTGGGACCTTGCTGACGTCTCCTTGCTTCCGTAGGGGGCTGAGAACCACCGTCGTCATGGACGCACGCGGGGAGCCATCATTACTTGTTACCGGGGCGAGCCTGGATGGGACGCTGGTCTTGTTCCCCCGTAGCCTGAGTCAGCTAGGGGTAGGGTAATGATGTACCCCCCCCCCCCCCCCCCCCCGTGGTGTGGTCGATCCGAGCCTAAGGTCGGGCGAGGCGGAGACTCCTCCTAAGGCCGGGGTCGGGCGAGGACGCGATTCCTACCGAGGTCGAGGTTGAGTCCGAGCCCTGGGGTCGGGCGAGGCGGAGACCACCTTCCGAGGCCGAGGTTGAGGCCGAGCCCTGGGGTCAGGCGAGGTGGAGACCTCCTTCTGAAGCCGAGGCCCAAGGTCGGGCGAGGCGGAGCTTCCTGTTGCGCCTGAGGCTGAACTTAGCCGTTGTTAGCCTCACCCTGGTGGGTGGCACAACAATCGGAGAGGGGCGAGCGGCGCTGTTTTCCTGTCAGGTCGGTCAGTGGAAGGGCGAAAGTGACTGCGGTCACTTCGACCTTGCTGACTGAGGCACGTGTGTCAGGACAAGGTGTCAGGCGATCCTCGCATTGAATGCGCCTGCGATACGGTCGGTTGGTGAGGCGATCTGGCCAAGGTTGCTTCACTGCGAAGCTTGCCCGAGCTGGGCCTCGGGGCGAGTCGAGGGTGCGCCCGTTGCTTGAGGAGGCCCTCGGGCGAGGCGTGAATTCGTCTGGGACTTCTGTTTCCACCCGAGGCTGGGCTCGGGCGAGGCGAGATCGCGTCCCTTGAGTAGACGAAGCCTTAACCTGAATCGTGCCCATCAGTCTCTGCAGCTTGCGCTGATGGTGGTTACCAGCCGTGTTTAGGAGTGTTGGGGGTACCCCTAATTACGGTACCCGACAGTAGCCCTCGAGCCTCAAAGGGAGTGTTGGTACTCGCTTGGAGGCTTTGTCGCACTTTTTGGCAAGGGGACCGGCCTTTCTCGGTTACACTTTGTTCTGGTGGGTGTGCGCGAGCGCACCCGCTGGGTGTAGCCCCCGAGGCCTCGGAGGAGTGGTTTGACTCCTCTGAGGTCTTAATGCCTTTCGTGATGCCTCGGCCGGTCTGGTTGTTCCCTTATGCGACCTGATTGTAGCCCAGGTGCATGGTCAGGTTCCGAGTTTTTAGGCTGGTGTGTTGACGCTGTCAACGGTTTTGGCCGTAGCCGGGTTTGCGAGAGCAACCCCCGAGCCTCTGCACGGAGCGAGAGGGCGATCAAGGACTGTCCCGACTTTTATCATATGCCCCTTCGTCGCCTTTCGCAAGGAGGAAGGGGGGAAAGCGCCATGTTGCCCTCGGAGGGCACCGAACATGGTGTCTCCAGTGAGTTGCTAACGGGTGATCCGAGTGGACGCCCGTGCCCCATTCGATAGGGGTCGGCTAGTGGCCCAGAGGCGCGCTCGAAAAGTACCTGCAGGTGATTTGCCGGTCCCGGTCCCATTCGATAGGGTCCGAGGGCTCGATGCCTCCCTCTGATGGGATCCCGTTACAAAATTGCTCCTGCTGGTCTCAGAAATGTCTTAGGGTACCTCGGGAGCGTAGCCCGAGCCTCGGCCATGTATCAGACGTAACCAGAGTCATCCCTCGCTCTGCGTGCTCTGGGGCGGCTGTCGAACCCTTCCGAGGGGCCAGCCTTCGAACCCCTGATCAGTAGTGGGCGTGGAGTCCGAGTGCTCTGAGGCGGCTGTCGAACCCTTCCGAGGGGGCAGCCTTCGAACCTCTGATCAGTAATGAGCCTGAAGCCCGAGTGCTCTGGGGCGGCTGTCGAACCCTTCCGAGGGGCCAGCCTTCGAACCCCTGATCAGTAGGAGGGCTCGGGGCCCGTTTCCTTCACGGAGGAGGATCCCTTTCGAAATATCCCCTTTCCCGGTCCCTGTAGCAAGAGAGAGAAAGGGGAAGAGGAAAAGGATATGAATTTAAACGGTGTGGCGCACCTTTTTTGACGCGGTCATCATGGCGGAGGTGAAATGACGTCTGTTTCGCCTGCCAAAGGTGGCGCTTGCCCTACCGCGGAGTTAATGCGACGGGACGGGTGGTTCGCGGGGCGGCCGCGTGCGCGAGCCGTTCGAGGAACAGAACACGGGCGCGTCGTCTTCACGCCGTGGGAGAGGGCTCCCCTGCTGCTCCAGGAAGGGACATGAGCCTGTAGACGATTTGACCGCCGCTTCCGCTCGTCTGCCGCCGCCATTACTGCTGGTCCACTTTTGGCCATATCGGCCGTTGCGCCTCCTCCCACGGCTGATTGACCCGTGATCGATGTGCTCGATTGGCACTGTTGGGTCATGCGCAGGGTTGCCTCGAGTCACGGCACTGGTTTAGCAGTCGAGAAGGCGCGACATTGGCGCAAGTGGCAGTGCAGTTTCTCGCACGTAGTAACCGGAGTGCCGGTTACATGACAAGTGGGCCTGGGCCTCCATGCTGGATGCGATGAAGCTGAAGGGGTGCGCCTCCGTGGTGCGGTTGCACGCCGCCTGCATGGCGGTCCGCCCTTTTGACTGCTGGTTTCGGCGAGGATGGAGGAGTGCTTGTAACCGCGGGGCGGTTACACGCTCCGCGCACAGCGGTTTGGCTTCTTCCGTTTCGGGTCAGCTTGCACGACGTGTGGGACCCAGCCCCCATGTCTTAGGGGGAGGACCCTGGAGCTCGTTGGTGAAGACTTTGTCCGTGACGCCTGAGGACGCGAGTGGGGAGAGCCGCCTTTAAAAAGGGGTTGATCCCCCGGGCGGTATCCATGTCTTCGCATCCCCCTCATGCATCGCGTCCTTCCACCTTCCGAGCCCCCGGACGGGGAGCGCCCGCATTGCCTTCGTCTTGTTGTTGGAGGAGCGCAACCTCTTGGAGGTTGGCACCCTTCAGCCATCGCTCGGCTTCAAGGATTTTCATCATCCGAGCTGGGGAGGAGGGCGGGGCAAGTCGGGGCCTGCCTCCGCGTGGGCCGGCGACCCGCTTCTTCCTCCGGCATCCGGGGGAGGAAACCATCCTCCAGCTCTGCGGAGGAGGCGTCCTCCAGCCATGCGGGGGAAGGAGAACTGCTGCTGCCTGGCCAGGGTGCAACATTTCGTCCTCCGTCCGGGCGATTGTGGCCGGCTGCACCGGGGGGTCGCACAACACGTCGTACGCCGCGAGGGGCAGTACTCGTGTTCTGGGACGGTCCCGTTCTCGTTCTTGCGGCGAGAACGGGAGTGAGGACCTGCCGGTGCGCTTTGGGGCGGCCGCCGCTCGCTGGTGCGGTGTTGGTGGGCAGGTGGCCGCTGTCGTTGGTGCTGAGGTGGTGGCAGCCGGAGAGGGTTTCTCCGCCGACAACACTGTCAATGCCACCTGCGCTCTGGGCCTCCGGCTCTTTGGCTTTAATGGCTGGTTCTCGTCCCCCGCGAGGGGACGTGAACGAGGGCCTTCTAGCGGTAGCGTTCGCCCTGGGGCCATCGCTGCTGCTGTCTTACCGTCCGAGACGGAGGTCGTTGTCGTTGCTGCAGTGGTCGGCGGCGAGCCACCCGGAGTTTGTCGTCCCGCGGGCCCTCCGATGTGGAGGTTGTTCATACCCACGGGAGTGGAACCAGAGTTCCGTTTGTAATGACACCTTGAGTGCCGGTGTTTGTTCATTGTGGCTGTCGAGGCCTGAACATCTGGGTATTTGAGTGTAATACCGTGTTTCTTCTTCATTTTGAGCACTAGGACTCGCCTGTCGGCTAGCTGAACCACTTAACCGAGCGTGAGTTGCCCTGTGCGGAAGGTGACGAGTGAGGTATCCGTATCCTGGAGGCGTAGGAGTCCCTCGGCTCGGTTGGCCTTGCCACTCAAGGCTTCTCTTGCTCAGTTACAGAACCCTCGGCTGCTCTATGATGAGCCGGAACCGGAGGCAGCGGTGTCGGCATGGACAGAGGCGGAGTCGGCTCGAGAAGAGGCTTCGTTGGCCCAGGAGCAGGTGGCTTCCCAGGCCGAGGAGGTGTAGCAGCGGCGGCTGGAGCTTGGCCAGGTCGTCCGCTAGCGGGACCCACCCTGGTGTCACGCTGCCGAGGCCGTGAGCCGGGCTGATGTCCTCGGGGGACAGCTGGCTGAGGCTACGGAGCGGCCGGTCGAGGTGTCCGCTCGGGCCGGGGCCTTGGAGGAGACCCTGGCTGTGATGGCCCAAGTGCGGCGCTGGCGTCCTCCTTCGAGGTGGAGATCCTTCCGCCCGTGTCGCCGTCCGAGGCCGGGCCAGATCCCGCCGAAGGCGGAAACGACGCCGAGGGTGCTACTGCTCCCTCTGTCGATGTATGAACCTGCAGGAACAGTTTGTCTATAGTATGCGTATGTTTTTTGCAGCCGCCGAGGCCCAAACATATTATTGTCGTGTTATAAAGTTGCATTTCCTTTCCTCTTGTTTCGAGTATCAGGACTTGTTTGTCGGTAGCAGAATCGCTTATCCGAGCGAGAGTTACTTTTTGCGGAAGGTGACGAGTGAGGTATCCGTATCCCAGAGGCGTAGGAGTCCCTCGGCTCGGTCGACCTTGCCGCTTATGTGTACTCTTACTCGTCCGCAGGATTCTGTTACCGATATAGCCTAGAAGGCACGAAAATCATTCTGGCAAAAGTTTTCGAGCATTTAGGACTTGTTTGGTAGCAGAATCGCTTATCCGAGCGCGAGTTACTTATCGCGGAAGGTGATGAGTGAGGTATCTGTATCCCGGAGGCGTAGGAGTCCCTCGGCTCGGTCGGCCTTGCCGCTTACGCGTACTCTCGTCGTTTTCAGGATCCCGCTATCGAAGCAGTCGAAAAGCGCGAAAGACGTTCTGGCAGAAAGACTTTTTTCGAGGAAAATTTTGACGCAGAGGGGGTTCCCCCCTTCTAGCCCCCGAGGGAGGGTCGGGCTTTGCCGAGGCAAGGCTGACCCTTCCTTGACGATTAGACTCTATTTGTGTATGTAAAGAGAACGGGGTATATGAACGCCTTGAAACATCTTAAGGGTAGAAGCGACGTAGCTATTGGATGTTCCAAGCGTTGCTGTAGACCTCGCCTTGATCGTTGGCCAGCTTATATGTTCCAGGCTTCAAAATCTTGGCGATGATGAACGGCCCTTCCCAGGGAGGAGTAAGCTTATGGCGCCCTCGGGCGTCCTGCCACAGCCGAAGTACCAAGTCTCCCACCTGGAAGTCTCAGGGCCGAACCCCTTGGGCGTGGTAGCGTCGCAGAGACTGCTGATACCGCGCCGAGTGTAGTAAGGCCATGTCCCGAGCCTCTTCCAGCTGGTCCAGTGAGTCTTCTCGGCTGGTCTGGTTGCTTTGGTCGTCGTACGCCTTTGTCCTCGGGGAACCGTACTCTAAGTCTGTGGGCAGGATAGCCTCGGCCCCATAGACTAGAAAGAACAGCGAGAAACCCGTGGCTCGGCTTGGCGTCGTCCTCAGACTCCAGACCACCGAGGGTAGCTCTTTCATCCACCGCTTGCCGAACTTGTTGAGGTCATTGTAGATCCTCGGTTTAAGTCCCTGTAGAAGCATACCGTTGGCACGCTCCACCTGCCCATTCGTCATGGGGTGAGCCACGACGGCTCAATCCACACGGATGTGGTGGTCCTCGCAGAAGTCCAGGAACTTCTTCCTAGTGAACTGGGTGCCATTGTCGGTGATGATGGAGTTCGGGACACCAAAGAGATGGATGATGTTGGTGAAGAACGCCACCGCCTGCTCGGACCTGATGCTTGTTAGGGGTCGGACCTCGATCCACTTGGAGAATTTGTCGATGGCGACCAGCAGGTGCGAGAAGCCCCCAGGTGCCTTCTGCAAGGGACCGACGAGGTCCAGACCCCACACAGCGAACGACCAGGTGATGGGTATTGTCTGCAAGGCCTGAGCGGGCAGGTGCGTCTGTCTCGCGTAGAATTGACACCCCTGACAGGAGCGTACAATCCTAGTGGCGTCGGCTACCGCAGTCGGCCAGTAGAAGCCTTGTCGGAAGGTGTTCCCAACGAGGGCTCGAGGTGCTGCGTGGTGACCGCAAGCCCCCGAGTGTATCTCTTGCAATAGCTCCTGTCCTTCGGCGACGGATATGCATCGTTGGAGAATGCCTGAGGGGCTACGGTGGTAGAGCTCCTTTTCATCACCCAGTAAGACGAACGACTTGGCACGCCGCGCCAGTCACCGAGCTTCGGCCTTGTCGAGGGGTAGCTCTCCTCGATGGAGATATTGCAGGTACGGGGTCTGCCAGTTTCGATTAGGCGTGACCCCATTCCTCTCTCCCTCGACGCGTAGTGCCTCACCCTCGGCGGCCGAGGATACCTCGGGCTGGGCCAAGGTCTCCTCGGGCTGGGCCGAGGTCTCCTCGGGCTTAGGCGTGTCGTCGGTCTTGACAGAGGGTTGATGTATGTCTCTGGAGAAGACGTCCGGGGGAACCGTTGTCCGCCCCGAGGCTATTTTAGCCAGCTCATCCACAGTCTCGTTGTACCTTCGAGCGACGTGGTTGAGCTCGAGCCCGTAGAACTTGTCTTCCAGGCGCCGAACTTCGTCGCAGTAGGCCTCCATCTTCGGGTCACGGCAGTGGGAGTTCTTCATGACTTGGTCAATGACAAGCTGCGAGTCGCCACGAGCGTCGAGGCGCCGAACCCCAAGCTCGATGGCGATGCGCAACCCATTAACCAGAGCCTCGTACTCGGCCACGTTGTTTGACGCCGGGAAATGGAGGCGTAGCGCGTAGCAGAGATGTTTTCCGAGGGGTGAGATGAAGAGCAGGCCTGCGCCGGCTCCTGTTTTCATCAGCGACCCATCGAAGTACATGGTCCAGAGTTCCTGCTGGATCAGAGCTGTTGGTAGCTGGGTGTCAACCCATTCAGCCACGGAGTCCGCCAAGACTTGGGACTTGATGGCCTTCCGAGGAGCGAACGAGATTGTCTCGCCCATGATCTCCACCGCCCAATTCGCTATCCTACCTGAGGCCTCTCGGCACTGGATGATCTGCCCCAGGGGGAAGGATGATATCACAGTCACCGGATGAGACTCGAAGTAGTGTCGCAACTTTCGCCGCGTCAGAATTACTGCGTACAGTAGCTTCTGAATTTGCGGGTAGCGGATCTTGGTTTCGGATAGCACTTCACTGATGAAGTAGACCAGCCTTTGGACGAGCAGTGCATGCCCTTCTTCTCGTCTCTCGACTACGATCGCGGCGCTGACCACCTGAGTGGTTGCGGCTACGTAGATCAAGAGGGCTTCTCCCGCAGCGGGGGCACCAAGATGGGCGCATTTGAAAGGAGCGCCTTTAAGTTTCCGAGGGCTTCCTCGACCTCGGGGGTCCAAGTGAAGCGCTCGGTCTTCCTTAAGAGGCGGTACAAGGGTAGGCCTTTTTCGCCGAGGCGTGAGATGAAGCGGCTCAGAGCTGCAAGGCATCCCATGACCCTTTGTACTCCTTTCAAGTCTTTGATAGGCCCCATGTTGGTGATGACTGCGGTTTTCTCCGGGTTGGCTTCGATGCCTCGCTCGGAGACGATGAACCCCAGGAGCATGCCTCGGGGGACTCCGAAGACACACTTCTCAGGATTGAGTTTCACGCCCTTCGCCCTCAGACACTTGAATGTTGTTTCAAGGTCAGAGAGGAGGTCGGAGGCTTTCCTCGTCTTGATTACGATGTCATCGACGTAAGCCTCGACCGTTCGTCCGATGTGCTCTCCGAACACGTGGTTCATGCACCTTTGGTATGTTGCACCTGCATTCCTCAAGCCAAATGGCATAGTAGTATAGCAATACATGCCAAAAGGTGTGATGAAAGAAGTCGCGAGCTGGTCGGACTCTTTCATCTTGATTTGGTGATAACCTGAGTAGGCGTCGAGGAATGACAGGGTTTCGCACCCAGCAGTGGAATCCACGATTTGATCGATGTGAGGCAGAGGGTAGGGAACCTTTGGACATGCTTTGTTTAGACCAGTGTAGTCTACGCACATCCTCCATTTCCCACCTTTCTTTTTACAAGCACAGGGTTGGCTAACCATTCGGGATGGAATACCTCTTTGATGAACCCTGCAGCCATCAGCTTGTGGATCTCCTCACCTATGGCTCTGCGCTTTTCTTTGTCGAAACGGCGCAGAGGCTGCTTCATGGGTCGGGCTCCAGCTCGGATATCGAGCGAGTGCTCGGCGACATCCCTCGGTATGCCCGACATGTCCGAGGGACTCCACGCAAACACCACGGCATTCGCGCGGAGAAAGTCGACGAGCACTGCTTCCTATTTGGGGTCGAGCTTGGAGCCGATCCGGACTTGCTTGTAGGCGTCGTTTCTGGGGTCGAGAGGGACAGACTTAACCGCCTTTGCTGGCTTGAAGTTGCCGGCGTGGCGCTTCACATCTGGCATCTCCTTGGAGAGGCACTCCAAGTCGGCGATGAGGCCCTCGGACTCGGCGAGGGCCTCAGCGTACTCCACGCACTCCACGTCTCATTCGTACATGTGTCGGTACGTGGATCCGACGGTGATGACCCCGTTGGGGCCCGACATCTTGAGCTTGAGGTAAGTGTAGTTGGGGACGACCATGAACTTGGTGTAGCACGGTCTCCCCAGCACCGCGTGGTAGGTTCCTCGGAACCGACCACTTCGAACGTGAGGGTTTCCTTTCGGAAGTTGGAGGGAGTCCCGAAGCAGACGGGCAGATCGAGTTGTCCAAAGGGCAGGACACGCTTCTCGGGGATGATCCCGTGAAAGGGCGCTGCACCGACCCGGATCGTGGATAGATCGATTTCCAAGAGCCCGAGGGTCTCAGCATAGATGATGTTGAGGCTGCTGCCTCCGTCCATGAGGACCTTGGTGAGCTGGTGTTGCCGATGACGGGGTCGACAACGAGCGGGTACTTTCCTGGGCTCGGCACGCAGTCGAGGTGGTCGCCCTGGTCGAAGGTGATGGGCTTGTCGGACCAGTCTAGGTAGACTGGCACCGCCACCTTTACCGAGCAGACCTCCCAGCGCTCCTGCTTGCGGTGCCGAGCCGAGGCGTTCGCCACTTGCCCACCGTAGATCATGAAACAGCCATGGACCTCGGGGAACTCCTCTGCCTTGTCGCCCTCCTTCTTGTCGTTGTCTTGGCCTTTGCCACCTTCCGCCGGGGGCCCGGCCTTATGGAAGTAGCGCCGAAGCATGACACATTCCTCGAGGGTGTGCTTGACGGGACCCTGGTGATAGGGGCACGACTCCTTGAGCATCTTGTCGAACAGGTTGGCCCCTCCGGGAGGCTTCCGAGGGTTCCTGTGCTCGATAGCGGCGACAAGATCTGCCTTGGCGGCGTCGCGCTTTGCTTGTGAATTCTTCTTGGCCTTCTTTTTCGTGCCGCGCTGGGCGGACGCCTCGGGGAAGTCTTCCTGCTGGCGTCCCTGAGGCTGCTTGTCTTGGTGGGAAGATGGCCTCGACCGCCTCCTGACCAGAGGCGAACTTGGTGGCGATGTCCATCAACTTGCTCGCCTTGGTGGGAGTCTTGCGACCCAGTTTGCTTACCAGGTCGCGGCAAGTGGTGCCGGCGAGGAACGCCCCGATGACATCCGAGTCGGTGATGTTGGGCAGCTCGGTGCGCTGCTTTGAAAACCACCGGATGTAGTCTCGCAGGGATTCCCCTGGCTGCTGGCGGCAGCTTTGGAGATCCCAAGAGTTCCCAGGGCGCATATACGTGCCCTGGAAGTTTCCAGCGAAGGCTTTGACCACGTCGTTCTAGTTGGAGATCTGCGCAGGAGGCAGATGCTCCAGCCAGGCTCGGGCGGCGTCGAAGAGGAACAGGGGGAGGTTGTGGATGATGAGGTTGTCATCGTCCGTTCCACCCAGCTGGCAGGCCAGCCGGTAGTCCGCAAGCCACAGTTCTGGCCTTGTTTCCCCCGAGTACTTGGTGATGGTATTCTGGGCTCGGAACCGGGTCGGAACGACGCTCGTCGTATGGCCCGGCTGAAGGCTTGTGGACCAAGTGGTTCGGGCGAGGGGCTCCGATCCTCCTCGCTGTCGTAGCGTCCCCCACGCCTGGGGTGGTAGCCTCGGCGCACCTTCTCGTCGAGGCGGGCTCGACGGTCGCGGCGGTGGTGCTCGTTGCCGAGGCGACCCGGGGCTGCAGGCGTCGTGTCCCGCGTGCGCCCAGTGTGAACCGAGGCTTCCCGCATGAATCGGGAAGTCGCTGCGCGATGCTCCGGGGGCACCCTTGCCTTCGGAAGGCAGAGCTTTTGCCCCGTTGGACCGCGACATCCTCCAAGAGATTCTTGAGTTCTCCTTGGATACGCCGCCCATCGGTGGTGGACGGCTCCGGCATCGCTCGGAGTAGTATTGCCGCTGCAGCCAGATTCTGGCCGACCCCGCTGGAGGCCGGGGGCAGCCTTGCCCTGGCATCGTCAGTGATATGGCGCTGGACGTCCCGGGCCTGATGACGCGCTTCTCTAGCGAGTGCTCGACCTGCCCACTCCTGCTCGATGTTTTGCCGAAGCTGCACAAGTTGTCCTTCTTCCTCGTCGAGGTTGGCCTGCATCTCGTGGATTTGCTTGAGCTGTGTGTCCTGACCCCCTGCAGGGACTGGGACCACATCTAGCTCCCGCAGGATGTCAACGCGAGGCACAGGCCTAGGGGGATCGTCATCCTCCGGCATACCAAGGTGGTTGCCTTCGTCGTGACCCCCTAGATCGACGTGGAAACATTCGCGACTTGGGCCACAACCCTCGTTGTCAAGGTTGTGGCCATCATCGGAGCAATCAGAGAGGTAGTAGTCACATGCGGTCATGAAGTCTCGCATGGCACTAGGAGCGCGGAGCCCGGAGAAATCCCAACCAGAGTCGGGCTCGTCTTCTTTCTCGGAACCTGGGGGCCCGTAGGTCGAGACGACCGTCAGTCGGTCCCAGGTTGACCACATATGGTACCCCGGAAGGTTAGGATATGCCTTTATGAAAGCGCTCACCGAAGCGGGGTCGCTTGGTGGATCGAAGCTGAATCTAAAAGGCACAGTGTGGAAAACAGACGGTACCTCTCGATCGATGGACGGTGACGAAGTCGCGTCGGGGGCGGACTGCACCGTTATCTCAGGTACAAGGCTAACGCCCAGCAAGTCCTCCGCGAGAGTGCTGGTGTCATCTGTCCGCTTGGGGTTGGCACGTTGCGGGGAAACGACACTTGCCATCGTCTCAGGCGCGAGGTCAACGCCTGACATGTCCCCTGCTGGGGTGCCGGCGTCGTCGACTCGCTCGACAGGCGATGAGATGCCGCCTCCCGCCTGGCCATGATTGCCCTGCCTCCTCCTCCTGCGGCGAGGAAGGTGGCGAGACAGACCCGGATGCTGCTCTTCCACCACGGGGGGAAGACGTCGTCGAGTCCGCCGCCGCCGGGCGGGCTGATGGCCGTCGTTGCCGCTGTCGCGCTGCGGGGGAAGGAGTACCATGTCGTAGCTGCCGTCGAGGGACGTGAACTCGAGACTCCCGAAACGGAGCAGCGTCCCGGGCTGAAGAGGTTGCTGGAGACTACCCATCTGGACCTCAACGGGAAGTTGTTCGTCAACACACAGCAGGCCCCTACCTGGCGCGCCAACTGTCGGTGTTTCGACCCCGGGGGGTCCCTGGACCGACGAGTAAAATTGTCGCCGCGTGTCCCAACCTAGATGAGTTGGCGCGAGATGGAACACAAGGGGGAAAAAACGTGGCTCGTGTTATCCTGCGCCAGGGGGATGCACTCGCAGTAGGGGTTACAAGCGCTCGCGAGGGAGAGAGAGAGCGAGCTTGTTCGTCAGCCCATCCTCCCGTGCGACCACCCTCCTCCCCTCCCTCGCATGAGGGCCCTGGACTTTCCTTTTATAGATGTAAGGAGAGGGTCCAGGTGTACAATGGGGGTGTAGCTATGCGCTAACGTGTCCGGCAGAGAGGTGCCAGAGCCCTGTGTACACGCCAACGTGGCTATCGGAGAGGTGCTAGAGCCATGTGTACGCGGTGTCGTGGCCGTCGGAGGAGCGCTTGAGCCCTGTAGAAGCACAGCTGTCGGGGCTGTTGGGACCTTGCTGACGTCTCCTTGCTTCCATAGGGGGCTGAGAACCACCGTCGTCATGGACGCATGCGGGGAGCCATCATTACTTGTTACCGGGGCGAGCCTGGATGTGACGCCGGTCTTGTTCCCCCATAGCCTAAGTCAGCTAGGGGTAGGGTAATGATGTACCCCCCGTGGCGTGGTCGGTCCAAGCCCAAGGTCAGGCGAGGCGAAGACTCCTCCTGAGGCTGAGGCCGGGGTCGGGCGAGGACGCGATTCCTCCCGAGGTCGAGGTTTAGGCCGAGCCCTGGGATCGGGCGAGGCGGAGACCACCTTCCGAGGGCGAGGCGGAGGCCGAGCCCTGGGGTCAAGCGAGGCGGAGACCACCTTCCGAGGCCGAGGTTGAGGTCGAGCCCTGGGGTCGGGCGAGGTGGAGACCTCCTTCTGAAGCCGAGGCCCAAGGTCGGGCGAGGCAGAGCTTCCTGTTGCACCTGAGGCTGAACTTAGCCGTTGTCAGCCTCACCCTGGCGAGTGGCACAGTAGTCGGAGAGGGGCGAGCGGCGCTGTTTTCCTGTCAGGTCGGTCAGTGGAAGGGCGAAGTGACTGCGGTCACTTCGACCTTGCTGACTGAGGCACGTGTGTCAGGACAAGGTGTCAGGCGATCCTCGCATTGAATGCGCCTGTGATATGGTCGGTTGGTGAGGCGATCTGGCCAAGGTTGCTTCACTGCGAAGCTTGCCCGAGCTGGGCCTCGGGCGAGTCGAGGGTGCGCCCATTGCTTGAGGAGGCCCTCGGGCGAGGCGTGAATTTGTCTAGGACTTCTGTTTCCGCCCAAGGCTGGGCTCGGGCGAGGCGAGATCGCGTCCCTTGAGTAGACGAAGCCTTGACCTGAATCATGCCCATCAGTCTCTGTAGCTTGCGTTGATGGTGGTTACCAGCCGTGTTTAGGAGTGTTGGGGGTACCCCTAATTACGGTACCCGACATAACATGATTGGTTTTTGTAGCTCTCCCCCTCATCTCTCCATGGGATTGAAATATATATAACTTTGTGAGTTCATATGAAAAGCAATAGATATTGTTTATTTCCTCTCTTCTCTTCTTTCCTCTCCTCTCCTCTCTATGCCATATTACTGCTTTTAAACTATGGCGACACTGCTAGAGGCACTATTATATGTCAAGTTCATATATTAAGAATTTGAACTCTGGCCTATTGATGATGATAATTGTTCATTGTCTGAAATTTCTTTATTTGACCTCTATATATGTCTGAAATTCCTAAACAACATTATGTCCATGTTTGTGTGTTAATATTTTTTGGTCATTATGTCATGAGTTTGTGTTAATAATCTGAATACTAAAGCATGTGGTAGGCACGATTATGTCTAAAATTCCTATACACATTGCTTATAATTGTTTGAGGATTACACATGTCTTGAGTTTTTATATTAATAATCTGAATAGTAAGGTTCGTTGTACCTTGTAACACTTGAGTATAGTTGTTGGCTCTAAACTCTGAAAAATATTTTTTTTACCAAATACAACATCAGATGTAATTTTACTATTGTGATTAAGTTGTATCACATATTCACAGTAGTATTATTGTGTTCTTCAAGCAAGTCCGTTACAGTGAGCTTTTAGTCATGAATTTACAGTAGTCTATGAAAGATCATTCTTGAATTTTTGCCTTTAAATTGTCTTGTTAAATCTTGTATACTACACTACTAGGTGAGTGCTCGTGTGTCACAGGCCCGAGTTTCTCTTCAACGTCATCCCAGACGGCTCGTGGATGTCATCCTCCATCTGATAACTGTATAACACACATTTGTATATATAAGTTATCGAGCTATTATATGATCCCGTTGCAATGCACGGGCACTGAGCTAGTATGATGAAGAAGAGACATAAGATGTGGAAGAGGGAGACGATGAGAAGGGTAAGGTAGGCTCTTGCACCATCGTTTTGTATCGAGCTATTGTACTATCACGGTCAATAGGGCATGGTGGGCCGATATTGCTCGGTAACACAGAGCTATAATCACTATCCAAGTTGAGTCAGACCTTTTGCTCCCATTGTTGGAGTCGTCGTTACCGTGTCACATGCACCATTGGGTTGATGACAAAGAGCACACCACATGTGCTCCAGTTGAATTTGGTCTTTGTCGAGCTTGTTGCAAAAGCTCTTCTTGGTCGTTTTGAGGAGCATGGCTGAAAGTCCCCTAGAGGGGGGGTGAATAGGCGAAACCTAAAATTTATAAACTTAAACACACACTAAGACCGGGGTTAGCGTTAGAATTAAATTCAAGTCCGAAAGATTGTTTCTCTTGCTAAGAGTTGCTCAAAGGATGCAGATGATGTATCGAAGCAAACTCAAATCAATGTAAGCAAGGAAACGTTAGAGAGAGGAAAGAGGGGAAACAAATCAAGCGAGCATCAAAGCGAGTAGACACGGTGATTTGTTTTATCGAGGTTCGGTTCCAAAGAATCTAGTCCCCATTGAGGAGGCCACTAAGGTCGGGTCTATTTCAACCCTTCCCCTCTCTCTCAAACGGTCACTTAGACCGAGTGAGCATTCTCCTTAATCAAACGGGTCACTAAGACCCCGCAAGGACCACCACACACTTGGCTTTACGAGCACTTAGAAAAAGAATGAGGAAGGAAGAAAGGCAATCCAAGCGACAAGAGCAACAAAATAACATAAATGATCCTCTCACAAGCCCTTAAGCACTAGCGTTGATTTTGGGAACTTTGAGTGGATTGGTTGCTTTGATTGTGTCTTGGAGTATTGCACTTTCCTCTTGCAATGAATGAAAAACTCAGAATTCTTGGATGGCTTTGAATGAGGTGGTTGGGGGTATATATAGCCCCCAACCACTTCCTAGTCGTTGGCAAAGTCTACTGGCGATGGGCGCACCGGACAGTCCGATGGCGCACTGGATAGTCACTGTTCACTGTGTAGTGCGCGCCACGTCAGCGCGTCCGTTAGGGTTTGGAGCTGTTGACCGTTGGAGCGCTTTGTCTTTTTGCTGCATCGGACAGTCCGGTGCCACACCGGACAGTTCGGTGACCTCTGACTTCTGCGCTCTGACTTCTGTCGCTGCACTGTTCATCTGAGCAGTCGACCATTGGCGCGCAGGGAGTCGTTGCTCCGCTGGCACACCGGACAGTCCAGTGAATTATAGTGGATGCGCGCCCGAAGAAACCCGAGAGTGGCTGGTTTGCTGGCTGCCTGGCCTGGCGCACCAGACAGTGTCCGGTGCACCATTTTTCAGCACACTCTAAGTTCTTTGCTCCAAACCTAATTATGACCCTAACTAAAATTCTTTCTTGGTTTGTGTTGAACCTTATGCACCTGTGATAAATGATATCTAGACAAACTAGTTAGTCCATGTGGTTTATGTTGGACGTCAACCACCAAAATCGATTATAGCAAATGATTAGGTCCATTTCCCTTTCAATGCCATCATCTGCTCTAGTCAGTATGGCCACATACAAGTGGTTGTAGATGTCATTTAAGAGGGTAACCCTGCGGTTGCTTGTCAACCATAGACGCTTCAACTTTTTAGAGGTATGGTGGCGAAGTGGTTCTATGATGGAGGTGTATGTAGTGGCTATTTGGCTCTATAAGATTGACTCCAGCTATGGTCTGTAAAACACCCTGTACGCAACATTTAGCGGGTGTAACCATGCGTAATGCCTCCAACAAGATCCGCTAATGAGACCGTAAAATTTAGTGCTCGTTGAGAATCTTGTAAAGGTAGCAGACGAGAAGCGTCTGGTATACAGATGCATTGCATCGGTTATCACTATGTTTGTAACCTTGTCATATAAAAAATGATTATTATTGTACATGACATAATGGCTACAAGTATGCACACACAAACACTTAAAGTCTTTTGACACTAAAAGATATAATATTCCAAATTTGATGATGGAGTAATTTGTCTATTTAAAGAAAATGTATTATAAAAATTATTTTAATTTCACGATATATGAAATTATTTTTGATAGTAAAAAACAATGTGAAATACAAAGTCTAGTAACATTGTAGATATAGATAACCAAATTTAGAGGACGATGCTGGAGATGAAGAAGATATAAAGAACGGAATCTTTTAGAGACTGATGTAAGGGACAAAGAAATTCTTTTAGAGGACGTTGTTGTCCTGGAGATAGCCTAAGGGTGATCCCTTCTTTCTATTGTCTTTAACGGGTCTACAGATCGTAGTAGCCATGCATAGACCTATAAATTTTTTAATTCAAAAAGTTATTATCGACCTAAAAACCATGTTAAAATCATAAAAATGTATGTGTACTTACCGGTCTCTCATCCTTCATCTTCGTCCACCCACTTCGTTGTAGGAATTAAGTTGCAACTAAGTGTGATTTGTTTCAAGAATGCATCGTTGTGGCTATTTGGGGGCACTATCATGCCTATGACCTACGGGAGGACAAAATAGAGGATGAGTACCATATTAAAGAGGAGCACTAAACGAGGGAGCAAATGAAGGAGGTGCAGCATATGGAGGAGCACCATATGATCCATAAGACATATGGATACCACATACCAGTATGGGTATGGAGGAGGTACTGATAAGTGATAGGTTGAGAAAAAATAGCTTCAGTGAAAGGAGGAGCATCAGTTGTAGGATTTTCATTGGACATCGATGGATGGTTGATATGGATACGAAGGAGGATGGTATGGATATGAAAACACACATATTGGAGCCTTGGAGGGATGCATAAAAGAGCTTCTCGTAGTTTTGAGAGGCTCGACCATGTCATCAGCACTGAAGTCGAGGCATCAACAGGTCAACCAAGATGATCGATGATGGGAGAAACCTTCATGCTTGGAGGTTATATCATCATGGTCCTAGTATGATGCTAGGGAAGTTATCTGTGCCCAAGTGTAGGCTTAGTCATTCAGTTTCTTGGTTCAATTCGTCTATTTTTGGATAATTTGGTTCTAGAAATCGAGAACCAAAATATGTATCTAGGACAGTGAAAGTTGCCTAGAGGGGGTGAATATGCAAGCGAAACTTTTTCAACAAAAAGTAGAAACAAACTGGGTAAAACCGGTTCAACCGGTGTCAAAACCGGTTCAGCTGGTTTGCACGAGCTCAATTAAATTATGAGATATAAAACTGAATTGATCTTGAAATTCACCCAGTTATCTTTAGAAATGAGAAGTCCTTGATGATCCACAAGGTTCAAAATAGTAGATCTAAGAAGGGCACTTCTCAAAATCTACACACCAAAAAAGATGTGAACAATTCTTTCACGAAATGGTGAGAGAACGAAGAACACGAACAAACACAATGAACAAGAACACAAGAGACACAAGATTTATCCCGAGGTTCGGTCTGTGACACCCCAGTGTCACCTAGGGTTTCTTCTTAGAGCTGACTTAAAACCATTATCACATGTGAACCAAATAGAGGAATGAACATAAAAAATTAAGAAAAAAGGTTTAAGTAAATCCTTTCATCTTAAGGAATTCTCCTTAATCATGCCAAGCACCTCAAGGTAAGAAGAACTCACAAACCCTAATTAATCCTAAGTGGACCATTTAAGCACATAAAGGGAAATTGGGAAAAGACTTGGGAAGAATACAAAATTTTGGCATGAACTAAATAACAAAGTTTTAGTGCACTAAATAACCAACAAAATATAGTAATAAAGTTTGGCCATATGAATTTTCCAAAATCCCCAAATCAGCCCATGAACTAATGCCCTACGGGAAAATTCAGAAAACTGAATTTCAAACCCTTTCCCAAAGTTCAGAAGTGCTCCCTGTCTTCCAAGGCTCGAATCCATAAAGTCCAAATATCAAAGTGGCGCCAAAATACCCTAGGAACACTCTAGAGAAGTTTGAAATCAAACCAAAATCGTTTGACATGACTTGACACAGGTTTTGTCTCGGTTTGGGCAGTGCTGACAGAGCTATCTTCACGCCATCATATCTTCTCACCTAGGCCATATTTTCACTCGGGACTCACACACGACAGGAAGACCTTAGCACGGTGAAGAGACGCTACACAGGATCCTTGGCAAGATATGCATGTTTAGGTTGGCCAACAGGCGTTTGAACTCGGGCAGAATCACACTTCCACGTGTTCGATCGCGTGCTCAAGCACTCGGCCGCGCACTGGCTGCCCTCTGCGCGCGCCGCGCACGGTCGGCTCCTGTCCTCCGCGCCTGCGCCCAGCCATGCCCAAGGGCGCCTATAAGTACCTCGGGTGCGCAACGGACTGCTCTTCACTGCGCCTCACGCCCCGAGCAAGAACTCCAACTCCGGCGAGCTCTCCTCTGCCCGTCATCACTGCCTGAGCCTCGGCCACCGCGGCCAGCTCCCTCCAGCCACTTCCAAGCCATGCCAGTCACTCAGTTAGCTTCGGCAGTGGCCCGTGAAGCTTTCCAAGTCCTCGGACCCGGCAGAGCCTCACAGGAGACCCAGGAACGCCCTCGCCGGACTTCGGTCGCCCGCAGCCGCACGTAGACCGAGCAATCCGGTGAGCCATTCTCAAATTCCTCACGCACATGTCTTCCTTGACCTCTGGTGAAGCTCCCTGACCCGCTCAATTGGACTATCGCGCCGTGAGCAGGCCGGATCCCTCGCCGTCGATGAGCTCCCCCGCCTGCGCACGTGGACCAACCTACTCCGGCCACCTCCGCCGACGATCCGCACCTCGACGTGATCGCCAGAGACCCCCGGACCTCACCCGACCCCTCACCGGAGCAACCTCGCCGCCGGTAAGCCCCTCCACCCTTTTCTTCCACCGCGGTCACTGTTCCATTAGGGGAAGTATCGCGGGTTCGATTTCGCAAAACCTTAAGGGGTTTTCTGCAGAGTCATAGACTCAGATGAATAGTGAACCGAGGACCTGTCTGTAATACACTTAAAACCTTTTGCCAGGGACCCCAGTGCAAAACCCTTTTTCTTTTATCTATTTCTGTTTATTCTTTTTAAATTCAGCAGAGAACTTAGAAAATTTATATCTTGAGAAATATTTAACCAAATTTAGTCAAACCAATTTTACTTGATTCAAAATATTATGAACTATCACATAAAAATACTGAACCCTATGCTTTCTATTTTAAATCTTAGAGTTTGGAATTAATTAAGGAAACTGACCGAACCTTATTAAAATGAAGAAAATTAGTTATGCTTTTGTGATGAACTTAAGAAAAATTGTAGAAGTTCAAACCCCACTTAGACATTGTTTAAAAATATTAAGCACCCCAGTATTGAAGATTTAAACAGGGTTATCTATTAAAGGCCATAATTGCCCAAAACTTAAGAAAATGAGAAAGATATTAGAAAATAATGAACAATGGATGCAAATATTTTTCCTAGTTTACTTAAGTAATAAATAACCTAGGAAAAATAAAAGGAACCCTAGTCCAAAACTAATCTAAGGTGAAATGTTTTATTAGGCACTAATAAAACTAGAAGGACAATTATTAGAAATATGAGAACAATTTCAAAATTGGTAAGAAAAATTCACTAGACTTGTAACCACTAGGACACCACTACAAAAATGATAAATATCCCAGCCCATCATTTTAAGTGGGTTGAACAAATAAAACTTGATATTGAGCCATATTTCAATTAAATCATAAGCAAGCCAAAAAGTGTGCAACAGTGGGCAAATAAATTTTTACCAGATTATTAATGGGATAGACCACTAGAGAAAAATGCAAAACTTGTTCAAAACTACAAAGTAATACCCATTGCCCCTACTTCATGAAAAAGGCCATTTAATTCAAGAAATTCTTACCACCCTTCCTTTAAGCAAACAACTACCAAATTTTAGAATGATTGCTCTTGCGCAAAGAAGAAGATACGAAAAGTTGGAAATCTGTTGTTTGATATTTTTCAAGTATAGTGGTAGTAGAAAGCACCCCTTTGGCTAGAAACTTTAGAAAATCATGATAAAATAACTAATAAGTATTAGTGGCTGAAAATTCGTACAAAGTCATATCATAACATCTGAATGCCAGCAAAAATAAGTAGTAGAGAATAACCTACTGTTAAAAGTAAGTTGTAGTTCAAAACACCCCCTTTCCCCTAACACTTGATAATTTTGTACAGAGAGAACCTCTCACTTTTTATGCCCCAAATTTTGAGACAGAGAATTATACACCAATGAGAAGCCACTGTAATTTTTGCAGATTTTTTTTGGAAATTTATTAAGCTATCTTGTAGTTCAAACCCACCTTCAAAGCATAAAAGAAATAGAGAAGAAGAGAGAAATTAGAAAGATTAATAAGTATTACCCCAACATGGCAGCTAAGAATATTGTAAAAAATATCCATAAGATATAAAGAAGAAAATCAGTAGAACACTAAAAATGGGTTAACCATTCAGTAATCAACTTGACCCTAAGTTGCTGAGTGTACCACAAAAATCTCCAGTAGTAAGAATAAGCTCTACCTTATTAAATTGATCATTCCCTATCAAATCTTAATTGCTAAATTACATATCATGCCATGTATATATCTTACTTATTGTATTCATTAGATTGCAATCTTGCTGACGGAGAGTACGTGCTCATCCCTGAGCAAGGAGCTGTCCACGAGGAAGACCAGGAGCAAGCTCTCGAGACTGCCATCGAGGATCTCCCCGCAGCCCCAGCATTTGAAGGCAAGCCCCGGTTTTATGCATAACCGTTTATATATGCTACTTTACTTCACTTAATGTTTGTAGGCTTGGAATGTGCACTTAAGTGTAGGAGTTGCTTGAAACCTTTAGTTGCATGAACTCAGGATTCCTTTTTGAGATGGATACTAGTTTGCTAGGTCGAATAGCTGCTTGGCTAATTAGGATCTCGGTAGAAGTCGAGTGATTTTTCTAGCACTCGCGTGAGGTCAGAAATTGATTGTATTCATCTTGATAACGAGATCTATGATGGTCTATGGACTTGGATCCAGGGTGGATGCCTTGTCCATGAGATGGGAAAAGGAATTAAGGATTAATGTGTGGATACCTGAGTCAAGCGTTTGAACGTACTAACACATGTTGGGAAATATGGTAACCGATAAACCTAGTACCTGAGTGAAGCCGGGCGTGGACTTTTCTCCTCACTTGTCCTGAGACTGGGTCTCCCATGCTAGCTATGGTGGGTACAAGTGCGGTCACTACACGACGGCAGCCGGGGTCAGTAGAGCATTGTATGCCAAGGCGGTGAGCCTTGGCCGCGAACGGGGAATTGATTGGGATGGTTGACGTGTGTGGGGACGGAGTGCCCCTACATGTCGTGTGTTTAGGTTTACCTTGCAAGGTTTAAAACTCGATTCGAATCGTCTACTTCTCGCAGCTAATGAGACTGCTTGACCCCTTGTACTACATTGAGTAAGAAGTGAAATGAGGTTCTACATGAGACAACTTGTTGATTGTATTAAATGATTGTTACCATGTATGCTTAGAAAGGGCAAACTTAGCTAAAATAATGATACTAGAAATGGCAAAGCTAAAAGTTGACCTTAGATACAGCTAGTGCTTTTGGCAAACCAAACCCCTCAGCCAAACAGCTGCATGGTCTAGAGGTAGAGGAGTAGATCCCTCACACCGGGTAAGTATAGTTGAGTATTAGTATACTCAGCCTTGCTTGTGGCATAATTTTTGCAGGTATGCTTCAGGACATGGTTGATGGTGTAACTTGGCCTACAACCCTGCCACCGGGTTGGACGGTCAAGTGGGATGCTGCTCCGGCAGGAGAGGAGCAGGAGGAGTAGTGAGATAGGCCTTGCCCTATTCCTCGCTTTCGACGATATCGATTATCCGCTGCAATTTATTTTGTGAACTTATATCAGCTACTTGAAAAACTCCGATTTATGTAATAACTCAAGTACTTTAATTTGAGGTTTTCCTGTTTTATTGTATTTCTTCTGTGACTCATCTTCGAGTGAGCTTGTGGTATTTGATCCTGGATAAGTGGCTTCATCAGACTAGATCTGAGGAACTGACGGCTTATTTCGATTAAAGTGCGTTGCGGCCTTTGAGGCGTGACTTGGACACTTAAGCTGGAATAATTTGGGCGGTTCTGCCACAGCTGGTATCAGAGCAAATACCACCACAGAGAAGAACAATAAACCATGAATACCAATTTTCAAAAATCTAAATCTTGCTTAGAAACTAGTGTGAATCGTTAGGACTAGACCGCTAGACCTAGGACGAAAGGCCTTAGGAATAGTTGGAGAAATAGATGGCAAAGTAAGTAGGCATTGTGGGCTAGTCCTTAGCTTTTTTAAAGGATGCCCTAAGAGCACCCTTTTATTTGGAGAGGAGACGTTATTTCCAGCATACATGCATTATAAAAACTAAGGGGATTAGAAACTAAAGAAGTAAAAATTTGAGCTAACCCGCTTCCTTTTAAACCACCCAGGTTCTTTTTATTTTCTTCTTCCACCATAATCTATACATCTGATACCCTTCTGCAGATGACCTCACCTACCCCCGCTAGTGCAGGAGACACTCGTTTCAGCTCTGATTTCCTTTCTCACGATGGCTTTCCTTCCATCTTGTGGGAAGTGCTTAACTCCGTCGGTTACCCTATGCCTTATTTGTACACGGTGCAGCTGTACGAGGAGCATCGGGTACCACGTTGCTGAGTCTGGCTGACTCTGGAGGCTCATCCCCTTCAACTGGGTTGGTGTTCCCTTGACTCCGAGACGATTGGATTCAGGACGGACGACACCACTGAAGCGGCAACTATGAAGACCCTGACGACTTTCTGTGGCTACCATCCCCTGGAGATGGTGATGCACCCCTTGGGACTCTTCCCTGCTGAGAAGAAGGATGACCCCATGTGGTGCAACCGTGTGAGCCATGTAAAGGACATATGGGCGATGTATCCTGACTTGGTTGGGAGGGTCACTGTTCAGTGCATGAGCGCACTGTACCGCCTTCAGGCCCTGTAGAGCGATGCTATGGCACATCTTGCTAACCTCGCTCAAACCACCAAGCTCACCCTCGATAGCCACCGGCCGGGAGGACTTCGTGGTCGACTTGTCCTCCGAGTTGGTGGAGAAGGACCTACAGGTGGAAAGACTGAGCCAGCACATCACCACCTTGGAGCAGCAGGTGGAGATCCGAGACAACACCATTGATGTCTTGGAAAACCAGCTCCATGATGTACAACAGGAACTTGAAGAAGCTAATGACCACCTGGACATGCACCACCTGGAGATGGAGGCCAATGAGGCCGGAAGCGAGGGACAAGAGGCTCCTGAGGAGTTAGGACCAGCCCCTGGTGCCAATGTGACTGCCTCCGCGATGCTCCCTTCACCCGTGTCTAGTTTCGCTTCCACTACTCAGGGTTGATAAGTCGTTTTGACGTTTTAGGAGGATAGAAACCTACACGAGCTTAGTAATGACAGATTTTGGACTAGGCTTACGGGTACCTTCCCCTAATTGATGTAACCCTTGAGAACTTTTGAGATCCGTGGAATGTTTGTAACCATGTTATCCTTGTTCGAACTTAATGTCATGATTATGACAATTTCCTTCCATATGAGATAATAGCATGTTGTTCGAAATTGTGAATTGGGATAACAATGGCGACAATCTCTGTTTTCAGATGGTAGCTAGGCAGCGTTGCGGGCAAAACGAGCAAGTTCCCCCGCCACCTCCTCCATCTCCCACGGTGCAGGAGCTGATGGCTCAGCAAGAACGAAATTCTGCGACAGCTCTTGCAGCGCCAGCCCCACCCTCAGCAGTATGGTGGAGGCCAGCCGCAGCGACCTCCGGTAGCGGCAACCTACCAGGAGTTCTTGAGTACGCAACTGCCCTTGTTCACCAAGGCAGAGGATCCGTTGGATGCTGACGTGTGGTTACGCGTCGTGGAGTCCAAGTTTCCCCTCCTCACAGGAGACTGCCCTGATGATACCTGAAAGTTGCCTAGAGGGGGGGGGGGGGGGTGAATAGGGTGAATCTGAAATTTACAAACTTTAAGCACAACTACAAGCCGGGTTAGCTTTAGAAATATAAACGAGTCCGAAAGAGAGGGCGAAAACAAATCACAAGCAAATAGGCGGATGACACGATGATTTGTTTTACCGAGGTTCGGTTTTTGCAAACCTACTCCCCGTTGAGGTGGTCACAAAGACCGGGTCTCTTTCAACCCTTTCCCTCTCTCAAAAGGTCACTTAGACCGAGTGAGCTTCTCTTCTCAATTAAACGGGACACTAAGTCCCCACAAGGACCACCACACAATTGGTGTCTCTTGCCTTGGTTACAATTGAGTTGGAATCAAGAAAGAATGAAGAAGAAAAGCAATCCAAGCGCAAGAGCTCAAATGAACACAAGTCTCTCTCTCACGAGTCACTATTTGGTTGGAATGATCTTTGGACTTGGGAGAGGATTTGATCTCTTTGGTTGTGTCTTGTATTGAATGCTATAGCTCTTGTAAGGTGTTTGAAGGCTGAAAACTTGGATGCAATGAATGGTGGGTGGTTGGGGGGTATTTATAGCCCCAACCACCAAACTAGCCGTTTGGTGGAGGCTGCTGTCGTATATCGCACCGGACAGTCTGGTGCGCCAGCCACGTCACCCGATCGTTAGGGTTCAATCGTTGGAGCTACTGTCTTCTAGGCCACCGGACAATCCGGTGGTGCACCGGACAGGTCCTGTAGACTGTCCGGTGCGCCTTCTGGCGCGAGCCTGACTTCTGCGCGCACTGTAGCGCATTTAATGCTGTTGCAGGCGACCGTTGGCGCTGTAGTAGCCGTTACTCCGCTGGCACACCGGACAGTCCGGTGAATTATAGCGGAGCGGCTCCCAGAATTCCCAAAGGTGAGCAATTAGGAGTTGGGTTCCCTGGTCCACCGGACACTGTCCGGTGGCACACCGGACAGTCTGGTGCGCCAGACCAGGGCACACTTCGGTTGTCTTTTGCTCTCTTTGTTTGAACCCTTTCTTGGTCTTTTTATTGGTTTATTATGAACCTTTGGCACCTGTAAAACTTATAGTCTAGAGCAAACTAGTTAGTCCAATTATTTGTGTTGGGCAATTCAACCACCAAAATCAATTTAGGAAAAGGTGTAGGCCTATTTCCCTTTCAATCTCCCCCTTTTTGGTGATTGATGCCAACACAAACCAAAGCAAATATATAAGTACAGAATTGAACTAGTTTGCATAATGTAAGTGCAAAGGTTGCTTGGAATGAAACCAATAATTATTTCTACCAGATATGCATGGATGGCTTTCTTCTAATTTAAAATTCTGGACCACGCTTGCACCACTTGTTTTGTTTTGCAAATGTTTTGGAAATTCTCTTCAAAGTCTTTTGCAAATAGTCAAAGGTAAATGAGTAAGATTTTGAGAAGCATTTTCAAGATTTTGAGATTTTCTCCCCCTGTTTCAAATGCTTTTCCTTTGACTAAACAAAAACTTCCCCTTAATGAAATCCTCCGCTTAGTGTTCAAGAGGGTTTTAGATATTAATTTTGAAGAGGGTATACCAATTTGAAATTATATCAATACCAATTTGAAAACACTTCTTTAAAACAAATTGAAAGACTAAAATTTTTGAAATTGGTGGTGGTGCGGTCCTTTTGCTTTGGGCTAATACTCTCTCCCCCTTTGGCATGAATCGCCAAAAACGGAGTCATTAGAGCCCTTTTAACTACTTTCTCCCCTTATGGTAAATAACATATGAGTGAAGTTTATACCAAAGTTGGAGAGTGGAGTGACGGCGAAGGATGAATAATGCGATGGAGTGGAGTGGAAGCCTTGTCTTCGCCGAAGACTCCATTTCCCTTTCAATCTATGACTTAGCTTGAAATACACTTGAAAACCACATTAGTCATAACAAAGAAAGAGAGATGATCAAAGGTATATAAATGAGCTATGTGTGCAAAACATCAATCAAAATTCCTAGAATCAAGAATATTTAACTCATGCCTAAGTTTGGTAAATGTTTGCTCATCTAGTGGCTTGGTAAAGATATCAGCTAATTGTTCTTTGGTGTTAACATATGCAATCTCGATATCCCCCTTTTGTTGGTGATCCCTCAAGAAGTGATACCGAATGGCTATGTGTTTAGTGCGGCTATGTTCAACGGGATTATCCGCCATGCGGACTGCACTCTCATTATCACATAGAAGAGGAACTTTGGTTAATTTGTAACCATAGTCCCTGAGGGTTTGCCTCATCCAAAGCAATTGCGCGCAACAATGGCCTGCGGCAATATACTCGGCTTCGGCGGTAGAAAGAGCCACAGAATTTTGCTTCTTTGAAGCCCAAGACACCAGAGATCTTCCCAAGAACTGGCAAGTCCCTGATGTGCTCTTTCTATTAATTTTACACCCTGCACAATCAGCATCAGAATAACCAATTAAATCAAATGTGGATCCCCTGGGGTACCAAAGGCCAAACTTAGGAGTATAAACTAAATATCTCAAGATTCGTTTTACGGCCCTAAGGTGAACTTCCTTAGGATCGGCTTGGAATCTTGCACACATGCAAATGGAAAGCATTATATCCGGTCGTGAAGCACATAAATAGAGTAAAGAACCTATCATCGACCAGTATACCTTTTGATCTACGGATTTACCTCCCGTGTCGAGGTCAAGATGCCCATTGGTTCCCATGGGTGTCTTGATGGGCTTGGCATCCTTCATCCCAAACTTTGTGAGTATGTCTTGAATGTACTTCGTTTGGCTAATGAAGGTGCCCTCTTGGAGTTGCTTTACTTGAAATCCCAAGAAATACTTCAACTCCCCCATCATTGACATCTCAAATTTTTGAGTCATGATCCTACTAAACTCTTCACATGTAGATTCATTAGTAGACCCAAATATGATATCATCAACATAAATTTGGTATACAAACAAATCATTTGCAAGTGTTTTAGTAAAGAGAGTAGGATCAACTTTTCCGACTTTAAAGCCATTAGCGATAAGAAAATCTCTTAGGCATTCATACCATGCTCTTGGGGCTTGCTTGAGCCCATAAAGCGCCTTAGAGAGTTTATAAACATGGTTAGGGTACTCACTATCTTCAAAGCCGGGAGGTTGCTCAACATAGACCTCTTCCTTGATTGGTCCATTGAGGAAGGCACTTTTCACGTCCATTTGATAAAGCTTGAAGCCATGGTAAGTAGCATAGGCAAGTAAAATGCGAATTGACTCAAGCCTAGCTACGGGTGCATAGGTTTCACCGAAATCCAAACCTTCGACTTGTGAATATCCCTTGGCCACAAGTCAGGCTTTGTTCCTTGTCACCACACCATGCTCATCTTGCTTGTTTGGGAAGACCCACTTGGTCCCTACAACATTTTGATTAGGACGTGGAACTAAATGCCATACCTCATTCCTTGTGAAGTCGTTGAGCTCCTCCAGCATCGCCAGCACCCAATCCGAATCTTGAAGTGCTTCCTCTATCCTACGTGGCTCAATGGAGGAAACAAAAGAGTAATGTTCACAAAAATGAGCAACACGAGATCGAGTGGTTACCCCCTTATGAATGTCGTCGAGGATGGTGTTCACGGGGTGATCTCGTTGGATTGCTTGGTGGACTCTTAGGTGTGGCAGTCTTGGATCATCATCATCTTCCTTGTCTTGATCATTTGCATCTCCCCCTTGATCATTGTCCTCCTCTTGAGGTGGCTCCTCTTGATCTTCATCATCTTGAGCTTGATACTTATCTTGAGTTGGTGGAGATGCTTGCATTGAGGAAGATGGTTGATCTTGTGCATGTGGAGGCTCTTCGGATTCCTTAGGACACACATCCCTAATGGACATGTTCCTTAGTGCGACGCATGGAGCCTCTTCATCATCTAATTCATCAAGATCAACTTGCTCTACTTGAGAGCCGTTAGTCTCATCAAACACAATGTCACAAGAAACTTCAACTAGTCCAGTCGACTTGTTAAAGACTCTATATGCCCTTGTGTTTGAATCATATCCTAGTAAAAAGCCTTCTACAGCCTTAGGAACAAATTTAGATTTTCTACCTCTTTTAACAAGAATAAAACATTTGCTGCCAAAGACTCTAAAATATGAAACATTGGGCTTTTTACCGGTGAGGAGTTCATATGATGTCTTCTTGAGGATTCAGTGAAGATATAACCGGTTGATGGCGTAGCAAGAGGTGTTAACCGCCACGTCCCAAAACCGATCCGAAGTCTTGTACACATCAAGCATGGTTCTTGCCATGTCCAATAGAGTTCTATTCTTCCTCTCCACTACACCATTTTGTTGTGGCATGTAGGGAGAAGAGAACTCATGCTTGATGCCTTCCTCCTCAACGAAGCCTTCTATTTGAGAGTTCTTGAACTCCGTCCCGTTGTCGCTTCTTATCTTCTTGATCCTTAAGCCGAACTCATTTTGAGCCCGTCTCAAGAATCCCTTTAAAGTCTCTTGGGTTTGTGATTTTTCCTGCAAAAAGAACACCCAAGTGAAGCGAGAATAATCATCCACAATTACAAGACAATACTTACTCCCGCCAATGCTTATGTAAGCAATCGGGCCGAATAGGTCCATGTGGAGTAGCTCAAGCGGCATGTCGGTCGTCATGATGTTCTTGTGTGGATGATGAACACCAACTTGCTTTCCTGCTTGACATGCGCTACATACCCTGTCTTTCTCAAAATGAACATTGGTTAGTCTTAAAATGTGCTCTCCCTTTAGAAGCTTATGAAGATTCTTCATCCCAACATGAGCTAGTCGGCGGTGCCAGAGCCAACCCATATTAGTCTTAGCAATTAAGCAAGTGTCGAGTTCAGCTCTATCAAAATCTACTAAGTATAGCTGACCCTCTAACACTCCCTTAAATGCTACTGAATCATCACTTCTTCTAAAGACAGTAACACCTATATCTGTAAAGAGATAGTTGTAGCCCATTTTGCATAATTGAGAAATAGAAAGCAAATTGTAATCTAAAGAATCTACAAGAAAAACATTGGAAATTTAATGGTCAGGAGATATAGCAATTTTACCCAATCCTTTGACCAAACCTTGATTTCCATCGCCGAATGTGATCGCTCTTTGGGGATCTTGGTTTTTCTCATAGGAGGAGAACATCTTCTTCTCCCTGTCATGTGGTTTGTGCACCCGCTATCGATGATCCAACTTGAGCCCCCGGATGCATAAACCTACAAAACAAATTTAGTTCTTGATTTTAGGTACCTAAACAGTTTTGGGTCCTTTGACATTAGATACAAGAACTTTGGGTACCCAAACACAGGTTTTTGATCTCTTGTGTTTGCCCCCAACATATTTGGCAACTACTTTGCCAGATTTGTTAGTAAGCACATAAGATGCATCAAAAGTCTTAAATGAAATATTAGGTTCATTTGATGCAATAGGAGTTTTCTTCTTAGGCAATTTAGCACGGGTTGATTGCCTAGAACTAGATGCCTCACTCTTATATATAAAAGCATGATTAGAGCCAGAGTGAGACTTCCTAGAGTGAATTCTCCTAATTTTGTGCTCGGGATAACCGGCAGGGTACAAAATGTAACCCTCGTTATCCTGAGCCATGGGAGCCTTGCCCTTAACAAAGTTAGATAATCTTTTAGGAGGGACATTGAGTTTGACATTGCCTCCCTGTTGGAAGCCAATGGCATCCTTAATGCCAGGCCGTCTCCCACTATAGAGCATACTACGAGCAAATTTAAATTTTTCATTTTCTAACTCATGCTCGACAATTTTAGCATCTAATTTTGCTATATGATCATTTTGTTGTTTAATCATAGCCATGTGATCATGAATAGCATCAATGTTAACATCTCTACATCTAGTGCAAATAGTAACATGCTCAACGGTAGATGTAGAGGGTTTGCAAGAATTCAATTCAACAATCTTATCATGTAATATGGCATTTTCATCTCTAAGATTCGAAATGGAAACATTGCAAACATTTAAATCTTTAGCCTTAGCAATCAATTTTTCATTCTCAATTTTAAGGCTAGAGAGTGATGCATTTAACTTGTCAATCTTAGTAATCAAACTAGCATTATCATTCCTAAGACTAACAAGAGAATCATCACAAACATTTAAATTCTCAACCTTAGCAATTAATTTAGCATTCTCATTTCTAAGGTTGGAAATAACATCATGGCAAGTGCTTAGCTCACTAGTTATTTTTTCACATTTTTCTACCTCTAGAGCATAAGCATTTTTAACCTTAACATGTTTTTTGTTTTCTTTAATTAGGAAGTCCTCTTGACTATCTAAGAGTTCATCCTTATCATGAATAGCACTAATTAATTCATTTAATTTTTCCTTTTGTTGCATGTTTAGGTTGGCAAATAGGGTGAGCAAATTATCCTCATCACTAGAAGTTGCATACTTAGTGGAGAATTTTGATTTTACCTTCTTCCTTTTGCCATCCTTTGCCATGAGGAATTTGTGGCCGACGTTGGGGAAGAGAATGCCCTTGTTGATGGTGATGTTGGCGGCGTCCTCGTCGGAGGAGGAATTGGTGGAGCTCTCGTCGGAGTCCCACTCGCGGCATACATGGGCATCGCCGCCCTTCTTCTTGTAGTACCTCTTCTTTTCTATTCTCTTTCCCTTCTTGTCGTCGCCCCTGTCACTATCACTTTATAATGGACATTTTGCAATGAAATGACCGGGCTTACCACACTTGTAGCAAACTTTTTTGGAGCGGGGCTTGTAGTTCTTCCCCCTCCTTTGCTTGAGGATTTGGCAAAAGCTCTTGATGATGAGTGCCATCTCCTCGTTGTCGAGCTTGGAGGCGTCGATGGGGACCCTACTTGGTGTAGAGTCTTCTTTCTTCTCCTCCGTCGCTTTGAAGGCGACGGGTTGCACCTCAGGTGTGGAGGAGGCGCCTTGCTCGATGATTTTCTTGGAGCCTTTGATCATTAATTCAAAGCTCACAAATTTTCCTATCACTTCTTCGGGAGACATTAGCTTGTATCTAGGATCACCACAAATTAATTGAACTTGAGTGGGATTAAGAAATACAAGTGATCTTAGAATAACCTTGACCATCTCATGGTCATCCCATTTGGTGCTCCCGAGGTTGCGCACTTGGTTCACCAAGGTCTTGAGCCGGTTGTACATTGCTTGTGGCTCCTCCCCTTGGTGAAGCATGAACCGACCGAGTTCCCCCTCGATCGTCTCCCTCTTTGTGATCTTGGTCACCTCGTCTCCTTCGTGCGCGGTCTTGAGCACGTCCCAAATCTCCTTTGCGCTCTTCAACCCTTGCACCTTATTATACTCCTCTCGACTTAGAGAGGCGAGGAGTATAGTGGTGGCTTGGGAGTTGAAGTGTTGGATTTGTTCGACCTCCTCTGAATCATAATCCTTGTCCCCTTCCTTTGGTACCTGCGCTCCATACTCAACAATATCCCATATACTTTTGTGGAGTGAGGTTAGGTGATGCCTCATTTTATCACTCCACATATAATAATCTTCACCATCAAACATAGGTGGTTTGCCTAATGGGACAGAAAGTAATGGAGTGCATTTTTAAATGCAAGGATAGCGAAGGGGCATCTTACTATACTTCTTGCGCTCATGGCGCTTAGAAGTGGTGGATGCCAATTCCGAGCCGGAGGTGGAGGGTGATGAAGAGACGGTTTCGTAGTAGACCACCTTCTTCATCTTCTTCTTCTTGTCACCCTTCCGTTGGGACTTGATGGAGGAAGAGGATTCCTCCTTGTGCTTGTGGGCGGACTCCCTTGAGTGTGTTCTCCCCGAGCTTGCGGACTTGTCGCCGGTCCCGATCTCCCTCTTGGCGGATGCTCCCGACATCACTTCGAGCGATTAGGCTCTAATGAAGTACTGGGCTTTGATACCAATTGAAAGTTGCCTAGAGGGGGGTGAATAGGGCGAATCTGAAATTTACAAACTTTAAGCACAACTACAAGTCGGGTTAGCTTTAGAAATATAAACGAGTCCGAAAGAGAGGGCGAAAACAAATTACAAGCAAATAAGGCGGATGACATGGTGATTTGTTTTACCGAGGTTCGTTTTTTGCAAACCTACTCCCCGTTGAGGTGGTCACAAAGACCGGGTCTCTTTCAACCCTTTCCCTCTCTCAAAAGGTCACTTAGACCGAGTGAGCTTCTCTTCTCAATTAAACAGGACACTAAGTCCCCACAAGGACCACCACACAATTGATGTCTCTTGCCTTGGTTACAATTGAGTTGGAATCAAGAAAGAATGAAGAAGAAAAGCAATCCAAGCGCAAGAGCTCAAATGAACACAAGTCTCTCTCTCACGAGTCACTATTTGATTGGAATGATCTTTGGACCTGGGAGAGGATTTGATCTCTTTCGTTGTGTCTTGTATTGAATGCTATAGCTCTTGTAAGGTGTTTGAAGGCTGAAAACTTGGATGCAATGAATGGTGGGTGGTTGGGGGTATTTATAGCCCCAACCACCAAACTAGCCGTTTGGTGGAGGCTGCTGTCGTATATCGCACCGGACAGTCCGGTGCGCCAGCCACGTCACCCGACCGTTAGGGTTCGACCGTTTGAGCTTCTGTCTTCTGGGCCACCGGACAGTCCGGTGGTGCACCGGACAGGTCCTGTAGACTGTCCGTTGCGCCTTCTGGCGTGAGCCTGACTTCTGCGCGCACTATAGCGCATTTAATGCTGTTGCAGGCGACCGTTGGCGCTGTAGTAGCCGTTACTCCGCTTGCACACCGAACAGTCTGGTGAATTATAGCGGAGCGGCTCCTAGAATTCCCGAAGGTGAGCAGTTCAGAGTTGGGTTCCCTGGTGCACCGGACACTGTCCGGTGGCACACCGGACAGTCCGGTGCGCCAGACCAGGGCACACTTCGGTTGTCTTTTGCTCTCTTTGTTTGAACCCTTTCTTGGTCTTTTTATTGGTTTATTGTGAACCTTTGGCACCTGTAAAACTTATAGTCTAGAGCAAACTAGTTAGTCCAATTATTTGTGTTGGGCAATTCAACCACCAAAATCAATTTAGGAAAAGGTGTAAGCCTATTTCCCTTTCAATACCAAGGCTCGCTTCGCCGCGCAGCAGCTTAGCAGCCCTGCTCGGACTTGGTGGGACCATTTCCGTGCTATGCTACCTGCTGGTCATGAAGTTTCTTGGGAGGAATTCAAGACTGCTTTTAGAGGGCACCACATCCCAGCTGGAATTCTTGATCGCAAGCTGAATGAATTTCTGGCACTCAATCAAGGAACCCGCACGGTATTGCAGTATGCTCAGGCCTTCAATGACCTGTGCCAGTACGTAGGTTATCATGCCGATTCCGGTGAGAAGAAGAGAGACCGCTTCCGCAGGGATCTCAATACCAAGTTGCGTGAGCATCTCAACATTGTCTGGGCTGATAGCTTCAATGAGTTGGTCAACCTGGCCATCTCCCAGGAGGATTGTATTGTAGCGCATCGGGCAGAGAAGAAGAGAAAGACACCAATGGCAGCACCCTCCGCTCAGACCCAGAGGTTCAGGATTGTTTCCCACAATTAGAGCAGGGGATTTCAGCAGCAGGAAGGCAGATGGGTGATCAGGCCACCTCAGCAGCAGCAGCAGCAGCCAGTACCCACTCATTTTCCAGCTCCTGCTCCAAGACACAATCAGCCTCCGCAGCAGCAGCAGTTCCGCCAGGGTAATGGGAACAAGTGCTTCACTTGTGGCAATGTGGGCCACTATGCCAAAAATTGCCCAAGAAATCAGCAGAGGCAGATGCCAGCACCAAACCAAGACAAGGGATGAAAGCAGAAGGTGCAAGTCAGACATGGGAAGCTCAACTTCACTACTCTAGAGGAGTTACCTGAGGGAGCCCCATCATGACTGATATCTTTTCAGTTTTTAATCAACCTGCATTAATTCTGTTTGATTCTAGTGCATCTCATAGTTTCATTAGCCAGAAGTTCAGTACTAAATGTCAACTGCCTTTCTATCATACAAAAGGGTCATTCATGATAGCCACACCTGGGGGTAAAATTGTAACCAACCAATTAAACCGAAATGTGCCTATCTCAATGGGAAGTAGAATCTTCAAAACCACACTCCTGGTTTTGGGATTAGAGGGTATGGACATCATTCTTAGAGCCAACTGGATGACTCAACACCGAGTGGTGTTGGATGTAGCTGCCATAGCTCTGGAGATCCGTTCTCCTACATCCGAAGACCTTGTGTTGTATCTACCCATCCAAGATTCTACTCGATCATGTGCTTTTGCTATGATAGAGTTACCTTTGAAGAAGATTCTAGTGGTCTGTGAGTATGCAGATGTTTTTCCTGATGAATTACCAGGAATGCCCCCAGACCGGGATATCGAATTCACCATCGAGTTGCAACCAGAAACGACACCTATTTCCAAGAGACCTTACCGGATGCCACCCACTGAGTTGGCAGAATTGAAGAAACAATTGCAAGAATTGCTGGACAAAGGTTTTATCTGCCTAAGTACTTCGCCTTGGGGATGTCCAACCTTGTTTGTGAAGAAGAAAGATGAAAGCTTGAGGCTATGCATATATTACCACCCACTTAATGCGGTGACTATCAAGAACAAATATCATTTGCCTCGTATTGATGTTCTTTTCGATCAGTTGGTCGGAGCCAAAGTGTTTTCCAAGATAGACCTTCGCTCCGGCTATCATCAGATAAAGATACGAGCAAGTGATATTCCGAAGATTGCCTTCTCAACCAGATATGGGCTGTATTAATTTTTGGTGATGTCATTTGGGCTGACTAATGCACCAGCATATTTCATGTATCTGATGAATTCGGTTTTCATGCCTGAACTGGACAAGTTCATAGTGGTTTTCATCAATGATATCTTGGTGTACTCAAAGAACGAAGAAGAGCATGCCGGTCATCTGCATGTAGTGCTTCAACGTCTGCGAGAGCACCGTCTTTATGCCAAATTGTCAAAATGTGATTTTTGGCTAAAAGAAATCAAATTCTTGGGTCACACTATCTCTCAGGCAGGCATAGCTGTTGATCCTGATAAGGTGCAAGAGGTGATGAACTGGAAGCCACCAATGACTGTCCGTCAGATTCAAAGTTTTCTGGGATTGGCTGGTTATTATCGAAGATTCATTCCAGATTTCTCTCAAATTGGGAAGCCCATAACTGAATTGTTGAAGAAAGAAGCCAAGTTTGTTTGGGGTCAGAAGTGCGAAGATGCCTTCCATACATTGAGGCAACATCTGACCACAACACCGGTGTTAGCGCAACCCGATAGCAGCAAGCCATTTGATGTGTACTGTGATGCCTCTGGCACTGGACTGGGTTGTGTCTTGATGCAAGACAACCGAGTCATTGCAAAGAGGATGACATTCGAAGAGCAGTTTACCAAGAAGAACCTTAATGAATAAATCAACCACTTCAAGCAAGCCTTAACCCTCACTTCACCTCGGGAGGACTCCGACCCGAATCTCGGGACGAGATTCCTTTAAGGGGGGAAGGCTATGACACCCCAGTGTCACCTAGGGTTTCTTCTTAGAGCTGACTCAAAACCATTATCACATGTGAACCAAATAGAGGAACGAACATCAAAAATTAAGAACAAAGGTTTAAGTAAGTCCTTTCATCTTAAGAAATTCTCCTTAATCATGCCATGCACCTCAAGGTAAGAAGAACTCACAAAACCCTAATTAATCCTAAGTGGACCATTTAAGCACATAAAGGGAAATTGGGAAAAGACTTGGGAAGAATACAAAAATTTGGTATGAACCAAATAACAAAGTTTTAGTGCACTAAATAACCAACAAAGTATAGTAAGAAAGTTTGGCCATATGAATTTTCCAAAATCCCCAAATCCGCCCATGTACTAATGCCCTATGGGAAAATTCAGAAATTCAGAAAACTGAATTTCAAACCCTTTCCCAAAGTTCAGAAGTGTTCCCTATCTTCCAAGGCTCGAATCCATAAAGTCCAAATATCAAAGTGGCGCCAAAATACCCTAGGAACACTCTAGAGAAGTTTGAAATCAAACCAAAATCGTTTGACACGACTTGACATAGGTTGTCTCGGTTTGGGCAGTGCTGACAGAGCTATCTTCACGCCATCATATCTTCTCACCCAGGCCATATCTTCACTCGGGACTCACACACGATAGGACGACCTTGGCACGGTGAAGAGACGCTACACAAGATCCTTGGAAAGATATGCACGTTTAGGTCAGCCAACAGACATTTGAACTCGGGCAGAATCACACTTCCACGTGTTCGATCGCGTGCTCAAGCGCTCGGCCGCGCACTGGCTGGCCTCTGCGCGCGCGCCGCGCACGGTTGGCTCCTGTCCCCCGCGCCTGCGCCCAACCATGCCCGAGGGCACCTATAAGTACCTCGAGTGCGCAACGGTCTGCTCTTCACTCCGCCTCACGCCCCGAGCAAGAACTCCAACTCCGGCGAGCCCTCCTCCGCCTGCCATCACTGCCCGAGCCTCGGCCACCGTGGCCAGCTCCCTCCAGCCACTTCCAAGCCACGCCAGTCGCTCGGTTAGCTTCGCCAGTGGACCGTCAAGCTTTCCAAGTCCTCGGACCCGGCAGAGCCTCACCGGAGACCGAGGATCGCCCTCGCCGGACTTCAGTCGCCCGCAGCCGCGCGTAGACCGAGCAATCCGGTGAGCCATTCTCAAATTCCTCACGCACATGTCTTCCTTGACCTCTGGTGAAGCTCCCTGACCCGCTCAATTGGACTATCGCGCCGTGAGCAGGCTGGATCCCTCGCCGCCGACGAGCTCCCCTGCTTGCGCACGTGGACCAACCTACTCCGATCACCACCGCTGACGATCCGCACCTCGACGTGATCGCCAGAGACCCCCGGACCTCACCCGACCCCTCACCGAAGCAACCTCGCCGCCGGTAAGCCCCTCCGCCCTTTTCTTCCGTCGCGGTCACTGTTCCATTAGAGGAAGGATTGCGAGTTTGATTTCGCAAAACCCTAAGGGGTTTTCTGCAGAGTCATAGACTTAGATGAATAGTGAACCGTGGACCTGTCTGTAATACACTTAAAACCTTTCGCCAGGGACCCCAGTGCACAACCCTTTTTCCTTTATCTATTTCTGTTTATTCTTTTTAAATTCAGCAGAGAACTTAGGAAATTTATATCTTGAGAAATATTTAACCAAATTTAGTCAAACCAATTTTACTGGATTCAAAATATTCTGAACTATCACATAAAAATATTGAACCCTGTGCTTTCTGTTTTAAATTTTAGAGTTTGGAATTAATTAAGGAAACTGACCAAGCCTTATTAAAATGAAGAAAATTAGTTATGCTTCTGTGCTGAACTTAAGAAGAAATGTAGAAGTTCAAACCCCACTTAGACACTGTTTAAAAATATTAAGCACCCCAGTATTGAAGATTTAAACAGGGTTATCTATTAAATGCCATAATTGCCCAAAACTTAAGAAAATGAGAAAGGTACTAAAAAATAATGAACAATGAATGCAAATATTTTTCCTAGTCCACTTAAGTAATAAAGAATCTAGGAAAAATAAAAGGAACCCTAGTACAGAACAAATTCAAGGTGAAATGTTTTATTAGGCACTAATAAAACTAGAAGGACAATTACTAGAAATAGGAGAACAATTTCAAAATTGGTAAGAAAAATTCAGTAGAATTGTAACCACTGGGACACCACTACAAAAATGATAAATACCACAGCCCATCATTTTAAGTGGGTAGAACAAATAAAACTTGATATTGAGCCATATTTCAATTAAATCATCTGCAAGCCAAAAAGTGTGCAACAGTGGGCAAATAAATTTTTACCAGATTATTAATGAGATAGACCACCAGAGAAAAATGCAAAACTTATTCAAAACTACAAAGTAATACCCATTGCCCCTACTTCATGAAAAGGTCATTTAATTCAAGAAATTCCTACCACTCTTCCCTTAAGCAAAGAGCTACCAAATTTTAAAATGATTGCTCTTGCGCAAAGAAGAAGATAGGAAAAATTGGAAATCTATTGTTTGATATTTTTCAAGTATAGTGGTAGTAGAAAGCACCCTTTTGGCTAGAAACTTTAGAAAATCATGATAAAATAACTAATAAGTATTAGTGGCTGAAAATTTGTACAAAGTCATGTTATAACATCCGAATGCCAGCAAAAATAAGTCTTAGAGAATAACCTATTGTTAAAAGGAAGTTGTAGTTCAAAACACTCCCTTTCCCCTAACACTTGATAATTTTGTACAGAAAGAACCCCTCACTTTTATGCCCTAAATTTTGAGACAGAGAATTATACACCAGTGAGAAGCCACTGTAAGTTTTGCAGAATTTTTGAAAATTTATTAGCTAAATTGTAGTTCAAACCTACCTTCAAAGCATAAAAGAAATAGAGAAGAAGAGAGGAATTAGAAAGATTAATAAGTATTACCCCAACATGGCAGCTAAGAATATTGTTAAAAATATCCATAAGATATAAACAAAAAATCAATAGAACACTAAAAATGGGTTAACCATTCAGTAATCGACTTGACCCTAAGTTGTTGAGTGTACCACAAAAATCTCCAGTAGTAAGAATAAGCTCTACCTTATTAAATTGATCATTCCCTATCAAATCTTAATTGCTAAATTACATATCATGCCATGCATATATCTTACTTATTGCATTCATTAGATTGCAATCTCGCTGATGGAGAATACGTGCTCATCCCTGAGTAAGGAGCTGTCCACGAGGAAGACTAGGAGCAAGCTCCCGAGACTGCCATCGAGGATCTCCCCGCAGCCCCAGCATTTGAAGGCAAGCCCTGGTTTTATGCATAACCGTTTATATATGCTACTTTACTTTACTTAATGTTTGTAGGCTTGGAATGTGCACTTAAGTGTATGAGTTGCTTGAAACCTTTAGTTGCATGAACTCAGGATTCCTTTTTGAGATGGATACTAGTATGCTAGGTCGAATAGCTGCTTGGCTAATTAGGATCTCGGTAGAAGTCGAGTGATTTTTCTAGCACTCGTGCGAGGTCAGAAATTGATTGTACTCATCTTGATAACAAGATCTATGATGGTCTATGGACTTGGATCCAGGGTGGATGCCTTGTCCATGAGACGGGAAAAGGAATTAAGGATTAATGTGTGGATACCTAAGTCAAGCGTTTGAACGTACTAAAGACATGTCGGAAAATATGGTAACCGGTAAACATAGTACCTGAGTGAAGCCGGGCGCGGACTTTTCTCCTCACTTGTCCTGAGACTGGGTCTCCCATGCTAGCTATGGTGGGTACAAGTGCGGCCACTGCACGGCGGCAGCCGGGGTTAGTGGAGCATTGTATGCCAAGGCGGTGAGCCCTGGCCACGAACGGGGAATCGATGGGGACGGTTGACGTGTGTGGGGATGGAGTGCCCCTACATGTCGTGTGTTTAGGTTTACCTTGCAAGGTTTAAAACTCGATTCGAATCGTCTGCTTCTCGCAGCTAATGAGACTGCTTGACCCCTTGTACTATATTGAGTAAGAAGTGAAATGAGGTCATACATGAGACAACTTGTTGATTGTATTAAATGATTGTTACCATGTATGCTTAGAAAGGGCAAACTTAGCTAAAATAATGATACTAGAAATGGCAAAGCTAAAAGTTGACCTTAGATACAGCTAGTGCTTTTGGCAAACCAAACCCTTCAGCTAAACAGCTGCGTGGTCTAGAGGTAGAGGAGTAGATTCCTCACACTGGGTAAGTCTAGCTGAGTATTAGTATACTCAGCCTTGCTTGTGGCATAATTTTTGCAGGTATGCTTCAGGACATGGTTGATGGTGTAACTTGGCCTACAACCCTGCCACCGGGTTGGACGGTCGAGTGGGATGCTGCTCCGGCAGGAGAGGAGCAGGAGGAGTAGTGAGCTAGGCCTTGCCCTATTCCTCGCTTTCGACGATATCGATTATTCGCTACAATTTATTTTGTGAACTTATATCAGCTACTTGAAAAACTCCGATTTACGTAATAACTCTAGTACTTTAATTTGAGGTTTTCCTGTTTTATTGTATTTCTTCTGTGACTCACCTTCGAGTGAACTTGTGGTATTTGATCCTGGATAAGTGGCTTCATCAGACTAGATCTGAGGGACTGACGGCTTATTCCGATTTAAATGCGTTGCGGCCTTTGAGGCGTGACTTGGGCACTTAAGCTGGAATAATTCGGGCGGTTCTGCCACACGGTCACACCACAAAAGGTGCCCTACTTCCTCGTTGAGGTGCCCACAAAGAGTCGGGTCTCTTTCAACCCTAATCCTCCCTTTGCCGACCACAAAGGTCAAGCGCACACACTAATATTTGCTCAAACGAGCGGGTAATACAAACTTTCTTGTGGTCTTCCACAAGATTTGGAGACTCACATGATACACCTAGTCGTCTAGGAGTTAGAACCTCCAATAGTAATGAATCCACAAAGAACTCGATGTAGTACAAAAGCTCGAATGAAAAAGAGCAAGATGGATTTGGAGATGAAGCACAAAAACTGCAGTTCTCAATCTCACTCAAAGAGTTATCTCCAAAGATTTAAAATGGAAGAGGCAAGAGGCGTGTGAGAGAGTGTGGGAGGTGTTTCTCAAGTTAGAAATGGTGTTCAAGTTGTGCTCCCCCTGGGGAGAGAGGTAGGAGTGAGTATATATAGGTGGATCTTCAAAACTAGTCGTTGGGCTGATTTTTCCAGGGAGGACCGGTTGAACCGCCCCTAGTCTGACTGGCAGACTGCTGCACAGTCTGGTCAGGCTGACCAAGACCGGATGAACTGCCCTAGGGGGCGGTTGAACCGCCCCTGGCAGACCTGTCAGCCTGTCTGTTAGTCTAACTGGTAGACTGCTGCACAGTCTGGTCAATTTAACCAAAACAGGTTGAACTGCCTTGGGAGAGCAGTTGAATCGCCCCTGCCTGATCTGTCAGCATGTCTACCAGTCTGACTGACAGACTGCTGGACAGTCTATGCAGAGGGCTCAGGGACCAGCTGAACCACCCATAGGGACCAGTTCAACTGGTCTTGACCAGAAAGTTCAGGAGAGAAAACCTAGTTCAACTGTCCCAGAGGCAAGTTCACCTGGAGTATGGTCAGAGAGGTTCACAATTGAAGTTGAAGTTCAACTGCAGTTGAAAGGCTCAACTATAGTTGAAAAAACTCAACTCGGCTGAAGTTCAACTCAACTGAAAAAGCTCAACTGCAGCTGAAGAAGCTGAAAGTTGCTTAGAGGGGGATGAATAGGCGAAACCTGAAATTTATAACTTAAACACACACTAAAGGCCGGGGTAAGCGTTAGAATTAAATTCAAGTACAAAAGATTGTTTCTCTTGCTATGAGTTGCTCAAAGAGTGCGGATGACATATGTGAAAGGGAAATGTGCCCGTGGTCCATTTCTATAATTGTTTTGGTGATTGAATGCCCAACACATTGTTTTGAGTTCATATGTGCTAACTAAGTGAGAAGTGCAAATCAAAGAAAAAGGTATGGACTTAGTTAATTGTTTTTGGTTACTAACATGTTTATCTAAGTGCTAGAGACATGACCAAGAAAAGAGAAAAAGGATGGAAGAAAGAATGGCTAAGTCAGCCAAACCAGCACCAGCCTATGGCGCACCGGACTATCCGGTGGTGCACTGGACAGTGTCGGGTGCTCAGGCTGGCTCGGCGGTGAACTGGCCGCTCTCGGGAATCGGCGCGACTACATGGCTATAAATCACCGGACTGTCCAGTAGTGCACCGGACCGTCCGGTGAGTCATCAGCGCTCGCGCCCAAGTCTTCGGCGACGACCTCGTCGCCCTCGGGAAAGAAAAAGACGTCGTGGCTAAAAATCACCGGACCGTCCGGTGAGTCAACAGCGCCAGCGACCAACGGTCGCCTGCGCGTTGAAGATCAACGGGCAACACGTGGCTCAGCCAACGATCGGATGGCCACATCGGACTGTCCGGTGTGCACCAGACAGTGTCTGGTGCGCCAACAGATTCGAAGATCCAATGGTCGGCTTCGCCAAAAAAGGAAAGAGATCGCGCACCGGAGTGCTACAGTGGCTGTCCCGTGGTGCACCGGACTGTCCGGTGCACCACTCGACAGAAGGCAAGAATTGCCTTCCAAGTTGATCTCCAACGGCTCCTAGCTGCCTTGGGGCTATAAAAGGGACCCCTAGGCGCATGGAGCACAACACCAAGCATTCACTAAGCATCCTAAGACTCCCAGACTCCGCCTCCACGCATTTGATTCGTTGTGTTAGTGATTTGAGCTCCGTTTGAGTTGTGAACTCCTTGTGCTGTGTTTCGAGCTCAAGTCTTGGCTTGTGTGCGTGTGTGTGCTACAGATTCGAGTCTTGTGTGCGTTGCTTTCCCTCCCTTACTCTTGTGCTTCTTTGCGATCTATATTGTAAGGGCGAGAGGCTCCAACTTGTGGAGATTCCTCGCAAATGGGAGAAGACCACTAAACAAAAAGACCGTGGTATTCAAGTTGATCATTGGATCACTTGAAAGGGGTCCATTGGGGACGCCACAACGTGGAAGTAGGCAAGTATTATACTTGGCCGAACAACAGGATAAAACACTGTGTCTCTTGTGCTGCTTTTCTCTGTGATTGTTTTGTTCGCAAGAGCTCGCTTCATAGCAACTTGATTAACTCGCACTAACACTTTTATAATCAAGTTTGTGGCTATTTAGTGTTTGTTTTCACAGGATCACCTATTCACCCCCCTCTAGATGCTCTCAATTGGTATCAGAGCCGTACTCTTCATCTAAGGGACTAACCGCTCGAAGAGATGGATCCTAAGGGTAAGGGGATGGTGGTCAACGATAAGGAGAAGGAGTCCCTCTTCAACGAGCCAAGAGATGACAAGCCCGCTGACTTAGGCTCGAGTCACAAGAAGAGGGACGAGAAGAAAAAGAGGCGCATCAAGAAGATCATATACTATGACAGCGACGCCTCCTCTTCTTCACCGAGGGATGACGACGACGACTCGTCCAAAAGAAAGACGGTTAATCAAAATTACTCCTTTGATTATTCTCGCATCCCTTATAATTCAAATGCTCATTTGCTATCAATTCCACTTGGGAAACCCCCACACTTTGATGGAGAAGACTATTCTTTCTAGAGTCATAAAATGCGTAGTCATTTATTTTCCCTCCATCCTAGTATGTGGGAGATTGTTGAAAACGGAGTGCACTTTGATAGTACTGACAATCCCGTTTTCATAAATGAGCAAATTCATAAAAATGCCCAAGCCACTATTGTGTTGCTAGAATCTCTATGCAGGGATGAATATAACAAGGTCAGTGGCTTGGACAACGCCAAGCAGATTTGGGGCACCCTCAAAATATCTCACGAGGGTAATGACGCCACCATGATCACCAAGATGGAACTGGTGGAAAGCGAGCTAGGGAGGTTCACGATGATCAGGGGAGAGGAGCCAACACAGACCTACAACAGGCTCAAAACCCTGGTCAACAAAATCTGAAGCTACGGAAGCACAAGATGGACGGATCATGATGTCGTCCGACTCATGCTCAGGTCATTTACAGTTATTGACCCCTATCTTGTCAACCTTATTAGTGAAAACCCCAGGTACACCAAGATGACGCCCGAGAAAATCCTTGGAAAATTCGTGAGCTGGCGCATGATGGTGAAGGAGGCACAGTACATGGACGATGCACTAAACGGTCCACTACCCGTCTACGAGCCGCAACCCATTGCTCTCAAAGCAACTAGCAGCAGGGAGGCACTACCAAGTAAGGTAGCACAAGTGGAGGCTGCCGGGCTCAATGAGGATAAGATGGCGCTTATAATCAAGCACTAAAAGGACGCAAGGAGTACCCCAACAAGAACAAGTCAAGGGGAAAACGCTCCTGCTTCAAATGCGGTAAGTCTGGTCATTTTATAGCTCAATGCCCCTATAACGATAATGATCAGGCACAAGAGAAGCATGGGAAAAGAGAGAAGAAGAAGAACTACCGGAAGGCCAAGGGCGAGGCGCACATTGGAAAGGAATGGGACTCCGACTGCTCCTCCTCTGACTCTGAGGATGAAGGACTAGCTGCCTCAGCCTTCAACAAATCTTCACTCTTTCCCAATGAACGCCATATATGCCTTATGACTAAGGAGAAGAAGGTACGTATTCAAGACACTCCTAAGTACTCTTCTTCTAGCGATGAGGAATCTTCCGATGATGAGGTAGATTACACTGATCTGTTTAAGGGATTAGATAGAGCTAAAGTAGACAAAATTAATGAATTAATTAATGCTCTTATTGAAAAAGATAAACTGCTAGAAAAGCAAGAGGATATTTTATATGAGGAACATGACAAGTTTGTTAGTGTTCAAAAATCTCTAGCTTTAGAAATTAAGAAAAATGAAATATTGTCATCTGAGTTAGCTTCCTGTCATGAATCTATTGCTAGCTTAAAGGATTTAAATAATGATTTGAATACTAAGTTTGAAAGTCGCCTAGAGGGGGGGGGGGGGGGGTGAATAGGCAAGTCTGAAATTTATAAACTTTAAGACAACTACAAGCCGAGGTTAGCGTTAGAAATAAAGGCGAGTCCGAAAGTGTTGGGGACCTTCGGCTTCCGAAGGTCCTCAAAAACAGGATTTAACAGTATTTCTGGAGTATAATGTGTGAACAGGTATCTTCGGACCCAAGTCGGCATCACAGTAGACCAGAATAATACGAAGGTTGGTACAGCGCCGAAGGTGTGAGCAGGAAAGCTTCGGCGTGGCAGCAAAAAGTGAAACCGACTTAAAGATGAAAAGGCTATTTAGACCTCGACAGATTACTATAGAATTATTATCAAGTGTAAAGGGCATGAATGTAATTTTGTATGGGTTGTGTCCCGTGCCTATAAATAGGTGAACAGTACCCCCGTACTGGTGACGCGGACTGGGCATTCGCTTTTTGCGTCACGTTTGTACTATCATCTCCTTCAAGTTGAAGGTACATTTGTAATTCAGCAATATTTCTGTTTATACATAATAATACATATATAATTGTTTATATTATCTTTTATATTCCTTACACTTCATCCTTCGTCACTGTATAATGAACTTATGAAGGTACGCCCTTCATAACCTTCGTCCGAAAACCATTATATCCTAAGGGAAATAATGCTTCGAAGGACGAAGGACTTTAACGATTAACATTTTCTATGTTGCCTTGTTCTTAACTCATAGCACTTGAGAACGAGTCCCCAACATTGGCGCCCACCTCCGGTGAACTCACTTCCACTCTTTGAGTTTTTTGAACACCTTCGGCGATCATAAACCTTCGTTATGGCGCCGAAGAAAGCTTCAGCAACTGGGGCTGCAGCTCTGCAACCGCTGGACCACAATCAGGAGACAATCTCCCTTCGGGAGGCCCGAAGCCAGAAAAGGAAGGCTGTCAGCCCGACACCACCAGAGGACGAGATAGATCAAGAAATCAGAGATATGGAGATGCTTCATCAACAAGTGCAGAGGAAGAAAGAAAAGATGGCCAGGCTAGCTGAACTGCAGAGGCAGATAGACGAAGCCTCTGAAGAAGTTCGCCATCTTGCCCAGGATGAGCAACACCGAAGGCCTCAGCACCAAGACCTTCATCAGGAGGGTTTTCCCAACGAAGATGACTGGTATGACAATTTCCATCACGGGAATTTTGTTTTTGATGATGCTTCTCCTCTGTCCGCTGAGCTGCAGGCTACACCTTGGCCTCCGTCCTACAAGCCGCCTCAGCTTCCCGTATTCGATGGTCACTCAGACCCGAAGCAGTTTTTGATGAGCTACGAAGCAACAGTATCTTCGTATGGTGGCAATGCTGCAGTCATGGCCAAATCTTTCGTTATGGCTGTCAGGAGTGTTGCTCAAACCTGGTATTCCTCCCTTCGACCAGGAACGATCACTTCATGGCAGAAGCTGAAGGACTTGTTGTTAACTAGCTTCCAAGGGTTTCAGACGAAGCCGGTCACTGCTCAAGCTCTGTTCCAGTGCACCCAGGATCACGAAGAATACCTTCAGGCGTATGTCCGAAGGTTCTTGCGTTTGAGGGCACAGGCACCAACGATGCCCAATGAAATTGTCATTGAGGCCATGATCAAGGGGCTTCGGCCAGGACCGTCAGCTCAGTACTTCGCTAGGAAACCCCCTCAAACTTTGGAGAAGCTGCTCCAGAAGATGGACGAGTACATTCGGGCCGATAATGATTTTCGCCAAAGAAGGGAGGAGGCTTTCAGGTTTTCTGAAATGACTAGGGGCTTCGGAGGGAGGTTCTACCCGAGGCACGTTAGATCAATTCATAACTCTACACAAAATGATTATAGAGGGAGCCAACAGCAAAGGCCACAATGTTCCTCACAGGCTTCGGGGCAACAGCAGGGCTCCTTCCGACTACCAGTTCCAAGAGGCAGAGGCGCCAGGGGCTTCGGAGGAAGATTTGGCGATCAACCGAGAAGAATCTTTTGCTTATTCTGTGGTGAGAACAAAGGTCATACCACCAGGATGTGCCATGTTACCATCCAGAAGCAAAAAGAAATAGCCGAAGCGGCAGCACAACAGGCTCAGCCGAAGCAGGTCATGCACACTGCTTCGTATCATTCGCCTTACATCCTAGAGTATGTAGGCAATCACCCTGCAGTTTCTGTTGCTTCGGCGAGTCAACCTCAGGCTTCCTGGCAACAACCTCCGCCTCCACCACCGCTGCAACAAGGCCAGCAGCCAGAAGGGAGCCAATATGCTCCACACCAAAGGGACTTCAGAGAGCAGTCCGAAGCTCGCACAGTCAACAGCACTATGCCAGAGTCAAAGCACATCTATTGACAAATATCCTACCTTAATAGCAATCTTTTTCATTCAGTTTTATTTTCTGTAATAAAGGACATTGTTCAGGTTTCATGTAAATAGTTTCGTTGATTCCCACAAGGAAAATATATTTTCTTCACAGGATTAAATTGTTGAAAGACTTGTGACAACAAAGAGGACCTTCGAACATCGAAAATTCTTCGAAGTAACAAAAAGTCGTTCTAAGGAACGCAGAGTAAGTTTGCCAAAGTCACAAAAAGCCGCTCCAGAGGGGGCGCAGTGTAAGTTTTCTGCTCCAAAGTCGTTTCAAAGGGAATGCAGAGCATACAGCGAAAAGTCAACGCTGATACCGCCTAAGTAAAAGGCGAAGCGCGAAAAGTCAACGCGAATACCGCTGAAAGTAAAAGGCGAAGAAGCTCCTAAGGGAGGCTTGTAAAAGATTATATGTTTTATTGCAGGGATGCGTGTGCATCTTCGGAATAAGCATCGCCTCACATAACATAACATCATCACATCATTTCGCATAGCATAAGCATCATACATCATGTTGCATATGGCACAAGAGTTGGACACAATATTAATCTACAGAAGAACGTTTTGAAAAAAGGGAAAAATCATAATATCACAAGGAGATACATTATTGATCTTCGGAGGTGTAGCTTCGGAAAATATTTTCACGAAGCCTGGATATTATTCATCAGAACACTGGATATTGTTGAAAAATTCTTCTTCACGAAGCATGAAAAGAAGGGAAGGTGTTTTTTCGTCAAAGACTCAAAAGCGGTACGTGTAAAGTTTCATGCATCGTAAAGAATTAAGCAAGAAAAACAGGTATATTACATTCAGGGTTACAAAATGTTACAATATATTACATTTCAGAAGTTTTTACAATAATACTTAATCTTCTCTCAAAACAACTTCTGCAGCCTCGTTTAGGAGCCGATTGACGACTTCGTCCATAATAGCTTCAGCCATCTTTTTTATTTCGTCGTCTCCTTTCGGCTGGGGGTCCGAAGGGGCTTTAGCAGAATCTGAAGTAGAACAGGATACGACTACATTGCTATGACAAATTGCAAACGAATCTTAAAACCTAAAATTACAACACAATAAAAACTATTAGATAATACCTAATTGACCTTCGGGTTCTGCGCTCTTCTCAGCAGCCTCAGCTACTTCTCTAGCATCGTGAATGCCCTTTTCGCTTCTTTGAATAATCTCTCGGGCCATTTCTCGGCCACCATTATCCCAGATATCGGTGAAAAATTTTCCACCAACCATGCTAGCTTCGGTCGATGGATCCCTTGCATCTTCGAAGGACAAAGCACCTTCGGATTGCGCCAGAATCTTTACATGTTCGCAGCCTTTTTTCTCTAAAATAGTGGCAATCCCTCTGGCACCCGAGAAGGCACATATATCTCCACGGCTATTTAAAATTTCTTCGAAGGCTTCAGCTTCGTGGTCGATCCATTCGATGGGACCTTCGGGATTGCCTCTCGTAAAGTTTTCCTCACTTGAGAATGCGCCGACCCTGGCGAAGCTAGCCTTTAACTTCTTAACACATTCTATAGATTTGTTATAGCATCTCTTCTTGGACGACCGAAGCTCTTCAACAGTTCCTTCTAAGTGATCTGCCCATTGGTCGCTGAGTTCTCGCTTTGTTTCTTCAAGTATACGTTCTTCCTTGGCTCTGGCCAGTTGTTTCCGAAGATCTTCAAGTTCGCGTTTATGAGCTTCAGCTTGACCTTTGAAAGCAGCTTCGTCTTCCTTTATTTTATTTATCAATGAGTGTAATATTTTATCTTTCTCGAGACCTTCGTTCCTCAGTTCAATTACTTCGGAACGAAGGTTGCTCAGGGCTATAGTACACCCTTCGTCTTCAGCATCTTTCTGTGCCCTGAGGGCATTGCTAAGTATCAGGCCCTGCAAAGAAAAATATGTGTGTGTCAATAGGTTTAAACAAACGAAAAATTTTGGTCTCAACAAAAAATGCAAAGATCTCATTTGTTGCACCTTCAAGCTATTATATGCCAGGCTGTCGGCCAAATCATTTTTCGATAGCACTGAGAGCCCGTCTTCCAGTGTTGGGAATCCGAAGCTCTTGCTCATCTCCCGACAGACAGAAATCTCTTTGCTGTCAGGGAGACAATACAAAAAGTATTCTTCTCCACTGCCATTGAATATTAATGCCCCCTTTGGATACTTCAGTTTTTGGGCGTAAAGTTGGGCCTCTTGTTTTTCTTTTTCTGATAGTTGTTTCCCCGAAGCATGGCGAAAAATATAATCAAGGACTTTGGGGGATGCTTCGGGGGCAGCAGCACTGATTTCTTCAACAAAAGTTGGCTTTGTAATTTTTTCTTCCTCAAATTCCAGGGATTTTATTTTCGTGGGTTCTGAGGACCCAGCTTCGGCTTCAGTTTCTTGCTCTGGAGCTTTAGTATCAGAGACTTCAGTTTTTTCTTCGGGGATGACAACAGTCTCCTTCGGAGGTGTGCTTGAAGATTTAATTGTCTCTAGAACATCTAGCACGTTGACCATTCTCTTCCTTTTCGGAGTCACTGCTGGCACCTTTTGGTTTTTTACTGTCTCAATATTTGCTGCAGGACTCAAAACTTCTGATGTTTTTGATCCCTCAGTTGCTTCTTTTACTTCTTCCATTTTTTCTATGGACGGCGCTTCGGGCTTCTCTTTCGTTTCTGGTAACAAAATCTTTGATTATTCCAATTCTATCTTTGTTGGCACTTCGGCCGTTTCTGCGACTTCTGGCAGCAAGGTTGGCTCGGTTGGTTTTTCAGGTGGCCGAAGAGGTTTCTCCGGTAAACTCAGGCACCGAAGCTGGTTCAATATAGCGTGGCCGATGTGTGAGGACCTTTATCTTTTTTCTTTTCGGTTCTGGCTCGCTAGGAGCAGTTGCAGCTTCTTCTTTTGCAGAGGTTGTATTTTTTCTCTTCTGCCTTCGAATGGGATAGCAATAGTCAGGGTAGACAAACCCGATTGCATCAAATACCCGATTCAGCCTCTTCTTTTTTCGGCCTCCGAAGGCTGCTGACATTGCAGTATCTTCGGCCTTCGAATAAGCCCCAAGCAGTTCATCACTTAAATTTTCAATGCTTTTTAACCAGTCATCATCTGGCTCAACGAATTTATCTCCAAATTTAAAAGTGTACTTCAACCTGATAAGTCCACCTTCGTCGGTCTCTTTTATGGTTTCTTATGGCATTTCCCATTTCTCCGCGAGCGGCCATACCCTGAAGGCAATATGCTCTTGTACTAAGTCTCTCGTTCCAATAAAAGAACAGATAACGCCGAAGGCCCTCTGGCATTCTTCTGCGGCTTCATTCATTTCAACCTTCGGCCTCCGAAGGCCGAAGCTTTGCCAAATAGGGCGCATAATTATACCTTTGATATCTTCTCGTACTGTCAGATCATTCTTCACATAAAACCATTCTGTCATCCAGTCGCCAGGCCATCTCTTCCGAAAGGTTGGCACGGGGCAGCTTGACCCGGACCGAGAAACGAAACTGTAGCAGCCAAAATTATTGTGATACTGTTCCTTACCCCAAGGTTTTGTTTCGTATGATAATTCGTGAATATTGCAGAAGCTTTTTGCATCAGGCTTCAGACCTTGGCTTCTCACGGCCCACACGAAGATATTCAGCCTTATAATTGCCTCGGGGGTAAGTTGATGGAGATAGACTTCGAATATTTTCAGCACCTCTACAACGAAGCTGCTCAAGGGAAATCGCAGTCCAGCTTTCAAAAAGCTTCGGTACACTACGACTTCATTCTCTTCAGGGTGTGGGCAAGTTTTTTCCCCTTCGTCGGCCCTCACAATGGACAAATCCCGGAAATACCTTCCTCTCATGTTGACAAGATGATTCTCTTTGATAGTTGATTTACCATAAACTGAATGGCTTGGTCGCCAGGGACGATCTTCGGAGTCTTCACCACCACTGTCCACATCATAGCTGTCACTGTCACCAGTATCTTCAGACAAACCTTCCAAAATCTCCTTGGTGATTTTTTCTGTATTGGTCTTTGACATCGCTATAAGAAACCCCAAATTTTTCTCTTCGTCGAGGCTCAGCTTCATCTCAGCAGCAGTCTTCTTATCTTCGGACATCTTCGGAGACACTAAAAAACTATTTTCAAAGCCGAAGCTTCAAAACTAAAAGCTTAGCAAATCGTAGTGCACAAGAGCTAAAAATTGAGTGAGCGGGAGCAGTTGGCCAGAGAGCGTGTCAAATGAGTTTGCGGTATGACCGTATTTATACGCCAAGAGCGTTGAAAATTGAAAGACTCCGCTTGTCAGTGAATGTTGCTATTCTAGCAAAGGGGAAGGTGTTTTTTCGGACCTTCGGCGAAAAGCCTTCGTCCATATCGCAATCTAAATTTATTATTTTAAACAAATTAATATTGCGAGGGGCTATTGTTGGGGACCTTCGGCTTCCGAAGGTCCTCAAAAACAGGATTTAACAGTATTTCTGGAGTATAATGTGTGAACAGGTATCTTCGGACCCAAGTCGGCATCACAGTAGACCAGAATAATACGAAGGTTGGTACAGCGCCGAAGGTGTGAGCAGGAAAGCTTCGGCGTGGCAGCAAAAAGTGAAACCGACTTAAAGATGAAAAGGCTATTTAGACCTCGACAGATTACTATAGAATTATTATCAAGTGTAAAGGGCATGAATGTAATTTTGTATGGGTTGTGTCCCGTGCCTATAAATAGGTGAACAGTACCCCCGTACTGGTGACGCGGACTGGGCATTCGCTTTTTGCGTCACGTTTGTACTATCATCTCCTTCAAGTTGAAGGTACATTTGTAATTCAGCAATATTTCTGTTTATACATAATAATACATATATAATTGTTTATATTATCTTTTATATTCCTTACACTTCATCCTTCGTCACTGTATAATGAACTTATGAAGGTACGCCCTTCATAACCTTCGTCCGAAAACCATTATATCCTAAGGGAAATAATGCTTCGAAGGACGAAGGACTTTAACGATTAACATTTTCTATGTTGCCTTGTTCTTAACTCATAGCACTTGAGAACGAGTCCCCAACAGAAAGAGAGGGCAAAAACAAATCACAAGCAAATAAAAAGTGTGACACGATGATTTGTTTTACCGAGGTTCGGTTCTTGCAAACCTACTCCCTGTTGAGGTGGTCACAAAGACCGGGTCTCTTTCAACCCTTTCCCTCTCTCAAACGGTCACTTAGATCGAGTGAGCTTTTCTCTTCTCAATCAATTGGGACACTTAGTCCCCACAAGGACCACCACACAATTGGTGTTTCTTGCTTTGATTACAAATGTCTTGGGAACAAGAAATGGGAAGAAGAAAAGCGATCCAAGCGCAAGAGCTCAAGAGAACACGGCAAAACTCTCTCTTCTAGTCACTAATTGCTTTGAGTGGAATTGGGACTTGGAGAGATTTTGATTCAATCTATTTGTGTCTTGTATTGAATGCACTAGCTCTTGTATTGAATGTGTTGGCTGAAAACTTGGATGCCTTGAAGTGTGGTGGTTGGGGGGTATTTATAGCCCCAACCACCAAAGTGGCCGTTGGGGAAGGCTGCTGTCGAAGGGCGCACCGGACAGTCCGGTGCGCCACCGGACACTGTCCGGTGCGCCAGCCACGTCACCCAACCGTTAGGGTTCGACCGTTGGAGCTCTGACAAGTGGGGCCACCGGACAGTCACTGTTCACTGTCCAGTGCGCCTTCTAGCGCCTGCTTTGACTCTGCGCGCGTTGTCCACGCACTGTAGCTTCACTGTTCACTTTTGCAGATGACCGTTGGCGCTGTAGCCGTTACTCCGCATGGCACACCGGACAGTCCGGTGAATTATAGTGGAGTGGCTCCCCGAAAACCCGAAGCTAGTAAGTTGGAGTTGATCCACCCTGGTGCACCGGACACTGTCTGAGGGCACACCGGACAGTCCGGTGCGCCTGACCAGGGCAGCCTTCGATTGTCTTTTGCTCTTTTTATTTGAACCCTTTCTTGGACTTTTTATTGGTTTGTGTTGAACCTTTGGCACCTGTAGAACTTATAATCTAGAGCAAACTAGTTAGTCCAATAATTTGTGTTGGGCAATTCAACCACCAAAATCATTTAGGAAAAGGTTTGACCCTATTTCCCTTTCAAAGTTAGAAAAAGCAAATGCAACTAGTTCATGTGTAGAACACGTAGTTATTTGCAATAGATGTAAAGATGTTAATTTTGATGAACATGTTGCTACTATTGCTAAGTTAAATAATGATGTTGCAAGTCTTAATGATCAACTTAAGACTTGCAAAAATGATTATGAGAAATTAAAATTTGCTAGGGATACCTACACCGTTGGTAGACACCCCTCAATTAAGGATGGACTATGTTTTCGAAAAGAAACCAAAAACTTAACAAGCCAAAGGACTTTCGATCTCAAGGGGAAAGGGAAGGCTCCTATGGCCAGTAGCTCACATTCCTCACATGATCAAAAGAAACAAGCCTATCTCTATGCTCATGTTAAGAAACTTTCTCATTATAATAGGAGTTATGATCATGTTGCTTTACCTATTTATAATAATTCACATGCTATGTTTGCATCAAGCTCTACTTATGCACATGATAGAAATAGGCCTAGGCGTAATCATGTTGTGTCTCACGCGCCTAGTAAATCTTGCAATGGACCTACTACTGTCTATCATGCTTGCAATGCTTCCTTTGTACTTTTATGCAAAAATGCAAAAGTCGTTGCTAGGAAGTTGGGATCTAAATACAAGGGAGACAAGACTTGCATATGGGTTCCAAAAACTATTGTGACTAACCTTGTAGGACCCAACAAGAGTTGGGTACCTAAAACCCAAGCTTAAATTGTCTTACAGGTTTATGCATCCGGGGGGTCAAGCTGGATTATCGACAACGGATGCACAAACCACATGACGGGGGAGAAGAAAATGTTCACCTCCTACGTCAAAAACAAGGATTCCCAAGATACGATAATCTTTGGAGATGGGAACCAAGGCAAGGTCAAAGGGTTGGGAAAGATAGCCATCACATCTGAGCATTCCATCTCTAATGTGTTTTTAGTTGAATCGCTCGGGTATAATTTGTTGTCTGTGAGTCAATTATGTAATATGGGTTATAATTGTTTATTCACAAATATTGATGTATTTGTCTTTAGAAGAAGTGATGGTTCACTAGCTTTTAAGGGTGTATTAGACGACGAGCTCTATTTAGTTGATTTTTCGAAAGAGAATGCCGATCTAGATGCATGGTTAATAGCTAAGACTAATATGGTCTGGCTTTGGCATCACCGTCTAGCACATGTTGGGATGAAGAACCTTCATAAGCTTCTAAAGGGAGATCATGTGTTAGGACTAACTGATGTCTGTTTTGAGAAAGACAGACCTTGTGCAGCGTGCCAAGCAGGGAAACAGGTGGGAAGCACTCATTAAAGCAAAAATGTGATGACGACGTCAATACCACTGGAACTTTTTCATATGGATCTTTTAGGTCTCGTTGCCTATCTCAGCATAGGGGGGAGTAAGTATGGTCTTGTAATAGTTGATGATTTTTCCCGCTTCACTTGGGTATTATTTTTGCAGGACAAATCAGAAACTGTGGGGGATAGATATCCCCCGGGTCCACTAAAGGAGTAAAAGACCTCACGAAAGGCCCAAGGGGCCAATAAATCGTAAGGTCATTCTTTCGTGGGCCTGGGGAGAAACAACCAACAAAGCAGAGCGACGTGAAACCGGATTGGTGCAAACCCGGACGGCCCACAACGTCGAGCGAGTGAATCGCAACAGAGACCCGACTTTCCCGCGCTGAAGCCCCCATGCAACGGAGCCATGCGAGGATAAGTCGGCGAGGGTTGCGTAGGGATAAACTCAAGAGGTTCACTACCTTTTAGCTACTTGTTGTTATCATATCCACATGTACTGCCCCACGGTCGAGTATATAAGGCCTAGGGGCACCCCTTCAGAACGATCGACCCTATCTTACTTAGCCACCCACATCAACTCTCTGTGTCTTCGATCCGGAGAGCCCTTTTGTAACCACGCTCACCAAGCATACTCACCAGGACGTAGGGTGTTACGCATCTCTAAGCGGCCCGAACCTGTAAATCTTGTCCACTGTCCCTCGTGCAATCGGCACGAACCATTTTGCTACAGTCGTCGACACCGTCCTACTCCTAGAAACACCTTGAGGGGCAACCCCGGGTGTGCGGTCGGACCCAAAACACCGACAGCTGGCGCGCCAGGTAGGGGGTGTGTCGACGATCCAAGCTAGCTCAATGGCCGTCACCTTCTACAGCAAGATCACCATGCGTCCCGGATCCGTATTCTGCTTCGGGACAATCTCATCTGTAGCGGATGAAGAGGGAATTCTACATCGTATCGCGGATCCGCCGGAAAAGAAGTCTCCTCCAACGAACTCCGAAAATGCCGGAGAGGCGCAACCTCCAGCTCTTCGGAAGAAGATCGTCTCCGGAAAGTCGGGGGCCGAGGGCTCGCTGACCCGGAAGACTCCGCTGTCTACTTCCCCGACAAAAAAATGGACACGGATCTTGAGGAAGAAGGAGACCAGAGAAAAGCCAGTCGTTCTTTCCATTCCTCCGGCCTCAAAGGAGAACGGAAAGAAAGTCGCCACGACAGCAGCACCATTCTACCCCGACGTCCTCTTCATCGGGAGAGTGGAGTCGCCCACCGTCTCCGACGACGAACCGACCGCGCCCGGAGAGGAACCGCCTCAACGAGAATCCCGCCGACGGAGGTATCGGCGCAGGAACGTTCGACGACATCACGCGGCCGGAGAACGGGATCCGGAGCAGCCTGTCTCGCGAGACGAGGTCTCGGAGATAGGAGAAACTCCGGAAGAACGCGTCTTCAGAGAACGAAGGAACTCCCGACGACGTGATCGCCGACGGGCTCAGGAACAAGCTGAGCAAGACGCAAGATAACGCCGGGAGAATCCGCTCTTCGGGCGCAACCTGAATCCTGACTTCGCCCGAGCTATGAACACGCCAAGCGAAGTCGGAGGAGTACTAGCTCGGATAGCTGATGGACTTCCTCGGACTCCCGACGCCGAGGGATACCGATGCCTGTTCACCCAGGCAGCCAACCATCTTCTACCGCTCGCTCACCCGCCGAACGATCTATGACACGCCATCAACAGTCGCTAAGACGCACGAAGCTCCATCAATGCTTCGCGCGAACGGCGGCATGAGGACGAGATTCGCCGTCGGGAGGAGTATGACCGGGATCATGGCATCCCGACTCAGAGCCAGGCCACCAGGACTGAGTCGGCAACGGCCTCAACTGGCGGTACCACTCGGGGACGGTCGAGGAACCACAATCACAACTCCCCTCCCCGGGACAGGCATCGTCCCCGACGACAGGAGGACACGTGCGGAGTGTCCGCTCTTACTCCGCGCCTTAGGGCCATCCAATGGCCTCCCAACTTCAAGGTATCCAATGTCGACAAATATGAACCTAAGCAGGATCCAGGGGGTTGGCTAGCCGTCTACACCACCGCTGCTCGAGCTGCCGGGGCATCTGAGGATGTTATGACCGCGTATTTGCCCATCGTCCTTGGGCAAGATGCGCTGCAGTGGCTACGACATCTACCCCGACACTGCATCGACGACTGGGGAGACTTCAGTCGACGTTTCACTGCCAACTTCCAGTCCCTCTCCGACAAGCCAGCGCAACCGTGGGACCTCAAATCCATCAAGCGCCGAGGGGATGAGACTCTCCGGTCGTACCTCAAAAGGTTCCAGACCATGAGAAATCGCATCCCCGAGGTCACGGAGGCGGCCGTGATCGAGGACTTCTACAGAGGATCCAACGACTCGGCTTTTGTCCGAGCCATACTACAGAAAGCGCCGACTACTTCCGAGGAGCTGTTCCGGGAAGCCGACCTCTACATCACCGCCGACGAGCGAGCTCAGGACCTCATCGGAGGAGCAAAGCCTGCACCGGCAGCACCACGACGCGACGCGAACCAGCCACCCGACAAACGCTGGGAGAAGAGGCCTCGCGAAGAAGTACACGCCACCGGACCACCTGCCTCTCGCGCCCGAGGAGGACCTCGCGGAGGCGAGCGCACGCTGGACGACATCCTCGACGCCCAGTGCCCATACCACAAGGACATGCGCCACACTCTTCGCAACTGCCGGGACTTCAAGCACTCTGTTGGGCATGGCCGACCCTTCCAACCTCTACCTCCTCCTCCGCCGAGGGGAGGACCGGATGAACCACGACAACCTCATCGGCCGGAGGAGGGAGGAGGAGGAGCTTTCCCACGCGTCGACAGGGAGGTCAACGTCATCTTCGGCGGACATGGGTCGCAGGAGAACAAGAGACAACAAAAGCTCAACGACCGCCAGATACTGGTGGCAACCACCGGTCCTCCCGCCCCATACCGGTGGTCAGAACACCCGATCACCTTCACTCGGGAGGATCAATGGCTCAACTTCGACCATCTGGGCAAATATCCGCTCCTTGTCGATCCGGTGATCCGAGAGAGCCGGGTGAAGAAGGTGCTAGTGGACAGGGGGAGCAGCATCAACGTCACCTTCCCCCGGACACTCCAAGGCTTGGGGGCTCACCTCAAAGAGCTCCACAAGTCGGACACTCCTTTCTTCGGCATCGTGCCGACGGAGGGGGAATACCCGCTGGGCCACATCTACATGCCGGTCACCTTCGGAACTCCGGAGAACTACAGAACCGAGTTCCTGAGGTTTGAAGTGGCGAACTTCGACAGCGGGTACAACGCCATCATCGGAAGGCCAGGATTGGCCAAATTCATGGCCATTCCGCACTATACATACATGATACTGAAGATGCCAGGACCGCAAGGGATCATAACTGTGCGCGCCGACTTCCAAGGCGCCGCAGAATGTTTCCGAGTGGCCATCCAAGTAGCCCTCACCACCAAACCATCAACGGTCCCTTCTACACTGGTGAACTCTAAGCCTGAGGAGGACCTCGCAGTACTGGCAAACGAAGCTCAGGCCGTGACCTCTATGCGGCCGACTGAAGAAACCAAGCGAATCAACCTGGGGTTCGCTGATGAGCGCAAGACAGCCATCATCAGCTCCAGCTTGGACGACAAATAGGAAAGCACGCTCGTCCAGTTCCTGCAAGATAACCGAGATGTATTCGCATGGCAACCTGCGGATATGCCGGGAGTCCCAAGAGAACTGGCCGAGCACAAGTTGAGGGTTTATCCCCAGGCGAGGCCGATCCGGCAAAAGCTACGTCGTTTCACGCCCGACAAGAGAGAGGCCATTCGCGCCGAGTTAGCTCGCTTGGTTGCGGTTGGATTTATTAGAGAAGTATTACACCCCGAGTGGTTAGCCAACCCTGTTCTTGTACTCAAAAAGAATAAAGTGGATTGGCGCATGTGCGTCGACTATACTGATCTCAACAAACACTGTCCGAAGGATCCCTTTGGACTCCCGAGGATAGATCAGGTGGTGGACTCTACCGCTGGATGTTCTGTGCTGTCTTTCTTAGATTGCTATTCCGGGTATCATCAGATTAGTTTGGCAAAAGAAGACGAGGAAAAAATGGCGTTCATCACTCCGTTTGGTGCTTTCTGTTATACCTCCATGCCGTTCGGCATCAAAAACGCTGGAGCGACTTATCAGAGAGCCATTCAAACATGCTTAGCCGATCACTGGGGCAAGCGTGTGGAGACTTACGTAGATGATGTGGTAATCAAAACAGAGAATTCGGAAAACTTCATCGAAGACTTACAGCTGGTTTTCAACAGCCTGAGACGATATAGATGGAAGCTCAATCCCGAAAAATGTGTTTTCGGGGTACCAGCAGGAAAGTTGCTCGGGTTTATCGTCAGCCACCGGGGAATTGAGGCTAATCCAGATAAGATCGAAGCTATCATGAAGATGGAAGCTCCTCGGTCACAAAAGAAGGTTCAGCGACTTACTGGATGTATGGCAGCTCTGAGCAGATTTATATCCAGGCTGGGAGAGAAAGGTTTGCCATTTTACAAGCTACTCAAGAAGGTGGATAAGTTTCAATGGACTTCAGAAGCACAAGAAGCTCTAGATGCACTGAAGAAATTCTTGACAACACCACCAGTACTGAAACCACCCCGGCGAGCTACGTCGACTCAACCGGCTGAAGATTTGCTACTGTATATCTCTTGCACGACTCACGTGGTAAGCACCGCGTTGGTAGTCGAGCGAGAAGAAGAAGGACATGCCTATCCAGTACAACATCCTGTTTACTTCATCAGTGAAGTTCTAGGCCCCTCAAAGAAAAAGTATCCTCAGGTTCAGAAGCTATTATACGCAGTACTTCTAACTGCCCGCAAGCTGCATCACTACTTTGACGACCACAAAGTCATAGTAGTCACTGGTTTTCCAATAGGGGATATTCTTCACAACAAGGAAGCCATTGGCCGAATAGCCAAGTGGGCTTGCGAGCTGGGATCCCACGACATCGAGTTCCGACCTCGCACTGCCATCAAAACTCAAGCACTGGTTGATTTCGTATCAGAGTGGACAGAACAGCAAGTACCGGATAATCCAGAAACTGCAGAAGTATGGCGAATGTATTTTGATGGCTCGCTGAAGCTGCAGGGAGCAGGGGCAGGGATTCTCTTCACCGCACCTGGAGGCGAACACCTCAAGTACACCCTCCAGTTGCTGTTCCCGGCCTCTAACAATGCAGCCGAGTATGAAGCTTTGATACACGGATTAAACATCGCCATATCACTGGGCGTCAAGAGATTGATGGTATACGGAGATTCTCTGGTAGTCATCAGCCAGATAAACAAGGAATGGGATTGTTCAAGCGATTCGATGGGAAAATACTGCGCTGCCGTCCGAAAGCTGGAAGATAAATTTGAGGGTCTGGAATTTCATCATATAGAAAGAGATCGGAACACAGCAGCCGATGTACTGTCCAAGCTTGGATCCAGTCGAACTCAGGTCCCACCCGGAGTCTTCGTGCAAGAAATTCTGCAGCCGAGTATCTCAATGGATCAAACAGAAGAGTGCAACATCATAGATCAACCCGAGTCAGACTCTAATGACTGGAGAAGGCTGATTATTAAGTATATAAAGAATGAAGAAGAACCAGACGACAAGAACTCGGCAGAGCGCATTGCCAGGCAGTCGGCTCACTATACACTCATTGGGGAGATATTGTACAGAAGGGGCACATCAGGCATCCTCATGAAATGCGTTCTCCCGTCCACTGGGAAGCAACTTCTGGAGGAGGTCCATGCAGGGCAATGTGGAATACATGCAGCATCCAGAACACTAGTCGGGAAGGTTTTCAGGTCAGGATTCTATTGGCCGACAGCGAAGAACGATGCAGCCGAGTTAGTTAAGAGGTGCGAAGCTTGCCAATACTTGTCAAAGCAACAGCACATGCCAGCACAGCAACTACAGACCATACCAGTAACCTGGCCTTTCGCATGCTGGGGACTGGATATGATTGGACCTTTCAAGAAAGCTCAAGGGGGATATACTCATGTATTGGTGGCGATTGACAAATTCACTAAATGGATAGAGTTCAAGCCCATTGCTTCTTTAACCTCTGCTAAGGCCGTGGAATTCATACAAGACATAATATTCAAGTTCGGGATACCAAACAGCATCATCACTGACTTAGGATCCAACTTCACCAGTTCAGAATTCTTTGACTTCTGCGAGCAAAAGAGCATTCAGATCAAGTACGCATCTGTAGCACATCCAAGAGCCAACGGGCAGGTTGAGCGAGCCAACGGAATGATATTGGAGGCACTCAGGAAAAAGGTCTTCGATAAGAATGAAAAATTTGCAGGAAAGTGGATAAGAGAATTGCCTTATGTTGTTTGGAGCCTAAGAACCCAACCTAGCCGAGCCCTGCATGGAAACACTCCTTTCTTCATGGTCTATGGGTCGGAGGCAGTGCTACCTGCTGATCTCAAGTTTGGGGCGCCAAGGTTGATCTTCGAAAGCATAGCAGAAGCTGAGGCCACCAGGCTGGAGGACATTGATGTACTTGAGGAAGAACGGCTGAATGCGGTAATCTAATCAGCACGGTACCAGCAGACTCTAAGGCGCTATCACGACAAGGCTGTGCGGCAACGGTTCTTTTCAGTAGGAGACCTCGTCCTCCGCCGAATTCTAACGGGGGAGGGACGGCACAAGTTATCACCCTTATGGGAAGGACCCTTCATAGTAGCAGAAGTCACTCGACCCGGATCGTATCGCCTCACTCAGATGGATGGCACAGAAGTTGGGAACTCCTGGAACATAGAGCACCTCAGAAAGTTTTATCCCTAGCTGTATTTCAAAACTGCTGGGGCGACAATGTATTCTGTAAAGTGGAAATATGTCATCAATAAAGAGATATTTCAAAGATACTCAGCTCGTTTACGATTGACTTGCATTCTTACTTAACTCGGGGTGACCACTATGCCCTACAAACGGAGCAATCGACTTAAGTCGGCAACGACTTAAGGCGGTGCAACATGCTCACGCTTACTTAATCTGGGGTGACCACTATGCCCTACAAACGGAGCAATCGACTTAAGTCGGCAACGGCTTAAGGCGGTGCAACATGCTCACGCTTACTTAATCTGGGGTGACCACTATGCCCTACAAACGGAGCAATCGACTTAAGTCGGCAACGACTTAAGGCGGTGCAACATGCTCACGCTTACTTAATCCGGGGTGACCACTATGCCCTACAAACGGAGCAATCGACTTAAGTCGGCAACGACTTAAGGCGGTGCAACATGCTCACGCTTACTTAACTCGGGGTGACCACTATGCCCTACAAACGGAGCAATCGACTTAAGTCGGCAACGACTTAAGGCGGTGCAACATGCTCACGCTTACTTAACTCGGGGTGACCACTATGCCCTACAAACGGAGCAATCGACTTAAGTCGGCAACGACTTAAGGCGGTGCAACTTGCTCACGCTTACTTAACTCGGGGTGACCACTATACCCTACTAACGGAGCAATCGACTTAAGTCGGCAACGACTTAAGGCGGTGCAACATGCTCACGTTTACTTAACTCGGGGTGACCACTATGCCCTACAAACGAAGCAATCGACTTAAGTCGGCAACGACTTAAGGCGGTGCAACTTGCTCACGCTTACTTAACTCGGGGTGACCACTATACCCTACTAACGGAGCAATCGGCTAAAGTCAGTGGCGACTCAAGCCGGTGCAACATACTCGCGCCTATGTAATTCAGGGGATGACTTCCATATCCCGCAAACAAGTTTCATAATCATCATGCGTCATTTCATTACTGCAAATTTACGAACCAATAAATTCTGATACAATAAGAGAGTAATTATGTCATTCGAATGGTAAACTGATGTCCTCTAACAAATACTCGATCATGCTAACCGCACGCTCAGAGCACGCAGAATGTTTCTCTATTTCGCAAAGTCTTTCTCAGGAGCGACCGACGAAGAAGGGCGACTCGAGGAATCAGGGGCAGCATTCACGTCAGCCTTTATGTCTTCAGGAACAACCACGCCGGGTCTCCTCATTAAGATTCGTCCCGCCCGAATAGCCTTGTCCATGGCTTTATCGCGCTGGGCTTTGAGAGTAGCAGCAGTTTCTTCGGCAACTTTAGCAGCCAGCCGAGCAGCCTCTAACTCCTGGGCAATGGATTTCTTGGAAGCTCGGAGTTCTTTGATGGTGGCATCCTTTGCTGATATCAATTGCTTAAGGCGGGTCACTTCGTCCGCAGATTCCTGCAGTTTACAACGTTGATTGTCCAGTTCCTCCATTGTAAAACGGTGACTCCTCTCCAAGATTGACAATGAGTTGCTAGAATCACGATACAATCTGTCAAGATTGTCACGAGAAGCAGCAAGGATACGCTTTTCTTCCTGCAAACAAAAATCAACTCCTTCAGAAACCAAGCAAGTAATAGGAACATAGCAAGGCAAGGCACAGTTTTGTAAGTTACCTTTTTAGAGTCAAGCCGAGCATGAAGAGAAGAACTCAGGGCATTGGCGTCATCCAAGGCAGCGGAAACTTGATTTAGTTCAGTTTGGCTCTGAGAGTACTTCTCCTCGAAGTCAGCGCACCGTTGAACCATTTCAGCCTGATCTCGAGAATATTTTTCCTCAAGAATTGCAATCTGCCGAGTCATTCCTAGCAAGAGGTAATCAAGCAAAACGAGGTCAGAAGGTAAAACAGTCCACAACAAAGGCGAAGAGAAGAAAAAGGGCACTAACCAGCGTTAGTTGCCTCCAACTCGGATACACGACGATGAAGTGACACTGGATTCCAACACGCAAGAGACGAAGCCACTTCTGGGACGGAAGCACCTTGCAATCTCAGCTGGCTGGCCATCCCATCCACCAAAGCCTGATGAGAAGAACAGATGAACATAATAACGAAAGTTCATGCAATGTAAAGATCAAGCTAAAATACAGCACAGTACCTAGAGGTTGGAAAAGAGCGAAGGGATCCCCAAATCAGGAGAAATCAGCTGATAACCATGCGCAAGGACACCACCCGAAGCAGCTTGCAACGGACCAGTAGGAGTCAGCTCAGTGCCTTCAACAGAGCCAAACGCCCGATCAGCGGGGACGCTGCCCTCTAAAGCGACTCCCTGGTCCAAAGTTTGGGCTACCACCATGCAGCCAGAGTGTGGAGGTGATCCCGCGTGAACGTCCATGGAAGTGCAGGAAGGAGACCCTGCTTGGGCACCCTCGGGGGCTGGGTCATAGTTGGCACTGCCCACTTGAGCCGGATCATCCCCGACAGCACCCTCGGGGACTGGGCAGTGGCTTACACTCTTCACCCGAGCTAAGTCATCCCCGGCGACATCCTCGGGGGCTGGGCATGTGTCAGCACCATTCTTGAGGTCCAGGCTCTCCGCAGTAACCACCTCTAAGGTTGACGGGCCTTCAGCCACTTCCATGGGACCAGGACAATCCAAGTCAGCATCCCGACCTTCGAGATCGCGCTCTAAGGTCGACGAGGCACGAGATGACCTCAACCCAGCATCAGGCACGGCAGCGCAAGCCTCCGTTGCATCATCATCCACTGGCTCTGATAACAAGTCCTCTGGGACCATATCCTCAAGAGTTTGATCAAAGTTGGCCAGGGACAGTTCTTGCAGACCAATGAGGGCAGACAAAGCAGGAGAAGGAACTCCACTACTTTCACCGTTGGCGATGAACTGCCGACTGTTTTTCCGAGTTAAAGGAGCCTCATTTTCTTCCTCCTCATCTTCCACAGTGACAACACAAGCAACACCCCCATTGGGATCAGCAACAGATGGAGCACCCACATTGGGATCAGTAGCAGTTTGGGTACACCCATTGGGGTCAGCGTCAGTAAGTCCAGTCGCAGGCACTTCTTCAGTAGCATGAACTGAGGTACCAGCGTCTTCATCAAAACTGGATACTCGCCGGAGGCGTCTTCTTTTCTTCTTTTGCTCATCAGCAGAAGGCTCAGGCTGATTGGTTCGGCTAGGGCGCCTCGGGCGAGTACTGACAGGTTTCTGGACATCCAAAGTTGTATCAACCTCTGGAAGGGGCACCACTGCCAACGTACCAGCAGGAGCAGCGTCGGAGGAATCCTCAGCTAGCAGATCAAGCATGGCATTTATATCAGCATCACTAGGGTTCAGGGGCACCTCAAAATGGACCTGCCGTTCGTCATCAGGAATCTCCCTAAGCGAAGCAACCAAAGTACTGACTTCTTCAACAGAGGGTCGCACTCTAAGGCCCAAATTGCCATCAGTCACAGGCGGATTTGACACAAAAAGGGTGAAGGCTTTGGGAGGAGGCAGGTTCCAGGCTGAGTATGCCACTGGAGCACCAACATTTGACACCTTACCCCTGAGGATCATTTCAAGTCGGCTTACCAAGTCTACAGAAGGAATTCTCCTATTGGTAACCCGAGTTGAGTCGGCTAGCCCTCGATACAGATATGCTGGATAGGCCCTGTCTTTCAGTGGCTGAATGTTCTTGAAAACAAAGTCGGCAACCACAGCTTCAGCAGTTAGACCTCTCTCTTTCAGCAGTCCAACTTCAGTTAGCAACACACCTGCCTCAGCCACTTCCTGATCTGTGGGAGACTCGGTCCAGCTCGGAGTGCGAACGTCTGGCTGTCTTCCCGACCGGGAGGGAAGAGAATTTCCATAATTATCAACTATGAACCACTCTAGACGCCACCCCTTAATACTGTCCTTGAGGGGAATCTCAAGATACTCAGTTTTCCGCCCGCGACGCATCTCCAAACTGGCACCTCCGACCAACTGATGTTGTCCCCCGGCCATCCCAGGGCGACAATGATACAAATACTTCCATAAACCGAAATGCGGCAACACACCAAGAAAGGCTTCGCATAGGTGAACGAAAATGGAGATTTGCAGAATGGAATTAGGGTTCAAATGGGTCAAGTTAATGTGGTAGAAATCAAGGAGGCCACGGAAAAAGGGAGAGATGGGAAGGCCGAGGCCGCGAAGAAGAAAAGGAGCGTAAACTACAGACTCGTGGGTATCCTCTGTCGGGACAGTAGTGTCACACCCGGTTTTAGAAGGCAAACCGAATGCGAACCATGTACGTGCCAGGATCAGTTATTCACGTACACAGCAGTTACATAATATGGACATCATCACACAGTGCTCAAAATAGTATTAAAAAGGGATAATAGTCGATTACATCATACGTCTGAGACGTCCATATAGTCCTTACAATAAATCAAAGTGCGGAAAAGAAACGTAGATAACCGCGGCCTTCACAGGCAGCCGACTGGGGGTTGCCGCTAACCCACACCTAGAACTCGTCGTAATCTTGGAACTCCTGGAAGTCTCCTTCCACAGCTTCGTCTTCTCCTGAGCAGTGGTTGCAATGCTGACAACCTGGGGGGGGTTTGGTGTGTAGAGCAAGGGTGAGTACACATCAACATACTCAGCAAGTATCCTGTTTGGCTGTAGTGGACTAGCTTTATGTGGGGATAAGTCAAGCAGTTGCTTTTAGTTGGTCAGATTATTATTTACTAGTAGGAAGCCAAGTTTTAGCATTACCCAAGTTATTAACCCGATGTACCCTTTCCAAACGGAAAGAATACCACTTACCAGCACCATAGTCATAACCAAAACCATCAATCTCATAACCACCTGTACCACAATGTCTCTGATCAAGTACCACTAATCACTGGAGCTCCCTTGGCCGCTCATAACCGCGAGCACGGCTGATATATCAGTTTCATAACACTCTGCAGAGGTTGTGCACTTTACCCACAAGCCGTGATTCCCTCTTGCCTCGGGCCGATCAAACCCTTAAACACTACCAAGGTGAATAGGCAGGGTTTCACTACGTAGCCTTTACAAAGATTCCCCGGGGCTGTAGCCACCCGTTAGGTTTCCTAAATGCACCGCACTCCTCCCCAAGGGGCGAACCCAAACTTGGCAGAGCGAGCCGCATACACCGAGCCCCATTGACGGCACGACGGCTAAGTGAACTACACCCCGGATCCTCTAATTATTCAGCTAAGGGCACCCCATTCCACCCTCATGGTTGCACTGTTTTCCCGGGCGGTCATCCATAGAACAGGTCCTTACGGAGAGGCACTCGAGAAACCGCTCGAGCCCCCTTGAAAACCACAAGTATAATCATAAAGAAGAACGGGAAAACAGCGTATCATAGATAATCACATCATGTTCATTGATTAGAGTTGAGCAATAGCATCAGACTAAGTAGTAATAATCCGACCCAAATAGGTAAACAAGGACATGGATAACAAAAGCTAGTCAATCCTTAGGTATAAATGTGTAATGCGGGAGGTGAATTAAAGAATGAATAGGACATAGATAGGTCAAAGGACACTTGCCTCCACCAAACGACTGCTGCTCAGGGGCTTCTCCTGCGAATTCCTCGGGCTCTTCGACCGGATCGTTCTCTATGCGAGCGCAAACATACATACATACATCCACATATTTAATACAAAAGAACAGTACACCATACAAGATAACAAATAAAGCGAATATGCATCAAGTATGACATTCGATAACGCATTTGTTATGGTTAGAAAGAAACGGGAAAGGTCTCGCAGGGGGTTAAATCTTATGCACTAATGACACAATTGGTTTTTAACAAAATAATTCTGTTATATATATTTATATATACTGATGGAAACCTAATCACTTTTAGTTGATCAACATTGCACAGGGTAAACAATTAACTACGTGAATCAATAACATAACGGAATTTTAAATTAAACTTCCTATTTTCCCATAGCATGAACAGTGATTAGCCTACTTAAAATACAGTAATTATGATCACAGAAAGTAAATAAAATAAAATAAAAAAAATAAAAAAAACAGAAGGGGGGGGGGGCGGTTGAACCGGCCCTAGGGCGGTTGAACCGGCCCTAGGCGGGGC